>NW_008330735.1:3786135-3850552 GCF_000622305.1 Nannospalax galili
TGTATCTTTACCAGGCTTTGGTATGAGAGTGATGCTGGCTTCATAGAAGGAATTTGGAAGTTTTCCCTCCATTTCTACTTTTTTGAATCAATTAAGTAGAATTGGATGCAGATCTTGTTTAAATGTCTGATAGAATTCTGTTGTAAATCCATCTGGTCCTGGGCTTTTTTAGTCGGGAGGTTTTGTATTACTGTTTCAATTTCTTTTTGTGTTATGGGTCTGTTGAAGCTGTTAATCTCTTCTTGGTTTAGTTTTGGTGGTTCCCATGCCTTTAAATATCTGTCCATTTCTTTTAGGTTTTCAAATTTAGTAGCATATAGGTTTTTAAAGTATTCCCTTATAATGTTCTGTATCTTTCTGGTGTCTGTTGTGATGTTTCCCCTTTCATCTCTGATTTTGTTAATTTGGAGGTGCTCTTTCTTTCTTTTGGTTAATTGGGCTAGCGGTCTGTCAATCTTGTTTATCTTTTCAAAGAGCCAGCTCTTGGAATTGTTGATTCTTTGTATTGTTTTCTTTGTTTCAATTTCATTAATTTCTGCCCTGATTTTTGTTATTTCTTCTTGTCTGCAGGGTTTGGGTTTTGTTTGCTGTTGCTTTTCAAGTGTCTTGAGTTGCAATGTTAAGTCATTTATTTGTGTTCTTTCTGATTTTTTGATGTAGGCACTTAGAGCTATAAACTTCCCTCTAAGGACAGCTTTCAGCGTGTCCCAGAGGTTTTGTTGTGTTGTATTGTCCTTTTCATTTAGCTCCATAAACTAACACATGCATTTTAATTTTAAAATATATTTTCTTTTCATAGATATATTTCACACACATACATATACATATATGTATATATGTTTGTTTCATACATGAGTGCTGTATCTACATCACTTCCAACCCTCTCTCTTCTCCCTCCTATGTCCCTCCCACTCCCTCTGGAATTTATGACCTCTTCTTTGATAATTATTATTTATATTTTACATATAATATAAATAAACCTACTTAAGCTCATTTAGTGCCGTTTATGTGTTTAGGGCTGACCACTTGGAATTGGGTAATCTATCAAACATCTTATCCCTGGAGAAAACTGATTCCCTCTCTCAGTAGCCATTGATTTCCTGTAGCTCTTCATCTAGAGGTGGAGCCTTGTGAAATTTCCCCCATGCCCATTGGCATGTCAATTGGTGTACTCATTATGCAGGATTTCTTTAGGCAACCATACTTTTGAGATCCCATGGGTGCAGCATCCCTGTCCTGTCTAGAAGACGCTTTCTTTTTCCAAGTATCTGGTCCTCTGGCTCTTACAATCTTCCTCACCCACCTCCATCTCCATGTTCCCTGAGCCTTAGGTGTAGGGTTGCATTGTAGAGGTATCAGTTGTGGCTGGGCATCTCATAGTCACATATTGTCCTCATGCTGACCAGTTGTGAATCTCTGTGATAGCTCTGTCTGCTGCAGAAAGAATATTCTTTGAGAGGGGTGAGAGGCTGACTAGCTACTCTGGATGGGTCTGGGCAGGGGTGTCCATTTATCTTATTCTTACATTCTTTAACCATTTTTCTTTCTACCTTTCCTTCCTCTATTTCTCTCTTCATTTCCTTCTCTCTCTCCCTCCTTCCTTCTCTCACTCTCTCCCTTCCTCCCTCCCTCCCTCCCTCCCTCCCTCCCTCCCTTTCCTTTCAGAGCATCTATCATTTTGATTGTTTTACTTGAGTACAATACAGTGAATATATGTCCACATAAATGCATATCTTTTCTGATAATTTCAATCAAGGTAAATGGATTCCATGTGTGATGAGATTTATAGTTATATACAGCCAGGTAACCAATATTACAATCCAGGTACAGAATTGTTCCACTTTCCAATTAATTATTTGCACAAACCATAAAATAACTAATGCTTAGTTTTGCCTTTTACTGGATTTCAGTGGGATGGCATAGCATGTAGTTCTGGGGATTTGACTATTTTTGCTCAGTATAATGCTTTTGAGATTTCCTCATGTTGCTGTGCAGAATTCAATCTTTCTTATTAGTTAACAAAATTAGCACAATTTGGTTGTCTATTTTCCTGTTAATAAGCATTTTACATATTTCTAGCTTTTTTCCTCATTATTTTGAATAAAGATCTTGAAAACATACTTGTACAAGTTTTGTTGTTAGCCATATACATGAGTTTCCTTGGTTGAATGATATCTCATTGAATTTGCATACTATCTATTTGATTCAATATCTATTGCTGGTCTGTAAATTATGTCCTGCTCTTACTGTTGTAAACAGTGCTATGGTGTAAATCTTTGGGAGGTTTAATTCTTTCACTTTTATTGTGTTAAAATATATATACATAAAGCTTATAACTTTAACATGCTGAGATGCACAGCACAGTGGCACTAACTACATTCATCTTTATGCATTCAGCACCAGTATTTACAGAATTTTTCAACCATTATAAATTCAAGCTCTACATGGGTTGAGCCAGAATCTCATTTGCAATTTTGTGCAATCCCTGGAACTATGATTTTCTTCTTGTGTCTGTGAACTGGACTGTTCCAGATACTTCATATATGCAAAATCATACCATATCTATCCCTTTGTGGGATATTTCACTCAATACAATGCTGTCATGGTTTACTTATGCTATAAGTTTACACTATGCTGCAATTATTTTTAAGATGAATAGTATTTTAGTTATGCATATGTATGCCCCTTGCCTTACAGTTAGGTTAAATCCTGATACATTCACCATAAACTGGAAATACTGTAAGTTGAAATGCACTTAATACTCCTAAACTGTGAGCATTCTAACTTAGCTACACAGTATGATGCAGAATATTGGTTGTTTACTGTCATGATTGCATGGCTCACTGGGAGCTATGGCTCCTTGCTGCTGCCCCGCATCAAGAATATATCAAGCCATATAACATCAGGCCAAGAAAAGATCAAAATTCAAAGTCCAGCTGTCATGATCACTTTCACATTATCATAAAGTTGGCAGTCATTAAATCAAATTATCATAAATTGGAGACCATCTGTACATTTTGCTTCTCCATTCATCTGTTGGTAGATGTTTGCCCTTGCGGCTATTGTGAATATTTGTTGCTAGGATCATAAATGTAAAATATCTATTCAAACATCCACTTTGTGTCTTTGGGGTAAATATACAGAAAAGGCATCATTAGACAATATACTATTTCTACATTTAATTTTAAGAAACTTCCATACTGTGCTACACATTTGTCCAAATCATTATATTCTCATCCTGTAAAGTGTGCAAGGGGTCCAATTTTTTCACTTCCTTTTGTGACACTTGTCTCAGGTTTTAATTAATTAATTAGATAACAACAATCGTGTTTGGTATTGTGATAGTTTGAATGAGAATGTTCCCCATAGGCTCCAAGTATTTGAACGCTTTGTCCTCAGTTTGTGGTGCTATTTGGGGAGGGTTATGGAACCTTTAGAAGGTGTGGCCAAGCTGGAGGAAGCACATCATTGGGGGGTTCATAAATATTCCTCCTGCCGGTTGGTCACTGCTTCCTATGCCTGCTTGAAGTTGTGAGTGCTGAACTTTCTGCCCCAGCCACCTCCTGCTGCCACACCTCCCCTGTCATTATGGACTCTAATCCCTCTGGCCCATAAGCCAAATAAATTCTTCCTCCTTTAAGTTGCCTTGGTCACCGTGTCTTATCACAGCAACAGAAAAGTAACCAATGCAAATGTCATTATCATTTTGACCTTTTTAACTTGAGTGCATAACCTTGGACCTATCCATAATGATGTGCTAGGGTGAAGTTTGTAGACATGTCGCTCATGTGTCTAAGGTTATGTCCATTCTAGGGTCACTTAATATGTGTGGTCATATTTCACTCCAGAAAAGGTTTGCTGTTTTTTTTGTTGTTGTTGTTGTTGTTGTTGTTTTTTTGGTTTTTGTTTTTTTTTTTACCCTTTCCAGCTTGGTTTTCTATTTCTTTTTAGACATGTAAAATCCTTTACCTATTCAAAAGCTTCCTCTTGATGCCTTCCACATTTGTGCAGCCTCTGTTGTTGGAACTCTTTGGTCATCTAAAAATATTTCACATCTTGCATACTAGTGATGACTTGTTCATGCTAGTGGCTATAACTATAATCACCAATAATGACATTTAAAAATTTTTATTGAGATTTTGTACATTTCATACAATTCTTAATCAAATTTAACCCCCCTCCTATATCCATACCCCACCCCCCAGACACACACATCTTGCATTTGCCGTACCAGTTAAGTCCTATCAGGTCAAGTATTTGCACTCAGATGTCCTTTAGTACAAATTCATCCACTAGAGTCTAGTCCGCCTATCTAGCGATCTTAAATAAGGTCTATTCTCCCTCACCCAATATTTGTAGACTGTACCTACCTTGCTCTCCCTGTTTTGTATTTGGTGTTTATCTTCTTAAGAGACTGTATTCCCTGTATGTATGAGCTGTGTTCCCTGCCTCCACATTCAAATGCTGAAACCCACCTCTCAAAGTATTAGGAAGCAGGGAGTTTGAGGGCTGGTTAGGTCCTTATAAAAGCAGATTTTGATAGACCTGCTCCCCTTCTACCATGCGAGAAAACAGCAATGAGCAGTCATTTGTGAGCCAGTGTGTTAGTTACTTTTCTCCCTGTTGTGGCAACATACCCAACAAGAAGCAATCTAATGAAGAAAGGGTTCATTCTGACTTACAGTTTGGGGGCATACTTTCCATCGTGGCTGAGAGGGCATGGTGGCTGGAGCAGGAGGTTGGCTTGTCACACAGCATCTGTAGTCAGGAAGCAGAGAGAGATGAAGGTCAGTGCTCATACAGCTTTATTCTTTGTATAAAGTCTAGGGCCCCAGCTCTGGAATGGTGCTGTCCCCACTTGAGGTGGAACTTCAGTTACTTTGATCAAGATAATCTCTCACAGGCATGCCCAGAGGTTTGCTTTATCTTTTTAGTGATTCTAGATCCTGTCAAGTGAGTAATATTAAACATCACAGACATAGACTTCACCACATCATGATCCTAGACTTTCCAGTCTCTAGAACTGTGAGAAATAAACTTTTGTTTTTAATAAATCATCTAATTTAGACTACTTTGTTAGAGTAGTCCAAGCAAGCCAAAACAGACCATGATAATCATAATAATAACTATTCCTTCTATTTGCCGAGTACTTTAATTTTTTAGATGCTATTTAAAATAGTTCAGACACATTATCTTCACGGAGTCTCAGAACAACCCTTCCAGGTTGCAGGACATGTCCTGTTATTCTAATGATTCTGGATGAAGAAACAGATGCAGAAGAGTTAACTGTAGGGCTAGCCATCTAGTTAATGACAGAGGCAGGAGTAGAGGCTGACTCTCCTAGTTCCTATTCAAAGCTCTTTCTTGGACTCAGTACAACCTTCCAAATATATAAAAAGTCTTCCTTAAAAACACCATATGTATAACATTTAACATAAAAGAAGTGAACTCAAATAGAATTTGCTACTCTGTCAGGCTCAACACATATAATTTTGATGTGATTCCAAGAGCTAATGAGGATAGACATATAATTTCACCATTAACTGAAAATAGACATTTTGAAGCAAGCACAGTGGACAAATTAGCTCATCATGCACAGATGATAGTTGTTATTTTCAATTACTCTTCTCAATAATGCTGTATGGTTATAACTATCTGATGTAAGACCTGGACCTCTATGGCAGAACAAAAAAGTCTATATGATGCTTTATTCGTCATGAAGACTTAATATGAAAGCTGTCACATCTCTGTGTGTATATGTGTTGTCAAGAGAGCACATGTGTGTGTAAGTGTGCATGCATGTGTGTGCATGTTGTGTAGAGGTGAGAAGTTAGCCTCCAGTGTAGTTCCATTTTGATTTAGTTTGTTGGCTTGGTTGGTTTTGGTATGGGCTCTCTCATTGACCTGCAGCTCAAAGAATAGGCTAGCCTAGCCATCTGTGAGCCCCAGGGCTCCACCTGTCTCTATCTCCCTAGTGCTGGGATTACAAGCATTGCACTACTATGTCTGGCTTTTTGACATGGGTTTTCAGGCCTTTGGGCATGTACTTTGCTGATAGAGCATACCTCCAACCCAAACTGACTTATTTTTAAAAATTAAAATGTGGAGCTGGGTGTGGTGGTGCACGCCTTTAATCCCAACACTCAGGAGGCAGAGGCAGGCAGATCTCTGTGAGCTCAAGGCCAGCCTGGTCTACATGTGAGTTCCAGGCCAGCTGGGGCTACAGGGAGACCTTGTCTCAAAAAGACCAAAAAAAAAAAAAAATTAAAATGTGGGGTAAAAAGACCCCAATTTAAAGTTTCATTTCCGTATAGGTGCCTGATGTCTCTGTGTTGGCTTTATCTTTGGATACCTTGATCTTGCCTGGATCACAGCATTAGTCTACAGACTTGCCTCATCATATTCATTCCCAGATGCTCTTGGGTGGCATGGTGGAATGTGAGGTGGAACACAGTGTAGGTGATTCCTGGCTCTTGATGGTCCTTTGCTTCCCTGGGCTGCACAATCTCTGGCGTCCTGGTGCCAACACCTTTTCTGGGTAAGTCCAGAGGTGCCCAGGGCGCCTTGCCTCCCCCAGCTTCATTCACCTGGCCCATTTCTTGTCTTGGAACTGCAGACTCCTGGACTGACTTCTAGGCAAACATCTTAAACCATTCTTAAAAAAATAAGAAGTCTTGGGGCCTGAGAGTTGGCTCAGTTGGTTAAGATCACTTGCTACTCTTGCAGAGGACTCAGGTTCGATTTTCAGGACTCACATGGCTGCTAACAACCATTCATAGCTCCAGTTCCAGGGGAATCCAAGACACCCTTCTGACCTCTGCAGGCATTGCACAACATGGGTGCACTTACATACATACAGGAAATATACTCAGGCACATAAAATAAAAATAATAAATAAGTAACAAATCTTTATGAAATTCCAATATACTAACTAGAAAACGGTAGAAGAACCACAGTTATAGCAGGAGTGAGAGGCAGTCAGTCCTACCACTTCTGATTCATACTCATTTTCATCCACCCATCTTTGAGCTCTTGCTCACCTCAGTTGTGGGGACTCAGTAAAGGGCAAAAGAAACAGAGGCCCTCCTCTCAGGACGCTTACAGTCATTCTAGTAGAGCAGACAACTAAATTATCATGATATCAAATGTAAACAACAACTCTGGCTCTAAGGAAAAGAGGATGTGCACAAGAATTTCTAATGAGGGGCATGGTCTGGTTAAAAAGGTTAGGGAAATGTTCTCTAAGGAAGTGCTGCTTGGGCTTGGATCTGAGAGATAAATCAAAGTTTACAAACAAAAAAGGAAATTAAGAATATGCAAGAAAGTGGGAAATGTACATGTAAAGGTCTATCGTACTAAGAAGTGAGTAAAAGGAATTGAGAAATTAAAAAATTGGCCTGCATAAGGGATGAAGGAGGAAGTTATGATGGAGATGAGGGGGGAGGGGAGATGGAGACGTGTGAAGGTATGGCTGGCTTTGTAAGGAACCCAAAGAATGGATGCTGAGTTTAAGTGTCGGGACTCCTTTGCATATTGAGAAGCCCCTGTACCTACACTCTGTTTCAGCTCACATTCCACCATGCCAGCCAAGAGAATCTGGGCATGGATATGATGAGGCAAGTCAGCAGATGAATGCTGTGATCCAGGCAAGGGAGGACACGAGGATGCGTGGGGAAACTGGAGTGGTGGGGTCAGAGGTACTTAGAAAGTCAACTCTGCAGGACTGAGGAAATCACATCAATCACAGGGGAGTTGTAAGAAGGAGAGAGTTGCTAAATGCAGGTTTCTGGTTGGTGTACTAGGTAATGCAGCTAGTGAGGAGGGCATTTCTTTGGGGCATGGGTCAGCAAAATCTAGCATGCCAGCCAAATCCTGTTTTTGAAATAAAGTTTTGTTGGGGTACAGCCCTGCTCATTTGTTTATACAATGTATATAGCTGCTTTTATACTGAAAATGCAGTTGAGAAGTGGTGACAGACAGTGGTTCATAAAAGTAAAAATTTTACTATCTCCATCTTTCAAAATTTTTTTTCTTTCCCTAGTCTTAGAGGAAGTGGGCGCATGCATGCAACACACACACACACACACACACACACACACACACACACACACACATACACACAGAGCTATGATTCAGATATGGTCTGTGTGTCCCCCAAAGGCTTGTGTGTTTTTTAGTGTGGTCTCCTGTGTGACAATGCTGACAGGGGCGGGACCTTTAAAAGGTGAAGCCTAGTGGGAGGTTATTACTGACCCCTTCCTAAACTCTAGCTTCCAGCCTTGCAATGGAATGTTTCCCTCATTCATTAACTCCCATCATGATGCTCTCTGCTACAAAATAATACAGCCCTGGGGGGCCTCACTATAGCCAATGCTGTGCTGCTTGGCCTTTCAGTTTCCAAAATTCTGAGCTGAAGAAACCTATCTTCTTTAAAATAAAATATCCATTCTGAGGTATTATGATACAGTAACAGACTGAACACACACACACACACACACGTGCACGTGCATGCACATGCGCAAGAGAAATATGAAATCTAGAGAAAAGTAATGAGTGTCTTGGCACGCATGTGCCACAAGTGCTTTAAGAAAGCAAAGAGATGAATCCAAGTGAGAAGTTACATTCAAGGTCATGGCAGTGGCATAAATGTAGGAGTCACCTGGGCTAAGCTTGTAAAAGCAACAATGATTTATTCCTACTTCTGAGCTAATAGTGTAGTCCACAATCTTTGGCATGCTTTGGCTAGTATATCGTCATACCAATCTCTACCTCTATTGAAACGTGGTGCTGTCCTTATGTATCTGTGTCCCTGAGTTTCTTTTCTTCTTGGTCATATTGGATTGGGGATCCAAGATTCCCTGCTACTGAATAAGATCACATTCTGAGGTTTCTGGAAGGACATGAACTTTTAGGGGATAATATCCAACCCAGTCCTCCAGGGGGAAGATGTTACAATGCCGTGATGCCAACACTACCGGATTTGACTGAGAAAGCCAGAGACTGCTTTCACCCTATCCTGCTTCGTTGGGGAGCAGAGACCCACAAAGAAAACTGAAGTAATTCATGCTTGCCTCTGAGTGTGCAGGTTCCCTCTCTGTTTCCAGTCATTCTGAAACCTTACTGGTGATTATACTGTAGAGAGTGTCTTTATTTTTGAGAGATGGCCCAGCTGGTGTCCCTCGTGCAGCACAGGGGTCCAGGCTCTGGAGTGATGTGAGAGTAACGATGCCACCTTTGGAATGTCTCATCTTGATCTCTGCAACCACTTGATTGCCCTTGGAGATCTTTCCTTAAGCGATATCCAAGCCCTCTCCTATTTAGAGTGCACAAGGGCTAATGGGATCACTGACTGAGGTGAAATGGTTGCAGATGGTAATGTGAAGACTAATTTATTTTCAGAGGCTTTTAGGAATTCATGTTCTTTTAATGATAGCTTACTATAACCACAAATCCCTCATTTTCCTTCTTTCAGAGGAGAGGATATTGCCCACTATTAACAACAGAGGAAGACAGAATAGGCAGCTAATTGACCCAGCTAAGCTGACACAATTGTGAGGTTATGAAAGCTGAACAGCTTTACTATGCTCCTAGGACTTTTGTCTCATTTTTTTATATCGACTTCTTTAACCTCTCTGCAAGCCATTTTCACCTACGTGCCTCTTCCTCAGTCTAGCCTCCCCCTGCCAAGCCCATAGTGAAGTTTGCTGGGCAGTGTTTTTTACAATCCATATAAATTGTTTTTCATCAACTATCTCATGCTGCCCACGCCTGCATCAATGGAATGGTGACTCCCCCACCATTCCAAATGTAGAAATGGGTGGGGTCACAAACTGTCAATCACTCTGCTCCAGGCTATCTTACCTACTGCTTATTAAACCAACAGCTGAGGATGATGACATGTTGATTGCCACCTGTTAGGAAAAGGGACAGAAATGGGAGAGAAACAGAAATGCAAAAATATATTTTCTTTTAGTCTTGACATTAAAGAAGGCAATGATGGAAGTTTCTTCCAGAGTCAGAAATCATTAATTTCAGGGGAAAAATGTTGGTTCCCTCCTTGGTTCTTTAATCCAGCTGAATTGCTGATACCAGATGTCTATAAATTCACGAACTCCAGAGATGCCCAGACAGCGCTCACCCAGCAAGGCTGGAGTTTCTTGCTCAGCTTCTCCTCCGAGCACCAACTCCACTGATACTAAATTCTTGATCTTCCCAACTGAATTTATGTTCTGTGTCTGATGAGTTGCAGGTTTATATGTAGTCTTTACAGATCTGAAGGGTTGGATTTCTCTGAAACATTTTTTACAAGGGCATTACTTCAGACTGTCAGAGGCCCCAGCTCACCTACGCTCTGTTCTGCTTCACATTCCACCATGCCAGCTAAGAACGCCCTAGAGCTTTGGACCCTGAGATAACAGTTTATGTCTGAGACCTCCCATAGCAAATCTTCTTGGTTCAGGAAATGGCACATAATCACTCATGATGCAAAAAGTGGGGGTTTGAAGTTAGGATATTTAGAATTGAAGGCTAGACACTCTTCTGTCTTTATTATTTGAAAAAAAATTCACTAAGTGCATTCTGAAAACAGCATAATGTTTATATATAAATACGGACTGGAATATATGTAGATAATACACACACATACATATATGTATATATCTTCATATATGTATATATGAAGATGATGTTATTGCTCCAAGGTGAATCTGAGATCCACACAGCACTGCACAGGGAACAAAGGAGAATTAAGATTTTCAATAACAAAGAGTTAACATTGTAAAACTTCCTGTTGTGGGGGCTATACTATTTTCCTTATTATTATACATATAACTGATGAATTTATTTACTTTTTCTATGAATTACTTACCAACAATTGCCTTCTATTTTTCTACTGGGTTATCTTCTATGTGTTGCTTTGAAGTTATTTGTATATTGTGGTTCAAATTCTTAGTTAGCTATATGCATTGTATCTTATCTTGTGAATCCTCATGTCTTTTGTGTTAAGGAGTCTTCACAGGCAGTGACAGAGCAGATGACAGACACTGATTTGTCAAATGTTTCCTTTATATCTTGATCTTTTGGAATATTACTTAAAAAGTCATTTTCATTTTTTTCTGATAGACTTAAAATTTTATTTTCCCCTGTAGGTTAAGTTTTTGAGATGAGTAATTTATAGATTTAATAATTTCTCTTCTGTATGGAAATGTAATTGTCCCAGAAGTCACTGAGTAAAACTAGTACTGATTTTTGTACCTGGAAAACCTAATACATTTTTATACTTTTAATAACCTTATAATCTAGTCATTTTCTATGTTAAATCACTAGTATTCCAAATAATGACAGTTTTGTCTATTCCTGTGTCATGTATATATTTCTTTTTCTGCCTTATTATAGTGATACTCTCTGGTACAGTGTCAAACAGTAGTGAAGACAACATGCATTCTCATCTGGTTCTTGACATCAATGAAAGTGCTTTAAAATGTGTGTGTGTGTGTGTGTGAGAGAGAGAGAGAGAGAGAGAGAGTGTGTGTGAGTGTGCATGTGAGTGTGTGTGTGTGAGAGTGTGTGTAAGTGTGTGTGTGTTAGAAGACACCTCAAATGTCATCCTCAGATATCCACCTCCTTTGAGACAGAGTCTCTCATTGGCTTGGAGTTCACCAATTAGATTGTCTGGCCAGCAATCCCCAGGGATCTTCCTGTTTCTACCTCACAAAAGTAGGATTACAAGAGTGCACCACCATGCCATACATTTGTACACGTTTCTGGGTGTCTGTCTCGGGTCCTTGCTCTTGGAAAACAAGTGCTTTATCAACTGAATCATACCCCCAGCCCTACTTTTAACTTTTTAAGTAGGAATTTGCTATAGCTTTTCGTTAGATTTTTTTTTTCTGTCCTTTCTCATAAGTCCTCTTTCATTTCTTTCAAAAAAATTTTTTAGTGAATTTTTTTGTATATTTCATACAGAACATCTCAAACACTCTTACTCATCTTTATACCCTCGTCTCCACTGGCACCCTCCATAGCCTCCGCTCGCCACCCCCACCCCATATACTCAGTCATCCCTGTTAAGGCCCACTGTATTGTCAGTGTCCCCAGCCATCCCCCAGTGCAAATCTCTCCACTGAGTCTAGTCAGCCTATCTAGAGTCCCTTGTTTTAGGAAGATCAGCTCTTCCGCACCTAGCAGCAATCAGTTGCCAACATTCCTTCAGATAAGATTGGGGTCTGCTGTTTATTTTCCCAGTTCTATGCGTTATTGTCTGCCTGAGTTTGCGTGGGGCTTGTGTATGCTGACACCATTGCTGTATGATCATATGAGCAGGTTCCAGGAGTTTGTAGGACTCTATTTCCACATGGTCCCGTACCTCCTCCCTGGCTCTTACAATCTTTCCACTCCCTCTTCCTCAATGGTTCCTGAGCCTTGGGTGGGTGAAGTTTAATAAAGGGGTTCTTTTATTTCTACAAATACATTTAAAAAAAAATAGTCAGTGCATGGGAAAAGCTACTTATTTCTTATACAGGTCTCATGAGAATGGCTCAAACTAGTGATTTGGACTACAGCTCCTTTAGGTCATGCAGGGGCCCACATAACTGCTACTTTCCCTTGTGCTGTTGTTTATGTTGTGGGAACAGAGAAAAGGGGATTGGAGGAAGCATGTCCAATGTTATAGAACTCAGACCCTGAAGTACCATGTACACATTGCACTGCACATAACTGCAAAGAAGAGTCAAAGTAGCAGCATCCAAAAGAGGTAGCTTAGATATTTTAAAAACATTTCTAGTCTTTTATGTTAATAATTATTGGCATTTATTAGACACAGAACCCAAAGTGTTTCTGAAACCAGACGTATAAGCATTGTTCCTCCATATATTAAACAATTCTCAGGTGGGTACCAGATGGTTCTTTAGTTTCTTTCATTTCTGACACTCCCTACCATGAGATAGCAATAGATTCCATGGGCTATGGGCCCCATCTTGCAAGACTGTCCTCTACCAGGTTTTATGCTGTGCTTCTGACCAACTCTCCACAAATCAGCTTCCCAAAGTTCCCTTCTGGGGTTTGGTTAATTTGCTAGTATCTCACAGAACTCAAGGAAACATTTGCTTATATATATTGGTTAGTTTATAAAATATATGGTCAAGGGTACAGATCAGTAACCAGATGAAGAGATGTATAGGCTGAGTCCTAGAAAGTTTTCAGGTGTAGGAAATTCTGTTCCCATGGAGTTGAGGTGCGGCGTCCTCCCACGTGTGGCTAGGACCATCACCCTGGAAGTTCTGAATGCTGCACAATGGTTAAGAATTTTTCTGGGGGCAGGGGGCTCATCACATCTACCTGACTGATAGTTAAGTTCATTTCTGCCCCACGGTGCTCTCTAGAGAATGGATTGGTGGAAGTGTGAGGCTCCGAGCCTAACTTTATGGCTTGGTCTTTCTGGTAACTGAGCCACATCATTAGGACAAAAGATGCCCTTCACACCCAGGAACTTTCAAGGGGTTTAGGAGCTCTTTTAGGCACCACCATCAGTCAGGAATTACAAAGGTTTTAGGAAGAGTATGCTGGGAGCTGGGGACCAAAGACCAAATCATTAGAATAAAAGATCTTTCTAGCACCTCTGTCTATAAGTGTATTATTTCTTATATATATTTCTTGCTATTACACAGTATTTCCTGATTAGTTCCATTTTTTTTCTAGTTTATTGGTTATCTTTGTTAAAGTTCCCTGGCACAACTAAAAAAATGGTGAAATATAAACAAAATCTAGGTTTAATAGCAATATATTATAATCATGCAAGATTCTTATATAAAGAAATCTAGATGAGAGATATATGACAATGACAATATTATCTCTGCAACTTTTTCTAAAGCTAAAATTTTCCAAAACAATAGGATATATATATTTTGTCCTTTTTTTTTTTTTTTTTTGGGGTTTTACTTATTTTTATGGGTATGAGTGTTATGCCTGCATGTATGCAAGTGCATCCATGCTGAGCAATGCCCATGGAGGACAGAGGAGGGCGTTGGATACCCTGGAATCGGAGTTACTGATGGTTGTTAGCTGCCATGTGGGTGCTGGTATTCGAACCTGGATCTTCTGCAAGAGCAGCCAGTGCTATTAACCACTGAGGCTAGAGTTGTCTAAAACTAAAATTTTTCAAAACAATAGGATATATATATTTTTTCCTTTTTTTTTTTTTTTTTTGGAGCTGAGGACCAAACCCAGGGCCTTGCACTTGCTAGGCAAACGCTCCACCACGGAGCTAAATTCCCAACCCCTGGATAGATATATTTTAAAGGATTTGTCTTTGTTGATCACTATTACTGTTATTGATTTTTTTGGCTTTATTTTCTTTCTTTTTTGTTGATCTGTGCCTCTAATGCTATCATTACTTTCTTTGAAATTGCTTTGGATTTAATCTGATTTTCCAGCTCCTGGGTTGGATGACTGTGCCATTTTCCTCACAGGCTGTTGCTTTGACCATATGAGCTTTGTCATGTTATATTTCTTAGCCTCTTCTTTCTGTGTACATATAAAGTGGGTACTATTTCCTTCCTTTTGGGGTGAATGAGAAAGTTCAATGAAAGCATACATATAAAGCACCTGGCACATTTAATAGATGACTGTAAACTTGTGTGTTGTGTAGAGCATCTTCCACTTGTCCTTCTGTAACTGGGCTCCATCCCTCTAAACTCCTGCATCTGATTCTGCTTCCTAGAAGCTACATTCCACGAACTGAGGCAGGTGGGTTCCTTTTTCACCCTCGTTGTTCCTGTGGCTTCTTTGCTGAGGTCCACAGTGCCTGTTAAGTAATTCTCCATATAGGGGCCTCCAAGCTCAGGTAGCCAATTTCTCCTATACAAATGCTTCCTGTGTTAAAGTTTTCTCAATTAACTTGAGTAAATCTAATATCAGTTTCATCACTAATGAATTTGTGATTCACCAATCACAATTTAGCTTACCACCATGGGTGAAGTTTGAACAATAATGTTAAAAATGACACCCTAGGTTCAGAGGAAATTAGTTCAATATGCTTACATTCAGTAATAGACGTTGATGAATACAAGCATTAAAATGACCCCCACTCCCACTTTGGATAGTACCCTTTAAAAATACTATTTAGTGCTTATTACCGAGAATATTATAGGACATATGAGGATGTTATAAAAGCAGCCAACATGTGTAGATACTGTATGTCAGGCATTCTTCTGAGCTGTTTTCATGTTTTAATTCTAAAACTGCTACCAAGAAGTAGTTACTGCTACTGATATCATCCATTTTGTTTTACAGGTGAGGAAATCGAGATGGAGAAGTTAAGAACCTGTTTCAAGACCGCATGGTAGATAGATGGACACACTAAGATTTCACCCCAAGCAGCTGGACATCCACTAGCTCTTGGGACCACTGTTGACACAATGATGTAGGGAACAGATGATTTTGCAGCCAGTTTCAAAAGTTGAATGTAGATTTTAGAATTCCAGAAAGAAATAGATGACATCATCTAACTGGCTAATTCTGAAGTATTTAACATACATTCCAGGGTTTTCCAAAACCAAAGGCTGTTAACACTGCACGGCTAGTAACAATAGGAAAATAATTCCACCCCATGAGGATAAGAAATAGGTTCTGGAATTTGAATAGTTGCTAGCTGTAGCTTCAGGAGGACTGTCAAGCAAAAGCTGTCAACCAAAATTGTTATGACATTCCACTTGGGATCCAGGAGAAGAAATACCACCTTCTCATTTCCCTCCCATTTACTCATCTCCTCATAATTTCTTAGTCAATTTCATATTGCTACAACAAAATACCTGAAGCTGGAGTACTTTGTAAAGAAAGGAAGTATATTTAGCTCAAAGTTCTGAAGGTTTAAGAGCATGGCACTGAAATCTTCACAGCTTATTGAGTATTGTATGACAGATGGTGTCAAAATGGTAGAGGAACAAGTGGAAGAGATCCCACGACAAGACAAGAAAAAGAATTTCAGAGGAGGAGCTTGGCTGACTCACTTACTCTTGGAGAATTCCCACAGAAAAACTGTATTCTTCAGAGAAAAGGATTCATTTCTATTAAATAACTAAACTCTTCCCAAATGCTAATCCTTTAAAATTCTCAGTATTTCTTCTTTAAAATTTTATTCGTGTGTGTGTTTGTGTGTGTGTGTGTGTGTGTGTGTGTGTGTGTGTGTATGTGTGTGGTGTATTCAATGTGTGTGCCAGTGTGAGCTTAGAGACCACTGGAGGGAATCAAGAACTTCCTCTATCCTTCTCTGCTTAGTCTTTGAGGCAGGGTCTCTCCCTTGCCAGCAAAGGAAGCCAGGAAGTTCCAGTGATCCTTCTGTCTCTGCCCTTCTCAGTGCTGGGTTTCTCAGTACAGGCACTTGCAGGACACACACCCTGTTGTGTGGAAGCTGGGATCCTAACATTGGTCCTCAAGCTTGCACAGCAAGTGCCACTGAGCCTCCTCTCTAGTGCCCAGAAATTCTTAACATTGCCACCCTGGAGACTCAAGTCATGTTCAAGTCATAAGAGCCCTCCTGGTAAACCCAAGAAACAGGCCCAAGAAAAGACAGCATCTAGGTAGCATCAGTATTCTGCCTGACCACAAACCTAAAATCAACAGAGCCAAGGACCATATACTGAAACCCCTGAAACGGAGAGCTAAAATACACACTTCTTCCCTTTACACTGTTTTCTCAGGTATCTGCCACAGTGATGAGGAAACAGTCAACAGAAACATTGGTAACAGAGGTACGGGGTAGCTGATTAAACCTTTGGAACAGGGTTTGAGGAAGAGTTTGTGGGATTCGAAAGAAGTGTAAAAAAGAAGTTACCAGAAATATCCTGCATCTTGGACTTAACTTTCTGCAAGACTGACCAACTGATTAGTACTTCAATGATGGTTGGAATGTTACAGATCCAGAGTCTGTTTATAATTTATCTTGGGCCTAAATAGCCACCCCTTGCTCCTTGTATATAACTTCTGTTTCTGACTTACTATCTTGTGACTAACAGATAAAAAGCCTTTTAGAATGTATTAAGTTAGCAGATCACCAGCTTCCACCAACAGAAGTAATCCAGAGAAACTTTCAGATGCCATTAGAGCTTAGTAGGTGATTCTGGAGGGAGCTAGAAGAGCATAATCATGACAAGAATGGGGAAAGTAAAATCTGTATTATGAGGCTACAGATTGCAGATTGGGCTAGAGGTCATTCATACTATAAAAGAACTTGACTACCTTTTGTCTGTGCCCTGAGCCTTTGAGAGAAGCAAGGTATAAAGGTGATTAATTTGTCTGACAGAGGACATTTCAAAGTGGCCTAGCATTCGGGCTGTGAAGTGGTTATTGAGGGCTGATTTCAGTCATGTTTAGTGTACAAATTAGGAGCAAAAAGCAGAACAGAAAGATTTGAAAGTTTTCAGGTGTCCAAGAAAAGGAGCATAAAGTTGAGAACAAAGAAGGTGTTGTTGTCAAAGACCCTAGAAGAACAGCAGAAGAGAAGTTAAGTACTTTGCTGAGGACTCGGAGAGGCACCCTGAGGGCATTTCAGGAGTCAGCCAGACCCACCCAACAGTTAAACTCATTTCATTTCCCCTATGGAAATGCCTGCAGGGTACCCTGTCTATCCTAGGTCACCTAGAACACTGTTCCCCCACTATCTGTTTAGCCTTATTCAGTCACCAAGGTGATCAAATGTCACTTCAGCTGTGGTCAAAGAGGGCCTGACTACCAGGCAGGTTGGTGCAAACCTTCGAGTAATCCATATGATGCTGGTTTTGCAGGCATGTAGAATGCAAAAGTTTGGGGTCACAGAGGTTTCTGCTCCTACCTCAAAGGAAGACCTGGGAAGCCAAGCAGTTTGTGAAAGGGGCAAGATTCCTGAAGGGGCACTTAGAAAGATGATGCATAAGCTGTGAGAGTTGAGAATCCACAGACTGAATGAAGAACCCAGAAAGTTAAATTTGCCAGAAACGTGCAACTGTGCCACAAAAAGTTGCATGTAATCAGAAAAATCAATTCAAGAGAGAGGCCATATGGACTGCGTTTGGCAAGACCAGTGAGGCAGAGCTGCCCAAGCCCTTTGTAGCTCACATTATGCTACCATGTGCCCTGGATCCTAGACATGAAGAAGCTACAGGGTTTCTTATTTGCCCTGCTAGATTTCAGGTTTGATTTGGTCTCAGCTTTTTTTGTATTCTCCCCTTCCCCCCATTTGAAATTGAAATGTTGACTGTGCACCACTATACTTTGGGAGTATATAACTTGTTTTTAATTTTACAGGAGTTTACAGCTAAGAGCTTGCCTTGAATCTCACAGAGACTCTGACCTTGGACACTGAACAGTGATGGAATGATGAAGCTGATGGGATTCTTGGAGATAGACTGAATGGATTTTTGCATTGTAAGATAGATGGAGTCTTTTGGGGGTGAAAGGGCAGAATGTTATAGTCTGGATATGAAAAGGCCCGTATACTGAGAGCCTGGTCTGTACCTAGTGGTGCTATTTTGTGAGATTATGGAAATGTTGGGCCTATCTGGAAGAACAGAGTTTGGTGTGTGTCCTTGGAGGCTGTATCTTGTCTTAGACCCTCGCCTGACTCTTATTGCTTCCTTTCTACCATGAGATGGGTAGCCTCTGCCACATGCACTCAACCACCATAGTATTCTCCCTGATCAAATGGACTAAGGATTATGGACTAAAATCTCTGAAACTATGAGCTAAAATCAATTATTGTTCCCTTTAAGTCTTTTTCTCAATGTATCTATTACAGCAATAAGAAAAGTAATTATTAGGTAGGTGCAAAAGTAATTGCAGTTTTTGCAATGTTGAAATTTGATGTATGTTATTGGAATACATTCTTTATGCTTATGTTGTGAGCCTGAGTCATTAATGGCCAAGCCACCCCTCCAGCCCTGAAATACATTCTTAATAAATCTGGCTAGGTCATACATCATTTTAATGGGTATTTCTCACTTTGTTATGTTTTTGCTGGTGACTTATTACTTGCTGTTTGTTTTATATTTATTTTATACTATGGAAATACATTAGGCAAAAAGCAAACTCAAATCTTTTTTAATTTTAAAATTTATTTTATTTATTATTAGTATGTGTATATGATGTGTGTCTATGTGGGCACATGTGTGCCATGGCATGCATGTGGAGGTCAGAGACAACTTTGTGGCATCTTCTCTCACCTCACTTTTATATGGGTTTCAGAGATTGAACCTAGATCCTTGGGCTTGCATGGCAAGAGCCTTTATGTGCTGAACCATCTCACCAGCCCCTTGAGCAATGTGATTGTTTGAATGAAAATGTCCCCCACAGGCTCCAAGTATTTGAACATTTTGTCCCCAGATGGTAGCGCTGTTTTGGGAGGTTTTAGAAGGTGTGGCTATCCTGGAGAAAGCACGTCACTGGGGGTGGGCTTAGAGAGTTCTTAAACTTTGCCAGATCTCCAGTTGTTCTCTTGCTTCCTGTGCCTGCATGATGATATGAGAGCTTAGCATCTGCTGCTTCTGCTCCAGCTACCTCCAGCCACCATGCCTCCCTGCCATGATGGACTGTAATTCTCCTGGAACCATAAGCTCAAATAAACTCTTCCTTTTATAAATTGCTTCAGTCAGTGTTTCTATCACAGCAACAGAAAAGTGCCTAATACAAGCAATTTTTCTTATTCAAATTTAAGATGGATTGTAAGACAATGGAGACAACTTGAAACATCAACATTTGGCCTAAGAACTGTCAAGGACCTTATACTGCAGTGATAATTCAAGACATTTTTTGAAGGAGACAGCGCTTTGAAGATGCAGAGCACAGAGCTGGCCATTGGAAGTTGACAATCACCAAGCGAGAGCAATCTTGAAGCTGATCCTCTTCCATCTCCAAGAGAAGTTGCTGAAGAACTCAACGTGGACAATTCAAGTGACGTTCGACATTCGAAGCAAATGGCTGAAAATTTAAAAAATAATTATTGTTTTGAGCTATTGTTATTTTTATTCTACCCAACAACAGTGAACCATTTAAAAAAAATCATACTGTGATTTACAACAGAAAGTAGATTATCTAGACAGGCAGTGAAGCCCAGCTCAGTGGTTGGACTAAGAAGTTCCAAAGCACTTCCCAACTTGTACCACAAAAAGGTCATGGTTACTGGGTGGTCTGCTGCTGGTCTGATCTACTACAGCTTCCCGACTCCCTGTGAAACTGTTATACCTGGGAAATGCGCTCAGCAAATCCATGAGCTGTTCTGAGAACTGTAACATCTGCAGTGATGTGGACTCAATTCTAGCCCAAGACACCTGACTGCAGGTCATACAACCAGTGCTTCAAAAGTTGAGCAAACTGTTCTGTGAAGTTTTGCTTCATCCCCTGTCCTCACTTGGCCTCTTGTCAACCGGCTACCCCTTCTTCAAGCAT
Organism: Nannospalax galili; assembly: GCF_000622305.1. Lineage (NCBI taxonomy): Eukaryota > Metazoa > Chordata > Mammalia > Rodentia > Spalacidae > Nannospalax > Nannospalax galili. The sequence goes on from NW_008330735.1 coordinate 3,806,548, forward strand.
CTTGCCAACTTTTTGTAGGGAAAATTCTTCCACCAGCAGCAGCATGCAAGCAATACCTTCCAAGAGTTCATTGAATCCTGAAGCACAAATGAAACATTTCTCATTGACAAAATGTGTTGTTTGTAATAGCTCTTATTTTGATTAATAAAGATGTGTTATAATTATTTAAGATTCATTGTTTGAAACTGCAATTCCTTTTGTACCAACTTAGTAATATAATATAATATAATGTATGTAGTTTGCTTTTCTACACTTTCAAAGAGATCACTTTCCAGTCTATGAATTAATTTTTCAATCCACGAGTCTGTAAATCAAGGAAATGGAAATTTGTGGCGTCTGTAATACTACGGATACGAAAATTTCACTTTTTTCAGATGGGCTTTTTTGACCTCCTCCCTCGTTATTTTTCTAGTATTCACTTTTACAGCAATCACTTAGTTATACTGAGTGTGTGTGTATGTGTGGGTGTGTGTGGGTGTCTGTGTCTGTGTGTGTATGCATGCATTTGTATGTTGCAGGTGTGGGTATGTGTAGAGGCTAGAGGCCCACTCTGAGTGTCATTCTTCAGTAACCATCCACTTTGATATTTTGAGACAGAGTTTTTGACTAGGGGCTTGGGCTCATGCGTTAGGCTAGGCTGACTGGCCAGAGAGCCCCAGAGACCTTTCTGCCACCACCTTTCCAGTACAGGGTTTAAAGAGCATACCACTGAACCTGGCTTTTTACATGGGTTGCGGGGACCACATTCAGGTCCTCATGCTTATGTGGCAAGAACTTTATCAACTGAGTCATCTCTCCAGTCCCTATACTTCACTTTTTACAACTATACTCTAGGGGCAATGAAAGAAAATAAACAAAGGAAACACAAAATAACACAGAGAACACAAACAGCAATCAAAATGATGGCAATTAATGCACACCTTTCAATAACAACCTTAAATATCAATGGACTGAACTCCCCAGTCAAAAGACACAGGCTAAGCGAATGGATTAAGAAACAAAATCCATCTCTTTGCTGTCTGCAAGAAACCCATCTCACCTTCAAGTAAAGGCACTACCTTAAGGTAAAAGGATGGAAAGGAATATTCCAAGCAAACGGCACTAATCAACAAGCAAGGGTTGTGATTCTAATATCTGACAAAATAGACTTCAAAGTAAAACTAATCAGAAGAGATAAGGAGGGTCACTTCATTCTGATCAAAGGAACAGTTAACCAAGAAGATATTACAATCCTTAACATATATGCACCAAATTCTGGTGCACCCAAATTCATAAAAACAACACTACAGGACTTTAAGACATATATTAACAGCTACTCAGTAATTGTAGGGGACTTCAATACCCCACTGTCTCCATTAGATGGGTCAACTGGACAAAGAGAGATGTCTGATTTAAATGATACCATACATCAAAATGGACATAACAGACATCTTTTGACTATTCCATCCAAACACAAAAGAATACGCTTTCTACCCAGCAACCCATGGAACTTTTTCAAAAATTGACCACGTACTGGGCCATAGAACAAACCTCAACAAATATAAAAATATTGAAATAATTCCATGCATTCTATCAGACCACAAAGCAATAAAGCTCAAAATCAACACTGGACAAAGCCCTAGTCTCTACACGAATTCATGGAGATTGAACAACACACTCCTAAATGATGAATGGGTCAAAAGAGAAATTAAGAAAGAAATAAAATAATTCCTGGAATTCAATGAAAAGGACAATACAACACAACACAACCTCTGGGACACATTAAAAGCAGTCCTAAGAGGGAAGTTTATAGCTCTAAGTGCCTACAATAAAAAATTAGAAAGCACCCAAATAAATGACCTAACACTGCAACTCAAGGCACTAGAAAGGCAAGAACCAAAGAAACCCAAACCCAGCAGAGGAAAAGAAACAACAAAAATCAGCAGATATTAATGAAATTGAAACAAAGAAAACAATACAAAGAATCAATGACTCTAAGAGCTGGTTCCTTGAAAAGCTAAACAAGATAGACAGACTCTTAGCCCAGTTAACCAAAAGAAAGAAAGAGCAAATCCAAATCAACAAAATCAGAGATGAAAGGGGAAACATCACAACAGACACCAAAAGATCCAGACCATTATAAGGGAATATGTTAAAAACCTATACGCTACTAAATCTGAAAGTCTAAAAGAAATGGATAGATATCTGAAATCATGGGACCCACCAAAGTTAAACCAAGAAGAGATCCACAGTTTAAAGAGACCTATAACATACGAGGAAATTGAAACAGTAATACAAAAACTCCCAACTAAAAACAAGCCCAGGCCCAGATGGATTTATAGCAGAATTCTACAAGACATTTAAAGAAGACCTCCAACCAATACTAGTTAAATTATTCAAAATGATAGAAACAGAGGGAGAACTCCCAAATTCCTTCTATGAAGCCAGCATCACTCTAATACCCAAACTGGGTAAAGACACAACCAAAAAAGAAAACTCTAGACCCATATCCTTAAGGAACATAGGTGCAAAAATGCTCAACAAAATACTTGCAAACCGCATATAGACACACATCAAAAAGATCGTTCACCATGATTAAGTAGGCTTTATCCCAGAGATGCAGGGTTAGTACAATATACACAAGTCAATAAACATCATTAATCATATAAATGGACTCAAAGACGAAAACCAGGTTCTTCCTAGTTCCTGTCTGCAAAGGAAAGAATCCTCCACAAAGTGGTTTTCTATTTTTTATGGTCAGTGGCTCCCAGGGACTTCTTTGAGGTCATTGTAGGAAGGAATAAAGTAAGACTTGGACTGAAAAGGCAGTAACTAGAAGATCTGGGCTCTGGCAGTCTGTTTCTAGGGCACCACAGAGTAAATCAGACTCAATCCCAGCTGTACCACTCATTGGTTATGTGATCTTGGAGAAGGTACTTAATGTCTGTAAACATCAGTCTCTCTGCCCATAGAATGGGCAGAAAATAGTAGTGCTTACATAGAGTTGTGGTGAAAATGCACTAAAACGATGAGGGTAGAGAGAGCTGATCTTTAATACACAGTGCACGAATGCAAAGTGTTACTTTAGCTACATCTGATCATACGCAGTCTCCTCAGCTTTCTCTTGGTAGTTCCACACTGTGTATTCTAGCCATATCAGCCTAGTTACCATCTCCTAAACACCCTTCCTTCCGTTCATGTGACCTCTCCTAGATAAAACTCCACTCTCTACTTTGAGGTACAGTTTTGCTGTCTTCCTAGATCCAGTAAAATGCCCAGCATGTTCACTAATCAGAATGAACTGCTGGCCCTCCTGGCTTCTGAGACAGGCACATAGCCCACTGTCTGGTCCCCAACTCTTGGTGTCTATATAACACACTTGGTATCTATATAATAGGATCTTGACCAACCTATTCCAGTTACGGTAACCCTATTCTCTATGTCCCCAAGCCCTCTTGAAAGGAGAAGCTGCCAATGGGAGAAGAAGGCCAGTCTTCTGGAGAATTCATGGGAAAACTTTGCAGTGCTGACCTGCTGTCCCACTTCCCTAACTCTTCCTTCTTTCCTTCCTTGGAGAAGTTAGATTCATTTTAGTGATAGTCACTTGTGACAATGTCTCATATACACTCAGGAAAAGCCAAAAGAATTGATGAGAAGTTGGCTCTAACAAGACCTAGTACTTAGCAAGTCTCAAGGCATCCTACCCTCATATTTGTTATTTTTTTTAGAAAATAAGCCTTTGATTTTAAGCTACTGAAAGTCAAATTTTCTACCTTTTTCAGCTGAATGTACTTCTAGCTAAAGACAATTAAAATTCTACATCTCATATATTTACCTATTTATGAGTATTATATATACCCATTGCAGCACACTTGGGAAGTACAGAGAACTCCTTAGTAGACGATTTATCTGTAAGTATTTGAAGTCTCTTCTTACATGAGTCCCATACTTCTTCCCTAGGAACATATGGTCTAGCTGTGTGGTCTGCTTAAAGAAATGCAACTGGAGGGAAGGGACATGTGGCACCTTCAAGAAAAAGCCTTTCCCCTACTTCTGTCAACAGAGTGGGGTTCCTCAAAGGAAGGCCTGTCCTTCAGGCATGGCAAAGAGACAAAGGAATCTGAAGTAGAGCCAGGTGGGCATGAAGATGAGAGAGAAAGAAATGTGAAGATGATTTCTTCTTGAAGCATAGTAAACCTAGGCTGACAATTTGGACGAAGAGAAGGAGAGAGGGGAGCGAGAGTGGGTGACTTGTAATTCTGCAAATAGGAAGCAAATGCTGTTAGTAATTTCCTTTGCTGAAAAACACTCTAATTTTCCATATATATTTTAAATATTTGAGATACGCTAGATTTTTCTCAAAAACCTAGATAGCATAATTATCTCCCCCTGCTATTTAAAATCTACAAGTTATTTTGTTGATCTTGCTTTGCTTTGCTTTTTGAGGCAAGGTCCCACTAGGCTCGCTGTGAAGCTGATCCTCTTGCCTCAGCCTCCCAAGGAGCTGAAATTACAGGTGCAGGCCACAGCACCAGGCCTGCAGGTTCTTCATAATTGCTTAGTGTTCTATTGTTTAGAAATGCCTATTGCACATCACAGGGAGGGTTTTTGCATCATTACTATTTGTGTGCACAAAGAGTCCTCAAGTTCCTAGCAATGAGTATGGTCTGTAAGGTCTCAAAAGTTTTTATTTAAGAGGAATATAGAGAAGAACAATACCGGTAAAGTATCATAAGCAGAAATATAATGGGAGGCTTGGGAAAATGTCAGCAATAGAAATCACGAATCCTCTGGTTCCCTGGTTCTTTCCAAAGCTAATTGCTTGTCAGCTTCTCTGTATATTCCTGCATATCTGGTCTCTCATTGGACCTTATTGATATTAATGAAAGGACTCTAGACAAGCATGTGCTTAAAGAAGACTATATTTTGCCATATTGTTAATTTATACATATATTTTTTCAATAAAATTTTTATTGAATGAATGTGTATTATGTGTCAGGTCATGTTCTAGGTCCAATAAATACAACAGTTACCCTATAGACCCTCACATTCTGCTCATAATGGAGAAAGCAAAGAGGATACTGATACTGATAACAAATAATGTAAAATAGAGCTAAATATTCAGAAGAAAAACCAGAAGTTCGTTGGAGCAGACAGGGAAGTGGAGAAGGGAGTGGATGGCTTTAGCTGGGTGGTGAGGAAAAGTCCTCCTCATGAGGTGTCCTTTGAGCTGTAGGCTTGAATGTCAAAAAGCAGTCAGCTATGTGAAGATGTGAGGGGTTAGTGTGGCACATATAGGGAACCACAGCTGCCAAGCTTCTAGAGAAAGAATGAGCTTGATGTACTTGAAGAAAAGAAAGAAGAATGTGATGAGTGAGGAGAGTAGGGGGGAGTGGAGTAAGGAGGTCAAGAGCACCCAGACTATATGTACGTCTAAAGGCCATAGTAGTAAGAACTTTGGACTTCTCCTAAGAGGGATGGAAAAGCCAGCAGAAGGGTTTCTTCACTGGAGCAGAACCAGTGAAAAGACTTATATTTTGAAATTCCATTTGGTTGCTGTGTGGACCATTAGCTGTTGGGGGATCAAAATGGAAGTAGACATCCATTGGGAGACATTATAGTTCAAAGCCAGGGGTGCTTCTACGAGGGTGGTACTTGTAAAGATGGAGAAAAATCACAAGACTGGAAATATGTTTTAAAAGTAGAGCCAACAGAACTTGTTGGCAGACTACTTAGGTATTGTTTCTCCATTATGACATACAGTGTTACCGGGTCTCACCACTAGTGTCAAATACCTTTACTGTAACTAATCTGGGGCCAGTTACAGGTCTTTGCATCAATTTCTAGATCCGTAGGCATCACAGGGGTTTGAATAAATACATTAATGCATACAAAGTACATTGCACAACCCTGGCCCCCAAGCAGCATTTGATAATGTCTGTTATCTCAACCACTGTGCAAACTAGAACATTTGTGTCAGAAACAATTATACTCAAACCACTTGACTTACACTAGCAGTGAAAAGAGGGTGTGGGGAAGCAATGCAGGGGGTTTGTCAAGGAGATGCCTGGGTCACAGAAGAAGCTCAGGATTTGCCTCTGTGCTGAATGGGTAGGGGTGCATGTTTCTTTCACAGTAGTGAGTCGTGTAGGATGTGAAAGGCTGTTCAGAAAGAAGCCTAATACTTTTTTTTTTTCATCTTTGGTAATTCCCTCTAAGATCCCCTTCTTACTTCCAACACATTATTCATCTGTAATATAAAAGAGATAAAAATGGAAATTAAAGTGCTAATTTCAGCTGTTATGGGAATCAGGCCACAGTACAGGGATTAAGAGACAAGAGGACAAAGAAAAGGAAGAAACACCTTCCAGCCAGCTTCTTGAATCAATGGGTTTATACAAACAACTTTCTCAGTAGTAAATGGAAAACGCCCCCTTTACTGGAATATTTCTGAACATGGTATCATTTAGAGGTGAGCACAATACTGTGTGGTTCTAGACATGCATTTCTTAACTAGTAGAATATAAGGCATGTTGAAGACAAGGTCTGTTCAGCAGTCTGCTTTATCATTAGATTTATGTTTATTAAGAGTGAAAGTTGCAATCAACTGAGTGCTGATTATAAACAGAACACTGTGCCAAGTTCCAACATAGCCTGTCTTATGTATTTCTTACACTAACCCAATATAGGTATTACTATTCCTATTATAGAGAGATAAAACAAGCACAAAGAGACAATTGGCTTAAAGTTACACATAGGAAGTAGTAAGTACTGAGCTTGAACTCAAATCCAACTCAAAATGCTGTGCTTTAATCACTATACTTTAATACCTGTGTATTATTGAACATTATGTTATATATGTGCCTGCGTGGAATGTAAACTCATAAAATACATTTTTAAAGGAGTAGAGGCAGACAGATTGGCATATTATAATTCAAGTGGAACAGGATACCTTGTTTTTAGTCAGTTTTAGAATCACTATCATATATTGCTTATGGTGTGGTATAATGTGGAAATGTGTAAGACTTTCTTCTTTTTTTTCTAAGTTAAAAATGACCTGTTTTGCCATTAGTAGGTAAGTAAGCAGAAGAAAGAAGCCTGAAATATTAGATTTGTGTCTGGCTTGGCTTTGTCTTCAAATTACTATTCTAATCACCTCTGGCCATGGACACTGTTGATTTGACATTTTGTTTATTCCAGAGGGAAATAATATAGACTGGAGTTATAAAGGTAACAGAGTATATTGACATCCTCCCTACTCCCTCTTGTCCTAAAGAAAAGTGCTATGAAGTTGCCTTTCACACATTAACGTTCCTTATAAGAGCAAAATATCATAGAGCCACCCTGGTGACACGCCCTATGCATGGCTGCTGAGCGATGGAAGTGTAACTTGTCTGAACTGAGGAGAGCTGGCAAATGTGAAATGCGCACTAGGTTTTGAAGACAGCATGACAAAACAAAACAAAAGGAGTGTAAAATATCTCAACAATCATTTTAATGGAACATGTTTCAACCATAATGCTTTAGAAACAGCAAATTAAATAGATTATGAAATCAATTTCACGTGTTTCTTCTTCCATTTGTAATGTAGCTAGTGAAATGTTTAAAATTGTACCTGTGTCTCACATTATTTTTCATCTTAATGGCACTGTCTTAGAGTCCTATATTCGATATATTTATTTCCAAATCTAGTTTGGAGGTTAATGGGGGAAGAATCCATACCACAGGCAGAGTATACTGTGCTCCACCTCTGATTCACTTAAAATTAGTACCAGATCTGATCTAATTGCCTAGGGTAATAAGCTTCTGGTGAAGTTCCATAACATTAAGTATTTTCTTGGCAACTCACTTGAATTACAGAAGGCACTCCAGCCTTGTAGTAAAGGAGGCTTGATATCGAGTATTCAATAGCCATGAGGCTTTAAGTACCAGTCACATCTGTGAGTCACTTCATGTCCTCCAGCCCTGCCTTCCATTACAGCCTCTGAATGTCCCACCCCATTGTAAAAGGCTTCAGTTGGGTTTGTACAGGTGAAACAGGACAGCACCTAGCCTCATTTCACTCATCTTCTCAGCTCCCTTCCCACTGTCCAGGGCTTAGGGGGACACTTCGGCATTTTCAGGCACAACCTGAAAGTTTAAGGGAGTTAGCCCTTATGGGGCCACCTTGACCAGTCAGAGACCAAACACTAGAAAGGAATGCTTCACACTTTCCTGCAGTAGGCACTTTGTTCTATGACACATTTCACAAACCTCCTTAGAAGACCTGGCAGGATCCAAGAGATCCCCCGGAAGTGGCCTGCTCCATTACCTGTAGAACCGGCTTTTCCTTCCTCCTTGTTTCTTCACCTGTATCCTCAGTTCTGATCCCTGGCTCACGTCCCAAATAAACTAGCAATTGAGTGAAGCTTTGTCCTGGAGCGAGACAGACTAAGGCACGCTGGGAAAGGACAGTTTGGGAAACAGGACCTCAATTTTGCATATGTAAATTGGGAACTATGATACTTATTTGAAGAGTTGTGGGAATTAGAGATAACATGTAAAGTTCTTAGTAGAAACCATGAGTACCAAATATTATCATCTCTTTTAATATTATTAAGGTAAAATTTTGCATTGATTTTTTTTTTAAAGAAGGGATTTCTTTAGAGAAGTTCTTTCACATGAGTCTTGGGAAAAGTAATAATTTTAAAAATGTTTTTCTGATATTTTCTACCATTCTAAGATAACCTAAGCAGGTAAGAAGTAGAAATATGGGCTGGACAGATGCACTCAGTGGTTAAGAGCACTGGCTGCTCTTGCAGAGGACCCGGGTTTGATTCCCAGCACCCACATGGTGGCTATCAACCATCCATAACTCCAGTTCCAGGAGATCTAACACCCTCTTCTGACCTCTGTGGGCATTGCACAACATGGGTACACCTACCTACATACAAGCAATAAACTCATACACACAAAATTTAAAAAATAAATAAAATATTTTTTAAAAAGTAGAATTATATAAGGATCTTCTTTAGGAAAGAATCCATTTGAAAAGGAAAGTGAGCAAGAGATGAGGATTTCCTGGAATGCAGGTTTCTAGTCTGGGATTTATCCCCTTGGCTCTGTCTCTTTAGTAAGCATATGAGAAATAGCACAGGAGAGATCTCACACTTACAGTGGGCTTAGACAAGAAAGTCAAAGTGCTTGCTGCTGTAGCTTATTTTTTAAGTGCTGAGAATTTAATGTTTTACATAGAAATACCATACAATAAACTAAGGTGCGGGGTACTGATGCCTATAAGAGTACCCAATCTGTACCTGCGGGCTCAGCTACCAATAGTAAATAATCTGGATCAGTTCCAGGAAAACTCGGTTGATTTAGGGATTTCCATTTCCTTTCCCCATTAAAGTTGTATCCAAGTTCAGAAAGGGAATGAGGATGAGTCAGACACTCTGTATTATAAGGTCACAAGTCACGAGCAATGAGATTTTTGGGTCCTGCGCCACCACCTTTCCATTTTTCCAGTCAGAAAACTATAGAAATATACCTGAGTGTCCATGGTCTACTGCAGAGATCCCCTGTATCAGTCACTGGTCTACTGTAGAGATCTCCTGTATCAGTCACTGGTCTACTATAGAGATCTCCTGTATCCTTTTGAGTTTGACAGTACAATCTCTTGGGGTCCTCAGTACCCCATTTCTTCTCGATCTTATTTTCAATTGCACAAGGAAAAACACTTGGTTGTCCCTGTGCATTCTGTGCACTTTATGCTTTCTGTGAGTTTGTATCAAGCATAACACTCAGCTGTGGTAGACTGAATAAAGGTCTCCTGAAGATGTGCATGCCCTAATCCCTAGAATCTATGACTAGGCTGTGTTTCCTGACAAAATGGAATTAAGGGGGTGATAAAATTAAGATTGTTGATTGGTTGATCATATGATCAGAAGATCAGAAGATCACAAAACCCATCAAGAGATTCTGCTATTTTTTTCCCTTGGTGGTATCATGTTGGAACCCTACCAAAATTTACTCTTCGTACATTTTTTGTTGTTGTTTTCTTCCAACCCTTTAACTCTGGCTAACTAAATATCTCTCCAAATACACTAGCTCTGCACTCACCATGGCAAGAACCTGACTCGATTGCTCTGTTTTCCTTACCTAAATCAGGAAGTCTAGAACATCCTGGCTGCTGGAAGAAGTGTCTGGAAATTTATAAACAAAGCAAAGCAAAACTATCAGTCAATAAGTAAACACTATTACCATCTTACAATACCAGCCAGTTACTCTTTAAAATACAATTTTCATTGAATTCAACAGTTTTCATTGTCAATATAGGCTGTGTGGGAGTCTTCACCAAACTTGAATGCCAGGGAGGGTAAGTAAAAGGCAGAGAAAAGGAAACAGAAGGCAAGAGAAACTTGGGAGATGAGAACTGAACATGGGGGTGGGGGAACGTCAGCTACCAAGGACCTGCTGAGCAGCTGGCCAGAGATGCTTGTGTAAAGCAGAGCCTGATGAGTCCCTGCTGAGGACAAGCAGGCTTTTCCAGGGTCCGCCTCAGCAACAGTGACTGCTTCTTCCTGCCAATTTTCAGGAACAATTCAAACAATTTTCATCTTTTGGCCATTTTTCTGCTCTTTATTTCTTTTTCATAGATTTCTCATCTTTTTTCCCATCAACTTTTTTTTTTGAATTTCATAATAATGTCAGCATCTAGCAAACGTGTTTCCCTAGTTTGATTTCTGTTGCTATGATAAAATACCATGACAAAAAGCAACTTAGAAGAGGTTTATTTGGCTTACAGTTCCAGGGTTACAGTTCACTATTGTGGGAAAGTCAAGACAGGAATTTAAAGCATCACATCCTCAGTCAAAAGCAGAGAGAGAATGAATCCATGGAGTCTTGCTTGTTTGCTTCTTGCTCTCAGTTTACGTTCTCCTTTCTTACACTGTTCAGGATCACATGCCTAGGGAACGGTGCTGCCCACAATGGGCTGTATCTTCCCACATCAGTTAACAATGAGGATAGTCCCCCACAGAATGCCCATAGGCCAATCTGATCTAGATAATGCTTCATTAAGACTCTCTTTCCAGGTGATTCTAGGTTGTGACAGTTAAAACTAACTAGAATGCATATTTTTTTAGTAATACTTATGTGCCGGTGTAGTGTTTGGCTGTGGATATGAGAACTATGCTAATTTACTAAAGCAAATGAGGATAGATTTTATAACTTATATCACATATAATAGGCATAAATAATGGAAATTATTAAAACAGATGTAAAATTATTTATCCTACATTTCACCTACATTCAAGAAAGTAATAGCTATTAATTAAGAAAATTTATAAACCACTCATGATTTGGGACATAAGTGAAATGGCTACATAAGATTTGCAATTTTATGCAGTTTTGTCCTAGCAAACGTGTGAAATATTATTGTCATTTTTCCGGTCTTGCAACTAAGGGAAACTGTACCTCAAAGGAGTGAAATACTTTGACCCAAGTCATCTACAGCTGAGGCTTGAACCCAGATCTCTCAACACCAAATCTGATGATACTTTATAATGTCATTTCACCATGTCATAGACCATATTACTAAATCAATGTGAATTTCATTAAGTATTATATTTCATATTTTGTTTTATAAATTGTTAAATCCATGTTCATCCAGTAGCTATCATGTATTTGATAGCTAGCAGTTTTTATATAGACTGCAATATTAGAATTAATTTTAATGCAAAAGAATTCATCTTTCCACATTTAATTGGTAACAGATACTCTCTCATTGGAAGAAGGACCTTTTAGTCTCCCGGACCTTTTAGTCTCCCAGTCTAAAGTTTTCCATATCCCTATGTCAGAGAGTAAATTCCAAACCTATCATAAAAAGAAAATGTAGAAGTCACTGGCAAGACTAGGGCTGGGAATAGCTATTCTTAAAATCATAAGTTCTTTGATCTCAGACTTCTTCCTTGGTATTACTGGAGAAAATTTATGTAGGAGAAAAGTATTGTGCAAAAAACTTTTGTTTAAGGTTGACCAATAATTTCATTATCTAAAATACTTAAATTTAAAAGTTTTATTTTAAATTTCATTTTGCAATTATCTCAGGGAGATGGAGTGAGGGCTGAAGAGATGGCTCAGTGGTTAAGAATGGTTACTCATCTAGCAGAGGACCCATGTTTGGCTCCTAGCACTCACATTAGGTGGCTTACAGCCACCTGTTATTCCAGATCCGGGGGGGATTCTGATGATCTCTGGCCTCTGCAGGTATCTGCATGCATATAAAGTCATGCAGGCACACACACACACACACACACACACACACACACACACACAGGCACACTAAAAGTAAATTTAATAATCTAAAATGATTTCTGAATATTGGTCATCAAAGGCATTCCCTTGGGATTGGAGAGATGGTTCATCAGTTAAGAGAAATGGTTGTTCTTGCAGAGGACCTGGATTTGATTACCAGTACCCACGTGGTAGCTAACAACTGTCAGTACTCCAATTCCAGGGGATCCAATGCCTTCTTCTGACCTCTTCAGGCATTTCACAACACAGATGCACTTGCATACATGCAGGCAATATACTCATACACATAAAATAAAAATAAATAAGGGGCTGGAGAGATGGCTCAGCAGTTACAAACACTGTTGTTCTTGCAGAAGACCCGGGTTCAAATCCCAGTAACACATGGCAGCTAACAACTGTCCGTAACTCCAGTCCCAGGGGATCCAACATTCTCTTCTGTCCTCCACGGCACTGCACAACATGGGTACACTTACCTACATGCAGGCAATACACACATACACATAAAATTAAAAAAATAATAAATAAAATTTAAAAATTAAATAAAAAATATTTTTTAAAAAGACATTTCCCTTTAAAATGATTGAAAATATAAATACAAATGTGAGCAAACAGGATATTGAAAGGGAAGAAATGCCATTAAAAGGAAAATACATTTAGAAAATAAAGATCCATAATTACAACAAATATTATCTAAATAGTCTCAGACTGAATTTAGAAAATAAGATTCTTCTTACACATTCTATCAGACACACTTTAAAGACATATTGCATAAGTAGGGAGAGGAAGACTATATCAAGCAAATAGCATTAAAAATAACATGACAAGCACAAGTCATATTTTGTGAGAAATATTCAAAGCAAACTTGTTTTATAATGGAAGTTTCTAAGTTACATGGAAACATCAGCCACCCCATCAAAACACACATATTTGGTCAGTCATAGAAATTAACGGTTTTGGTGTTAATAAGTGTCCCAGGTGCAAACACAAGTAACAAACATTGAAATAAATAGACATTGGAAGAGAACTAAGTATCAGGCAATGAACGCAGGCAGCACTTGAGTAGATGATTCAGAAACTCAGACACAGATCAGCCGCTTTTGTCAACACCTTAGAACCAGCAAGGCAAGACCTGAAGGACACCTTCTGACCCGAGGCCCAGTCATCTTTTGAAATCCTCTCACATGCTCTATGAGACACACACATAAGAGAAATATTTTATATTGGAACTGGAAAAGGTTATCCCATGCAAATCAAATTCAAAATGGAAATATGAAAGTGATTTAAAAACTCTAAAAAAAAAAAAAGACATTCCCTTAAGTCAACAGAGCGATGTGCTACACTACTGCCTCTAATACTTCCCTGGAAAAAATGCCCTCTGGAGAACTGCTACCCTGACAGCACTGTGTGCAATTTGGTAGAGACAGAAACTTTGGGGACAAGAGAATCCATGTGGGAGGCAATTTAATATCATCTAAGTGAGATGGAGGGCAGTGGTAGTGGATCACAACATAAAATAATTTTCTGGAAAATGCCAAATTTAAGAGTATTGGAGGATCAGCTGGAGAGATGGCTCAGCAGTTAAGAGCACCGGCTGCTCCTCAAGAGGACCTGGGTTCAAGTCCCAGCACCTACATGACATTTAGCAACTGTCTGTAACTCCAGTTCCCGGGGCTCCGATACCCTCTTCTGACCTCCATGGGCATTGCAAGACATGGGTGCACATGCAAGCAATATATTCATACACATAAAATTAAAAATAAATAATTTAAAAAAAAAAGAGTATTGGAGAATGGTTAAGACAAATAACCAGGAAAGGGGATGTGCAGGAAGGTCAGATAGACTCTGTACATCCTGACACTGAAATGATGGTAGAACCATTGTGAGGGAGTCCATGAAGAGTTGAATGAAAGAGAAAATAACGCTGAAGAAAAAATTCAGCCTGAAGGCTTAGGGCAATATACAGTGTCAGTTTCTTCATCTTCCACTCCTTACAGGGGATGGCTATGAAGTATGCATGCATAAGCCTGTGGAACCAGAGTAGGAAGCTGGGATAGCTCCTACTAGAGGTAAGGCAGCGTGGATCCTTGGGCCAGAATTAATACTATTCTTAGAGAATGCAAAGAGTGGACGGGAGAGTCAAGGCCAAAGTAGTCTATGAAAGGTAAAGAAGATCTTAAATGAACATTCAAAGCTGAGGTACAAAATATAGTGGAAATTTGAGTGTTATGGGATGTAAAGTACTTAAAGAAGAAAGGTTTATTATATCAAAGAGAGGTGATCTGAGAGACACAGTCTTAAACACAGAGCCACAGTGCCTGTGGGGGGACTTCAGCATTCTGCACATGGGTTGGTGGGTCAGGATTATTAAGAGTCATGCCTTGACTGATGGATGAGCAAGGGAAATTTGGAAGTTGTTCTTTAAAAGTCAAGCAGCAAAAGGAGAAAAAGTAGAATAGAAAGGAAGGAAGGAAGGGAGGAAGGAAGGAAGGAAGGAAGGAAGGAAGGAAGGAAGGAAGGAAGGAAGAAAGGAAAGAAAGAAAACCAGTGAGCCCTACAATAGGATAGAGAAGAAGAAAAGCCATAAAAGCTTTTAAGAAAAATCAGTCACTGACTAAGAAAACAAAGCGGAGTGGAAGAATAAGAGGTTAAAAAAAAGTCTGATGATGAATATTAAATTATCTGTAACCCTAGAGACAACAATGGAAGGAAACAGTTGAATTTCAGTGTCTAAGATCTCACATGGCCGTGAGAGTCTACGACTCTTAGAAAGTTCAGAAAAAGATCCTTGTCCTACTTCCCCAATCATTCATTGGCATCAGGAACAAATTTGGTGACAGTAGCTGCAGAAAGATCGTGATATTTTCTGAATATAAGAAGGATATGAATTAGTTACTCTCCTCATTGTTATAACAAAATACTTGATGAAAGCAACTTAAGAACGCAAAGTTTCATTGTGAACCACAGTTTGAGGTATAGTCCTTCACAGTAGGGGAGCGGGGAGTCACGTGGCAGAAACTTGAGGCAGCTGGTCATATTTCAGATACAGACCGGAAGCATGGAGTGATGAATGGTGATGCTCAGCGAGCTTTCTCTTTTTATGCATTCCAGGACCCCACATGGAATGGTACCATCTGCATTCAGGGTGAGTCTTCCCACCTCATCTTAATCTAGAAGCTCGCCCGCCAGACATGTCCAGAGCCTTTTTTATCTAACCCATGTTGATTCTAAATCCCATCAAGCTGACAATCAAGACTAATCCTCTCAATGTGCAATATGTTTAAGATATTTATGGAAAGAGTTTTTTTTTTTTTTTAAATCACCAAATCTAGTTTTTCTCTTCCCTTTCTCCAGTGAGAGATGGTGCAGTTGTCTCTTCTCCAGTGGTGGTAATAATCTTTGAGGGAATTCCAGTCATCAGCTTCTGATTACCGTTTGCTTCTTCTGCTGGGAGGGAATTAGTAACATCTGCTTCAGTAAGCATCTGGTGACAGCACAAGGAACACATGGGCATAGACAAGGACCCATCCTTCTGGATCCCCGTGGATTGAAGAGCTTACCTCTTGGAAGTCTAGAATAAGCTAAGGAAACTTTTATGGTAAAATGGAAGGTGAATGTGGATGAATTGAAAGAGAAAATTGTATGTGCTATTAAAACTTTTCCTTAAAATTCAGTTTTGTGGTGAAGGTCAGGAGGAAATTATACTTAACATACAATATATACTTGTATGAAAATGCCCTGATATAACACAATATCATATATAATGAATAAACACGATGAATGTTAAATCAATTGTCCCTCTGAAATATGATAACAGTTATCAGAAATAAAGATTCAAGGAGTGTTAAATCCAGGGTTAACTTGTGGCCAGCAATTCTGCTCAGAGGCTTCAACTCAACAAAATAGAAGGCATATATTGTCATGCAAATATTTTTATATTCAGGTTTGTGGCAGTATTATTTATAATAGTCAAAAAAGTAGAAATTGCCCAAATGTCTATGAACTAATGAAGTGATTTACATTTATAAAATAAGTAAAATTCAGATTTTTAGAAATAATATACCATTGCTTTTTTGCTTTATTCAAACTCCTTAAAGAACACTGTAAGAGAGGGAATGATAAGCATTTCAGAAGACTTCCCTGCTTTCTATCCTGCAGGGCTGCACTATGACTCATCCATATACTGGGATCATCTGTTTATGTGCCCTTTCTGTGAAAATAATAAAAATTGGATTTTGAAACTGTTAATATAATCACCTCCTCTTATTCGAGAAAGATGCATTCCAAAACCTTTAGTAGATGCCTGAAACTAAGATGGTATTGAATCTTGTATATATTTTTCTCTTAATACCTTAGTGTTTATGACAATCTTTTACCTTTTAACTTAAAGGAAGTATTGTGTGCCTTATCTTTGGCATGTATGAATTGACATTACTGATGCTCTCACACTCAATGACTATTGTTAATGAAAAAGGGTTACTTGACGTTACATAACATAAAAACATTGTGACTGTTGACCTGATCACCGAGATAACTAAGTGATTAGCAGGTAGATAGTATATGAAACACGGGTATGCTGGACAAAGGATGATTCATATACCTGCTATGAAGGGCAGGGAAAGAATGAGGATGGCACATATTTTAAAGTAATGAATTATTTTCTTCTGTATTTTCCACTTAACAGTATGGGGCCATCATTGACCATGTGTAACTAAAATCACGAAAAGAAAATTATGATGCCATACAAAACCAAATGTAATCCAGGCTGTGTTGAATACTGTATATTCATAATTACTAGATTCGTTTTTAACTTCTGTGAAAGAAGATTAAAAGTTTTCACAGACTCTCCACTACACTGTATTGTGGCCTTTGGTCCTCTGTGCTCATTGGATCTACTGGCTATGGGGAACATCTCTCTGCTTTTCCTGAAAATGTTCTAAGCTCCATTGCTAGGCTTTGCTTCTCCACAGAGCTCTATTTGACTCATTTTGCCTATGGGAACTCCTTCAATAACTATTTTCTACCTGACTATATATATATAATTGATAGAGTACACATTCTAGTGTCATTTATCTCTTATGTATGTGTTATTTTATTCCAAGTAGTCTTTAAGTTGCTTGAGGTCAAGGACAATGCTACAGTTTCACTGTGTTCCCTAAAGCTCATGTGCTTAATCATCATGCAAAATGTTGAAAGGTGAACCAAGAGTGATTAGGTCTGGAGGGCCCTCAGGAATGGATTGATGCTGTCATAGTGGGAGTGGGTTTCTTATTGGAGGAATGAACTTACTGGATAGCAAGTCTCTGTCTCCTCCTCTCCTTTAGTTTGTCCTTCTACCAACCCCCACGGGATGCCACAGCACGCCGGTCCTTACCAGGCATTGGTGCTCTTGGACTTTTCAGCTCTAGAACAATGAGCTAAATTCATTTTTGCTTTTTCTACATTATCTAGTGTCAGGTACTCTGTTATAGAGACAAAAATGGACTAAAGAAGGCAATGTCTCACCCCTTGCCACCATAGTCATGGATAGCTACCTGGCATGACTCTTCCATATACACAACATTATCCTCACTTTTCAGGACCCTAAGACCTACAGAAGAAAAGCAGCTTGCTCCAGGCCTCCCAGCTACACTCAGAATTTCAATCCATGTTTCTATGATACCAAAGACGGCCATCTTTTAACTCAGTCATTTCCATATGTGGGTGATGGTAGTGATGAAGATGAATAAGGGAAGCAGAAAAAAATGGAGAGAAAATGAAATCAAAGTAAAACTCAGTAGACATTTACAATTTGCATATTAAAGCAAATACTGTCCGTAACTGTTTTGTAGCTTACTTGGAATCTTAATGCTAAGTATTTGAGAAAATACCCAATTATTTGAGAAAATACCCAATGTGATGGGTCCTTTATCTGTATCATATAAGATTTTCTTATTTCTTATTTCACACAGTGAAGAGTTGAGTATCTAATTTTTTTAAATTTTTAATAAAGAGACAAGAAGAAAAAAGTAAGGTTTTCACAAGGACAATAGGGCAGATCCTAATTTCTCCTTTAATATATCATAATCACATTCCTTATTTCAGCAAGTTCTGGGTATTTTAGACTGCTTCTCTGTTGCTATGAAAAAACATTGACCAAAACCAACTTGGGGAGGAAAAGGTATATTTGGCATACAGGTTACAGTTCACCATAGAGAGAAGCCAAGGCAGGAACCTGGAGGCAGGATCTCAGCAGACACCATGGAGGAAGGCTGCTTAGTGGCTTGCTTCCCCTGGTTTGCTCAGCTACCTTTCTTATACAGCCCAGGCCCACCTACCTAGGGGACGATACCTCCCACAACAGGCTGGGCCCTCCTACATCATTCAACAGTCAAGAGAATGCCCCACAGACATTCTCATCTGCTGGAGGTAATCCCTCAACTGAGATTCCCTTTTCCAGGTGACTTTAGTTTGTGTCAAAGTTGACAAAAACTAACCAGTATGCTAAGTGAAATCAGATCCCGTAACATCTATTCAGTTGATTCCAAATTTGGAGCAATATGAGTTTTCCATGAACCAACCCAGCATGAATATTTTTCCACCTGGTAAGCTGTTATTACATCTCATGGAGTGGCCCGTGGTCTTGCCATTTTGTCACAATGCCATACAGTAGCCAATGGCTGTTTAGTCAAGTTGTCTTTCTTATTATTTCCCACCATAGCTTCAAGTAGGAATAGATGTCAGCCATATGCCGAAAGATTGTCAGTTTGAAATCTCACATGCCCAAAGTGCGAGACACCACATAAACCAGATGAGAAATCTATTTTCACATGTCCAAAGTTTGGTGTCTGTATTAGTTACTTTTCTGTTGATGTAATAAAACACTATGACCAAGGCGACTTGTAGGAAGAGTTTATTTGGCTTACTGTTCCAGAGGAATAAGAATCCATCATGGTGGGGGAGGCATGGTGGGAGGCAGCCAGGGTAGAAAGCTGAGCACTCACATTCCTCTAGCAGGCACAGGAAGCAGAGAAAGAAATTGTATATTTTCAAAGTCTGCCCCCACTGATGTGCTTTCTCCAACACAGAACAACTCCATAAGCACCACAACCAACTGGGGATAAATGGTCTGAATACTTGGAACCTATAGGAGACATTCGTATTCAAACCACTGCAGTGTCATAAAAGGATTATGAGTTCTGGGCCCAGCTCGCGGCACACATGGTCTTTGATCTTTCCTCTACCAGTTAAAGCTTGTAAGGAATCAGGATGGTCACTCTCTTTACTCATCTATAAAGAGATGATAAAAGTGCTTACAGGTTAACTGTGAAGCTAGAAGATTATATGTAAGAAATATCCCAGTACCTAGCATCTAGTAGGTTCTTAATGAATGCTGCCTATTGAAACTATGGTTACCACCTCTGAATTGTGTTTGTGCTGAACATCTTTAGTTGTCAACTTGACATACCTGAGAAGAGGGAACATTGATTTGGGTACTTCTTTTATCAGATTTACCTGTGGGCATATGTCTGTGAGACATTGCCTTGGTCATTGAGTGATTGTGAAAGGGTCCAGACCACTGTGGGTGGTGCCCAACCCCTGGGAAGGTGTTCCTGAGTTCTATAAGAAAGCAGACTGAACATAGGCTAGGAACACAAGCCAGTAAGCAGCCTTCCTCTGTAGTGACACTTCAGTTCCTGCCTCCACATCCGTGCCCTGCCTAAGTTCCACCCTCAGTGATGAACTATCACTGGGAAGGGTAAGATGCAATATGCCCTTTTCTCCTCAAGCAGGTTTTGGTCAGTGTTGTTGTTGCAGCAATAGAAAGCTAACTAGGACAGTATTGAAGGACCAATTAGGGGAACTATGATAAAAACAGCTCTAGAATTTATTCATTTGGGTCCTGAGATTAGGTCAACCTACTATGTCGCTGAAACAGCTAGGGAAATGTAGGTATAAGGTCACATTAAAAAGTTTCATGCAAGGAAAAATAAGAGGCCTCCTAATTTCATTTTGCTCATTTATTTTTCCAGAAAGTATTAAATAACAGTAAGACCCTTAGAATTGGAGGCATAACATGGAAATTAAATGTTCATGTGTAAAAAACAGGATTGTTAGGAAAAGATGCTATGATATACCCAGTTTACTCTCTTCTCCATAACTGAAAGCCCTCATTGTAACCACATGCAGTACACAGAATAATACAATTATTTATTTACTTGTTATTTATTTATTTTTTGTGTATGAGTGTTTTGCCTGAATGCATATAAGTGCACCTGTGTGTGAAATGTCCAAAGAGGTCAGAAGAGGGCATTGGATCCCTGGAAACTGGAGTTACGGACTGTTGTTAACAACAGTTATGGTTCTGGGAACTAAACCCAGGTCCCCTTAAGAGCAGCCAGTGCTCTTAACCACTGGGCTGTCTCTCCAGCCCTAAGAAATATGTGCTTACTCTCATGAAATTAAACTCAGAGATAAAATAATCTATCTTATCACAAAAAATCCCATGTACAATTAATTAAAGGGAAGAGAAAAGAAAAAAAAGTATAATAAAATAACATAAAATATTTGAGTATACCCATGCTGGGGACTTAATGAACCTATCAAATGCTTGGCATTGAGAATAAAATCATCTTGACCGTAGTATCTATAAATAGAGAATGATGCAGGTGACTGAATTGGCAGCTCAGACACCCAGAGCTGTTTGTGTGTCAATTTTTATTTTCTGAAATGGTGAATGATTCTTGACAAAGTTCCAAACAATGTAAGGCACACTCTTAACTTG
Organism: Nannospalax galili; assembly: GCF_000622305.1. Taxonomy (NCBI): domain Eukaryota; kingdom Metazoa; phylum Chordata; class Mammalia; order Rodentia; family Spalacidae; genus Nannospalax; species Nannospalax galili. The sequence goes on from NW_008330735.1 coordinate 3,827,582, forward strand.
ATTTACATAATAATTGCATTCTTGGAAAATTCAGTGTATATTAAAACTGTACAAAATATTTTATGTTATATGTATTAGCAATTAGGCTCTATGCCAAGAGAGCCATAAACAGGTTTTTCCTTAATGTGCTGCCTGGAGGAGGTTCTTAATGCATCCACACTTGGGCTTGAAGCACTTTTCATTGTGCAGGATTGCAGGGCATCTAGCATTTTTGGCCTTTAATCACTTCTAGGTCAAAAGTGCCTATCAGTCATGGGAGCAAGAAAAGTCCCCATTGAAGTCTTACCAATCCCAAGGGGTGGTCCTGCACCCATTGAGAGCACTGCGTTGGTCATGCTAAGATGGAATTCTCTGCTTGCTGTTTTTTCTCTGCATGGGATACTCTTCTCTGCTTGTTTTTGATATCATATACACATAATTAGACATTTACCTTGGCTGTCTCTCATCAAGGAAGTCAAGTATTCCCATGAGACTCTTTATCTAGGACCTTCATGACTTTGATTATATTCTGTCCTTCTCAACACTGTTGAAAGAGCTCCTGAGATCTTTTTCATTCTTGCATTTACTGACTCATATCTCTTGAAATTCAAATTTATCTCTTTTTGGTGTCCAATTCGGGATTGTCACATATGAAAGATCAATAGAAAAGGTGTTGGAAAGGATCGGTACATGATAATTTTAAACCAAATATCAGTGTAGTATCTAAGTTTAAAGATATCATGACTGGCTCTGGGAGAGATAAACTAAAACTAGATCCTGTTTTCAGGATGCTTGTAGTCAAGGAAGTGACAAACACCAGTCATGGTCATTTTCAAAACCGTGTCTAAGCTGTAACATGTTAATTAGGTATGGGCTGTAAGTAGTCTACACGGTGCTATGCATTTTATTTGGAATTGGTGGAGGAAGAAAAGGCTTTTATAAGGCCCTGAGTTCAGGAATCATTATTGTTATTTCAGGTGAGCAAGGTAGGTTATTTTGATGTGGCACAGAACACCACAGGACTGTTTTTAAAGAGCAGTTTTCATACTTGGGGTATTTTAAAGTACTTTAAAGTGCTTTACAAAGTAATGAGTTAAACAGTAGTAGTAAGAAACTGTGTGTGCTAATGGAGAAAGCCATTAGGTTCTTGACAGTAGCTCAATGGAACTGTGCAAATTAGAAGCAGTTTTATTGATATTGGCCAGGATTGGGAACTAATCTTTGTTTCTTTTGAAAATTGCCATGGGATCTTTAAATTGCACTTGGATGGCCAAAGTGTTTAACAAGATTGTTTTCTGGACCTGAAACTCAACCAAAGATTTGTTTTGTTTTGTTTTATTTTGTGTTTTCTTTCCCCCTGACAGACATTGTACAAATAAAGCATATTTTTGGAGATAGCATTTTTTTCCCATAATGAATGTGGATAATGAAAGCTTTTGTTATAGAAGAAGTGGGGATAAAGAAAGCCCACAACCCTCTCTATCTTCGAGAAGTAACCTCATTGTAGACTCTGAAATATTTAGATAAGTGTCTTCCAACTTTAGCTGTGCCGTTCAGAGTTCTGGCTGGGACTAATGTAGAGTTGCCAAAAATCTCATGTGAAAGCCTGTTCATGAAGAATTTCTATATCACTTTTAACAGCCCTGCAAAGTTAAGAAGGTCTGAATAAATATGCAAACTTTACAATATCCAGTGGAATAATTTCTCATGCTTTTGGCTTTTGTAAAAATTTGTATGAAATTCCATCCAAAGTCTATTCAAATATAAGTGACAATGTAATTGAAATGAGTGAAGCAATTTGAAGTCCAATATTTATTTTAATATATTGTATCATCTATTAAGTTAATATGAAATTAAATGTTAATACCATTATTAGTATGCTTGGTAAATCTGCACTATATGCCTCCAGTGAAGTCTACAACTTAAATGGTAGACATTAAAACTAATCATTTACTAAAATTCTTTAACATTTTTTAAGAATTCACTTGAAACTATGTCATTGCAATTCTCTATTCTTTCACTCAATGGAATCTGAGCTGGTGCTTCTAAAACATGTTAACAAAGAAATTGTGATTGGCCCTGAGACCAGAAGTTTACTGTGGTTCAGATTTCAGATTTAGCAACAATGACACCATCTTTTAGAATTGGAATTTAAAGTTAATATTTAAGCAGTCAGCTTTTGCTTAGGAACCTGTCCTGGCCTACGTCCAGGTTTTCATCTTGAGATTTCCTTTACTCTTAAATCTAATTTATTTTTAGGACTTATTTTATTATTTTTAATTATTATGCATGTCTGTGTGTGTGTATGTGCACAAATATGAGGGTGCCTCTGAAGGTCAGAGGCATGAGATCTCTTGGACCTGAAGTTACAAGTGGTTGTGAGCTGCCCAGTGTGGTTGCTGGAACTTGAGCCTGGGTCCTCTGCAAGAGCAGTACATACTCTTAACCACTGAGCTATATCTCCAGGCCCACTCACAAACCTTTAAAGTTCATGTGGAACACATCAACCATGACAGCTTTCAAGGGAAGACAGGAGCTATGCTCAATATCAATGTCACTTTATTTCCTCCATGGATATAAGCTAAAACAGAATAATACATTTTTGTAAATAGAAGTTATATAAGTCTTACTCAGCATAAGCAAAGAGTCAAACTTTATAGAACTTAGGGGCTATATTAGTTTAGACTCAATATGGGTTTTAGAAGTGGGTGATAGCTAAGGGGAAAATGCTTTCCAGTTCTCAACATGTTAATATAACCCCCAAACTTTCTAATGATGGAAGAAATGAAGGCATTATAACTGCTGAAAGTGTGGCAGATCTTTTAAGAAGTCAGAAAAAATTAAAAGATAAACCATATTTTCGTTAGCATATAAGATGTACGTATTTTACTCATAAAATTATCTAAGTTGGGACTGGAGAGATGACTAAATGAGTAAAGGCACTGGCTACTCTTGCAGAGGACCTTGGTTTGGTTCCCATCACCCGCTTGGTGACTAACAACTGTCTAGAACTTCAGTTCCAGAGGTTCCCACACCCTCTTCTGTCCTCTACAGGCATTGCATGCACATGGTACACTTATATACATGCAGGCAAAACACTCTTACACATAAAAAATGAAGACAAGTAAATGAATACGTTTTAAATGATCTAAGTTATTTATAAAACTAATAGCAAGTTGCCACCGCCATCTCCTGGTAAAACCTATACAGGATGACTTCTTCAGTCTCTGCTTTGCAAAAAAAGAAAAAACTATATTTTATTTATTTATTTTTAATTATGTGTAAATGTAGGTGGAGGGGATTGTGCATGTGAGTGCAATATCCATGGAAGATGGAGAGGGTCGGTTCTGACCTCCTTTGGTGTAGTGGCTCTGATCTCAGCAGACTGCCAGAGAGTGTTGAGTTCTGGCCTCCCTCTGGCCTCTCTCTGACAGAGGGGCTGAGAATGCAGAGGACTGCCAGAGAGCCCCCAGATCCTGCTTCCACATGGTAGTGAGTTTCCCCCAATTGCATCATACCCATCTCCCTACCTGGGATTTCGTGAGGCCCCTCCCAAGGCCCCAGAGCAGATCTGGCTTTTGTAGGTGAAGGCTGAGATCCTAGTAGACAACCTGAGAGGATGGGCTTCCTGAGAGAAACCAGATCCTGCCTCCATGTGGTGAAGGAAGCCTGAGTGTACCTGAATTGGGCTTCTGTGGATACTCCTGAATAGCTGATCTGAAGCCATCAGTTCCTTCCCAATTAAACCTGAGAGAACCTGAACCCTGTACCAACTAGCTTTGCATAACCAATAAAGAAAGGATCTAAGCACCTGGATAATACAAACAGAAGCATACTTCAACTTAATTCTCATATCAGAATCATAAACAACAAAAGAAATTCACATGCCAAAATCACAACGAAAGAATAATAAAATGGAAAGCCAAAACACTATGTCCCCACCAAACACCACCAATCCTGTAGAAGAGTTCTACAAAGAGAACCCCCTAGAGATAACCCAGGATACTGACTTTAAAAGAACAATCATAAACATGATCAAGGAATTAAACAAGTTTAAAGAACACATGAACAAACGAATCAAAGAACTAAAAGAAGATAGGGATAAACTTCTGAATGAATTCATAAAAGAGATAGAAACATTGAGGAAAAGTGAGACAGAAATGAAGAAGGAAGTGCAGAACTTAATAAGCCAACTTGAAACAATGGGGGAAAACCTCACCACTAGAATGAGTGAAATGGAAAACAGAATATCAACACTGGAGGATAAAGTTGAAAAATTGGACCACTCAAACAAAGATTATGGAAAATTAAAAAAAAAAAAACATAGCAATGGAATATGCAAGAAATGTGGGACACCATGAAAAGACCAAATCTACGGATCATAGGAATAGAGGAAGGAGAAGAATTTCAGGTTAATGGTGTTGAGCAGATCTTAAACAGGATTGTAGAAGAGAATTTCCTGAAATTTAGGAATGACATCCCCATACAAATATAGGAAGCACATAAAAGACCAAACAGACAGGATCGGTAAAGAAACTCCCCATGACACATCATAGTAAAAACACTAAATGTACCCAAGAAAGAGAGAATACTGAAAGCAGCAAAAGAAAAACAAGTCACAAACAAAGGAAAGCCCATCAGAATTACAGCTGCTTTATCAATGCAAACTATGAAAGCCAGAAGAGCCTGGACCAAGTTATTTCCAGTTCTATATGACAATAGGTGTCAGCTCAGAAGACTTTACCCAGTAAAAAGGTCTGTTATAGTTGAGGGGGAAAGAAAAATCTTCCATGATATGAAAATCCTGAAAGAATACATGTCCACAAAACCAGCCCTTCAAAGAATACTTGAAGCAATACAGAGAGCGGAGAGAGAAACAACTATACCCCAGGGGCAACAAAAGAAAATAAATAAAGGTATAATCAAGGAAACACAAAAATAGACAGAGAACACAAACAGCAACCAATATAACAGCAACCAATACACATCTTTCAATAATATCAATTGACTGAACTCCCCAGTCAGAAGACACAGGCTAAGTGAATGGATTAAGAAATAAAATCCATCTCTTTGCAGTCTGCAAGAAACCCATCTAACTTTCAAGGACAGGCATTATCTTAGGTAAAAGGATGGAAAAGAATATTCCAAGAAAATGGCACTAAGAAACAAGCAGGGGTTGCAATTCTAATATCTGACAAAATAGACTTCAAAGTAAAACTAATCAGAAGACAAAAGGAGGGTCACTTCATTTTGATCAAAGGAACAGTTAACCAAGAGGATAATACAATCTTTAAAATATATGCACCAAATTCTGGTACACCCAAATTCATAAGAACAACACTACAAGACTTTAAGACACAGATTAACCCCAACTCAGTATTAGTAGGGGACTTAAATACTCCACTGTCTCCATTAGACAGGTCAGCTGGACAAAGAACAGAGAGACATCTAAATTAAATGATACTATACAACAAACAGACCAAACAGATACCTTTCGAATATCCCACCAAGCACCAAAGAATACACTTTCTACTCAGCACCCCATGGAACGTTTTCAAATATCGATCACATACTGGGCCAAAAACAAACCTCAACAAACACAAAAAACTGACATAATCCCATGAAGTCTATCAGACCATAATGCAATAAAGCTCAAAATCAACACTGGACAAAGCCCTAGGCACTGAACGAATTCGTGGTGATTGAACAACACACTCCTAAACAACGAGTGGGTTAAGGGAGAAACTAAGAAAGAAATAAAAGAATGGTTGGTATTTCAACGAAAATGACACTACAACACAACACAACCTCTGGAACACTTCAAACACAATCCTAAGAGGGAAGTTTATACCTCTAAATGCCTACATCTAAAAAATTAGAAAGACCCCAAATAAATGACCTACCACTTGCAACTCAGGACCCTGGAAAGGCAAGAACAATTGAAATCCAAACCCAGCAGAAGAGAAGAAATAACAAAAATAAGAGCAGAAATTAATGAAATAGAAACAAAGAAATCAATACAAAGAATCAATGAATCCAAGAACTGGATCTTTGAAAAAACAAACAAGACTGACAGACCACTAGCCCAGTTAACCAAAAGAAAGAAAGAGCACCTCCAAATCAACAAAATCAGAGATGAAAGGGCAAACATCACGAACAGACACCCAAAAGATCCAGACCATTATAAGGGAATATATTAAAAACCTATATGCTATCAAATTTGAAAATCTAAAAGAAATGAATGGATATCTAAAATCATGGGAACCACCAAAGTTAAACCAAAAAAGAGATCAACAGTTTAAACAGATCCATAACATATGAGGAAATTGAAATAGTAATACAAAACCTCCCAACTAAAAAACATCCAGGCCCCAATGGATTTACAGCAGAATTCTACAAGACATTTAAAGAAGACCTTCAACCAACACTACTTAAATTACTCAAAATGATAGAAACAGAGGGAGAACTCCCAAATTCCTTCTATGAAGCCAGCATCACTCTAATACCCAAACCAGGTAAAGACACATTTGAAAAAGAACACTAAAGGCCCATATCCTTAATGAACATAGATGCAAAATTCTCAACAAAATACTTGCAAACCACATACAGACACACATCAAGAAGATTATTCACCAAGATCAAGTAGGCTTTATTCCAGAGATGCAGGGCTGGTTCAATATAGGGAAGTCAATAAATGTCATTAATCATATAAATGGACTCAAAGACAAAACCACATTGTCATCTCAATAGATGCGGAAAAAGATTTTGACAAAATTTAGCATGCATTTATGTTCAAAGTCCTAGAGGGAATTGGACTGGAGGGAACATACCTCAACATAATTAAAGCTATACACAACAAACCCACAGCCAATATCATTCTAAATGGAGAAAAACTGGAAGCATTCCCATTAAAATCAGAAACCAGACAAGGATGTCCACTGTCTCCACTCCTTTTCAACATAGTGCTTGAAACTCTTGCTAGAGCAATAAGAAAGGGGAAGGAAATTAAAGGAGTACTAATTGGAACTATACCTAAGATATCCCAGAAGTTTGATCAGAAAATTCCTAGAACTGATCAACACTTTCAGTATAGTGACAGGTTATAAAATCAATCTACAAAAATTGGTAGCCTTTCTATATACTAATAACAAGCAATCAGAGAAAGAGCATATAGGAACACTTCCCTTCACAATAGCTGCAGACAACAAAGATCTCTACAATGAAATTTTTTCAATCATTAAAAAAAGAGATTTAGGAAGACACCAGAGGCACCAGGAGATGGAAGGACCTCCCATGCTCACGGATTGGAAAAATTAATATTGTGAAAATGACCATCCTACCAAAACCAATATATAGATTCAATGCAATCCCAATCAAAATCCCCATGACATACTTCACAGAATTAGGAAAAAAAAGTCCTTAAATTCATATGGAAGCACAAAAGACCCCAGATAGCCAAAACAACCCTGAGCACAAAGAGCAACCCTGGAGGGATTACTATACCAGATCTCAAAATATACTGCAGAGCAATAGTCATAAAAACAGCATGGTACTGGCACAAAAATAGACACATAGATCAATGGGACATCACTGAAGATCTAAACCTGAGTATACACCATTTCAACCACCTGATATTTGACAGAGGTGCCAAGAACACACAATGGAGGAAAGACAGCATCTTCAACAAATGGTGCTGGCAAAAATAAAGGATCTCCACGTGTAGAAGAATGAAACTAGATCCTTATCTTTCACCTTGCACAAAAGTCAACTCCAAATAGGTCAAAGACTTCAATGTGAAACTGGAAATCCTAAAACTATTAGAAGAAAATATTGGTAGTAACTTACAAGATATAGGTATAGGAAAGGATTTTCTAAATCAGACAGCATTTGCTCAGGAATTAAAGTCAGGAATCAATAAGTGGGACCTCGTTAAACTAAAAAGCTTCTGTACAGCAAAAGAAACAATCAAAAAAGTGAAGATAAAACTGACACAATGGGAAAAAAATCTTCACCAGTGACACATCTGATAGGGGTTTAACATCCAGAATATATAAAGAACTCAAAAAACAAAGAATCAAGAAACCAAATGACCCAATTCAAAGATGGGTTAAAGATCTAAACAGAGAGTTCTCAAATGAAGAAATAAAGATGGCTAAGAAACATCTCAAAAAGTATTCAACATCATTAGTATTAGGGAAATGCAAGTTAAAACCACCCTAAGGTATTACTGTACCCCAATCAGACTGGCTAGGATCAAGAGAACAAATGATGCCAAATTCTGGCCAGGATGTGGAGAAAGCAGACTGCTGGTGGGATTGCATAAATGTGCAACCTCTATGGAAAACAGTGTGGAGAACTCTTAAAAACTAAAAATGAACCTACCATATGACCCAGTTATACCATTCCTTGGCATATACACAAAGGACTCATCCTATTGTAGAGACATTTGTACAACCATGTTTGTTGCTGCTCTTTTCATAGTAGCTAAGAGATGGAGCAACCTAAGTGCCCCTCAACTGATGAGTGGTTAACAAAAATGTAGTATGTTTACACAATGGAGTTCTGTTCAGCAGTAAAGAAAGATGAAATAATGAAATTTGCAGGCAAATGGATGGATCTAGAAATTGTTATACTAAGTGAAGTAACACAGACTCAGAAAAACAAATGACGTATGTTCTCCCTCATATGTGAATCCTAGCACCAAATCCTTTTAAATTCCAAGTCCTTTAAAAAAGATGATAATGTACAGCAGTCCCTTCTGCATGAAAAAACTACCATCATCACGACTTCAGCTGAGCCTGATTGCTAAACATCGTCACAATTGGGCTTGTTGACGGTTGTGCTCATTCATTAAATGAGGGCTAAACAGGGTCATTGGACCCTCCCCAGATTATCCAGCCATGCTTCCCAGCCAACTGTATGTAATTTGACCCTAATCACACATGGCCTCCTGGATTTGGGGAGGGCTAATGTATACAACCTAGGGAAGGCTAGAAAGAGGAGACACACCCATGCTGGGTAAAGGCTTTCCAGTGTGCATACCCTAAGGTAATTCATACACTTCAGCAACCCCTCAGTTATCTCGGTAAGTAAGCTCAATAAATTCATTGGTTCCCCAGTAAAACTTTAACCAAACATTGGCTGGATACTAGAACCTTGAAAGAGTATAAGCATTGCTTAGCATCCCCAGGAAAAGAAGTCTCACAACAGATGGAAAATTTATTTGTTATTGCTATTATGTCTCATAATTATTTGAAAAAAAGAAAATGAGAATGTAAAAGGTGTTAAAAGGTTATAGGAATGGAGAAATTTATGTAAAAGGAGTTAAAAGGTTATGGGAATGGAGAAATTTTCCAAAATAGAAAAAAATTGAGAAAGCCTAAGCAAGTGATAAAGGTCACTTTAGGTTTGTTATGACATATAAAGGATAAGACAAAAATAATATACACATAATCTTAAAATTTCTATGGTCATAGTTTAGCTGACTAGTTTAAGGAACAAAATATATATGTAGTCAAAGTTTATCTGAGAATATTTGGGTTTTTTACCCAAGCCTTACCTACATAGCATATGATAATTAAAAGTACCAGACTAGTGGAACTAACCTTATTGGATGTTTAACAGCCATATTTTGAGGTCTATGCTAATATGGTCAGAGGGACTTAAAGGACAGTTTTTGTCCCTTGCCCTCCAAGGTCCACCAAGTTCCAGGGGACTATGGAACATCTCTCAAAACGCTCTGTAACTGTGGTAAGTCGCCTGTCCTCTTGTTCAGGGAGGCCATGGAGACCCCACAAGATGGACTTGAACCAGTGTCCGTTCTACAAAGAGGAGGGTCAACCCAGAGGAAACATCTCATTCATTCTTCCAAGTGAAGCCAGACATGGTCAAGCAGGACCTTTGACTTATCTTCACATAGACGGAACCTATAAAAGAAAAGAACCAGGGGCTCCTCCCAAGCCCATGCGACCCCTGAAGAACAGATCCTCAAATGACCTTAAGTGTAAAAATAAATTGATTGATTTGGACCAACTGTGTGATCTTAAACACCCAAAAGGAAAGTATAATCAAAGAGTAAAGTCATCACTATATTTCTTTAAGAATTCAAGAGATTACACTTCTCAGACATTACGCTTAAGCCTATATAAAAAGTTATTTAGACAATTATTTCTCATTGATGATTTTGTTCCTAACCAGAAAGTGGTGCTCAGATGTAAGACTTCAAATCTTGGTCTCCAATACTGTAGTGCTCACCTGGAGCTAAGGGAGACAACCACCTATTGTTCTAAAATGATGGATAAATTTGTTTTCACCCCCTATCTAGAAGCCTTTGAGAGGGAACTGACACTGATTCTAACCACTCCAACAGCTATCAAAATATCTGAAAGCAAATCCTGAATCCATCACTCTAGAGTCCAGCCTTGGAAGACGGAAGAAAAATGAGGGGGAACCCAATAGAGGCTTTGGAAGCCCTTGTCAAGAAATTCCAGTGGACTCTCATATGAACATTTGAAAATGGCACTGTTCTGACTTTTTTCTAGTTCCCTGCCTAGAACTTGTAATGTTAATTACTTTTGCCTTTACTTCTCCTTCACATCTCCTATTCATGATTCAAGAACTTTCTTTTCCCCTTAGAGATAAGTGTTATGCAATTTGGGAGTCTTTTAGATAGACCCACTGAAGGGGTACTCCAGTTGCCTCACCCTGTGTTCCTGTTCAGCATGGAAGAAGCCAGAGTGGTCTGCCTCTAAATTCCCTATTGACAATTTGGGCAATCTCTTCAGAGGATGGTTTGATCTCTGTGAGTTCAAGGCCAGCCTGGTCTACATAGTGAGTTCCAGACCAGCTGGGGCTACAGGGAGACCCTGTCTCAAAAAGAGAGGGGAAAAAAAAAAAAGAATAGGAGGTAGGAATTTGCTAGGCAGTTAAGGTAAAAAGACCCCAAAGAAAAGTAGCCAGCTTCTTGACTAAAGGTCACAATGTTCTTGGGCCTCTTAGCAACCTACTGCATTCCAAAGGCCACAAATGTCGAAAATATTTGGGAGCTTTTATCTAATCCTTAAAACATTTTAGTGTTACCTCTTCAGAAGGGGGAATGTTAGAGTAGCCCAAAGCCCCATAAAAATAAATAAATAAATAAATAAATAAATAAATAAATAAATAAATGAAGAAGAAAGTACCTGAAGTTATTAGAAAAAAAGTGGTGTGGTGATATGGGAGGAGTTGGAGGGGAGGGAGTGGGCATGGATTTGATCAAAACACCTTATATGCATGTATGAAAAAAATCCATGGAAGACAGAAGAGGGTGTCAGATTGTCTACAGCTGGGGTTACAGGTGATTCTGAGATACCTGTGGGTGCTGGGAACTGAAGTCAGGTCCTTTGCAAAAACAGTATGCACTCTTAACCCCTTAGCCTTCTCTCCACTCCCTAGTCTCTACTTTTGAACAATTTACTTATAGTAATCTTTTCCATTATCATTACTGAAATTGTAATGATAATCAAAAATAAGTCAAAGCTGGATTTTATAATGTTAGCAACTCTGATTTCAGAACTAATCCAGTTTTCAATCTTGCTTCGACACTGAACCTGTCTTCTCTGCTAAATTACAAAAGTAATATTATAACATCTTATTTTCTACTGTATTCCCTTTGCCTACTTCATAAAGGATGTATTTCTCTTAATTTTTTTTAGTGAATAATATCAATTTCATCAATTTTGCAGCCTCAGCCTTTCTGTTTGTAGACTACTGAACAATCTCCCTGTCTCCGACTAGTCCAGGATAGTGTTCCGTAACTACTATCCCTCCTTTATCAATACAGATTTCAGAACTAGAGTATGGGTAGTTTATGTAACCTTTCTTTCTAGAGGATTTCCTCAGTTTCTGATGGAGGTGCACAAGAATGTAGTGTTTCCAGTTGTGGTTTAAACTCTATAATGTTTAAACCCACGTTTATTTTTTCTCAAGATCGAATTTTCAAGAATAATCTTTCCATATGCGGATATACATCTGTGCTCAGTTTTGAGGCACTATATTATAAACACAGAAATATCTTTTAAATGGACAACCCAAAATGTAATTGACTTTCTTAATCTTCCCACAAATCAATATTTGCAATGTTCACTAGCCTGTATTTTTCTGGATAAGTATTTTCTTTTTATAAATACAATTTTAAAAACTCCTAAATTTAAAAGTTGACACTGGTAGGTATAAATTCTTCATAGTGACAGTAGAAAACCCATTCCTTTTACTCAAAGTTCTGCTAGCCACAGAAAGTACCAATGAAACATGATTAAACAAACAGCTTAAAACCCATTTGTTGATGTTCCCAAAGGCCAGAATTAGCAGCTGGGTTTTGGATGCTCAATTGCTTCTTTGTTCTTCTCAACTTCATACTCTTGATGAGGTATAGATTGATATGACTCAAGAGAGGCCAAAGCAAAGCTTTTTGGCTTGTGTATCTGAGCTGTAGTCAAAGTCAAAAGGTAGACTTTGGAGGTAGACCCAAGAGCCAGGCTTTCAGACATCATTCAAGCAGAGCTCATGCTGGGCCTGTTCTTTCCCAGGTGTGGGCCAAACCAAACAGACACAGTCATTCCAAGCTTTCCATCACAGCGCAGTTTCCAACTGCGGAAATAGAGAGACAATTTGCTTGCCTTCATGTCAGATGTCAGGTCTGCTGACCTTCAAGGAAATCTGAGCTTGACAATAGCAAACACTGCCCAGAGTATACAAGTCTGTGGTCTGCTCTAAAATATTTGCTCTTCTGCCAGAAATACAGATGGAAGCAAAATAAGAACCTTTCAAGGTTTATGTTTGAGCAGTGTGCTTCACTTGAACACATTATACTAAAATTTATTTTTTCTATATTTCAGAGCTATCATGTATTCAGACTGTAGGAGAAAATCAAATCTAGCTGATTGAGAAAATATGGCATTTCCCTTCAACTTTTCAAATATACTGTTAATTTCTAGGACATATTGTTTTATTGAAAAACAAAATACAAATGAATATTTCTAATAGGTTACCCTTAAAATAAGAGAGAAAGATGTTGGAGAAAATACATAGATATCTAATTATTTACACAGAAGAGATTCAGGAAGAGTTAAGCAGAAATGAAACAAACTGGATACCTAATAGAAATGGGGAAAATTATGGAAATGAAGTGAGAATCAAAAAATCAGCAGGGCTAAGGAGTGGATGATATTTCTTTGAGTTCTTACATAAGAGCTCTGGCTCTTATGTTTTCTATGCACTTCAGAAATATCCAAAATAATCATGAACAATTCAAGACAACCAGGGTGTATGCATAGTCAAGATGGACCAGAAATACTAACACACGTCTGAACTGCAGTAAATGAATCACATGTCTGCTCCAAAGGGAATGGCAAAAAAAAGAAGTGACTTTGGGGAACAGTGTGGATACTAGGCGTTGTAGGGCTCAAGGCACAAAGAACTATGTATGCATAAATTCTGTAATATTGCCAGTAAATATATTCCTTAAGGGTCTGGAAATTCTGAGCACACTAAAACTAAAAAAAAAAATAATGAAAACAACAGGTATTGTAGTGTTGGATTGGAATGAGGTATTAGTATAAACTACTGCTCATATGTTACAACTTTTCCTAGAGAGACATGAACAAATATCCGTTCAACCCAGAAAGAGCACAGATGAGAGATCAAATAAAGGATTCCACCTAGCTTACCTTGGTGAACCAATGAGTCTATTGGGGTTTGATACTAAAAATTACATCTAGGAAGTGCATGTGTCTTCCGGCCCCCTTCTCCCACTCCTTACGACAAACCGAGGTATAATTTCTCCAAAGTACAGTTTGGAGAACCAAAGAGTTTCTTGGGCTTCTATACAGATCAGTGGGTAAGGAGGTACTTACAAAAGTGTGGGCATGCATGGGCTTCTTTCTACACTGAGGCCAGGACCCTATGACCTCCTGGCGGTGGCCCAAGATGGCGAAGGCCACCCCCTCTCTGGCTTCTCCTGTTCCTATCCTTAGCCTCTCTCCCGTGTATCACTCAGGTCAGCAGGTTGAATGGAAGGCATGACTGGCTCTTTCTGTCCCTCCCCTTCTATGGGGTGTCTACAGTCAAGTTTGTTTGTGGCAATCGAAGCAAATGGGTGAAACTGAGCTTGGAAAGGAGGCATCTGCCCATAGCTTGCCAGTCTAGCTTGCCTGGAGGACAATTCCAAACAACATTCCACCCCTGCCTCTGGTTCTTACATTCTTTCCGCCAGTTTCTTCCACAAGAGTCCCTGAGCCTTGGAGGGGATGACATAGATGTAGGGTGATCCTTCACTATGCTGACACACTGAACTCTTGGGTCTTCTCATCATTTTTTCCAAGATGTAGATGTTAAATCATCTCAGTGGTATTTCCTCTACTATAAAGACAAATGAAAAGAAGCAGGAACATCTTGATGAACATTGTTGTAATAATCTAACCTGTGGGTGTAAATACAAATGTTTGGATGATACCATAACAAGTGTATCACATCCATCTAACCAAATAAAGCATGAGTCACTCAAATACAGCAACATTACTGGAAAGCCCTCCCTAGTATGGCAAAAACTTTCAGAAGCCCCATGGCTAGAGTTCCCTGCAACTCGCCAGCAGCTCCACAGAGGAGTCTCCTCTTTCAGCAGTTGCTGCTCATAGAAACTTGGGGGGAGAGGCTTTGTGAATCTTGGCATTTTCTTGCCTGTTTCATAAGCTTTCTTCTTTCTTTTCCTCACAGAATATTTCAATCCAGAAGAAATAGCCACATAACATCATATAGATGACACACATACATCACATGTAAGCCTTTATATATGACATATGTATAAACCTGATACATAACTGTAGGTAGATGGAGAATGACAGGGATTTGTATCATGTGGGTTTAATATATAATGTCACTCCTAGCTCTGCTAAGAGGCTTGGAGGTAAAAGCATCTCAGTAGTTGTACACATGCAGCTGAGTTCTTGGTTTCTGAACAGTATTCTCCAAGGAAAGGAACCAAAGCTCTTAGGAGAGAGGACAGATTTTAAGACAGAGGTAAGAAAGAAAGAAAGAAAGAAAGAAAGAAAGAAAGAAAGAAAGAAAGAAAGAAAGAAAAGGGGATGGGCCTATGTATCTCTTGGTACCAAAATGTAAGGATAGTCTCTTTAAAAGATGGTTTGTGAAAAGATCAAGGTCACATGACTAAAACAGACATGAATACCATGAGCCTTATTATAAAATACTCTGAGAAGGCTATAGGACAGTATGATTTCTATGCTACTTGTCTTTTCTAAAATTATATATATCTATGTTATATGGTGTTTGACATTCATATATATAGTAAAATGATTACTACAGTGAAGCAAATTACCATATCCATCACCTCATATCATCACCTTTTTAATATGTCTTGTGATAGGGTAATTAAAATCTGGGGCTGGAGATATGGCTCAGTGGTTAAGAGCACTGACTGGTCTTGTGGAGAACCCGGGTTCAATTTCCAGCCAGCATCCACATGGCAGCTAACAACTGTCCTTAACTCCAGTTCCAAGGGATCTGATGCCTTCTTTTGGCCTCTGGGCATTGTACAACATGGGTGCACTTACACACATTCAGGCAAAACACTCATACACACAAAATAAAAAAATCAACAAATAAAACATAAAGAAAGAGTAAGTAAACTCTACTCTCAGCACATTTCCAGTATCAAATACAATATTATTCATGATAGGCCTCATGGTACATGTTGTATTTCTATGCTTAGATAATTACATCTCTGTAGCCTTGAATCTATAGTCTTCAGTCCCTTTACACACACTTTCTAACCCTTGTACCCATCTTTCTATAGTATTTCTATGTGACTGACTTTCTTAAGATTCTGCATATAAATGAAATCACGTAATATTTTTCTCTGTATCTGACTTATTTTACGTAGCTTAATGTCAGGATTTTCTACATTGTGGCAACTAACAGCATTCTGTCGTTTCCAAAGGCTGAACCCATCCATCTTCATCTCTATTCATCTTTCAATGGACAGATTGTTCTCCTATTTTACTAGTTATTTCATATGTTGCTGGGAAAAAATACTGGACAAGGGCAACTTAAGGAAGGAAGGGTTTGTTTTGACTTATAGTTAAAGCGTAGAGTCCATCATGGTGGGGAAGGCACGGCAGGAGGAGCTTGAGGCAGTAGCTGGTCATTTGCATCCCTAGTCAAGAAGCAGAGTGAGATGAAAGCTGCTTCTCAGCTCACTTTCCCATTCAGTCTGCCAGTTATGATGGGTCTTCCCATTTCAATTAATAGAATCTAGAAAATTCCTCACAGACACACCTAGAGGCTTATCTCCTTGGTGATTCTAATTTCTGTTAAGTTGATAATCAGTATAAGCCACCACACCTATCTTGACTGTTATGAATAATGCTGCAAAGAACATGGAATCCCAGACACCTCTATGAGGTCTGAGTTCATGTCCTTTGGGTGTGTGTCTAGGGATTTGTCACTGGGCCAGATAGTGGTGTTCTTTTAAACCTCATGAAGAACAGCCATACTCTTTTCTAACCTGTTTGTATCTTCTCCCATTCCTTATTTCTGTGATATTCTTGTACCTGATACAGAACCTCACCTCACTATAATTTTGAGAAAACAAGAAACTGAGGATAAGAGACATTTAACCCTGATCATTATTATGGAATTTCTGAGGATAAACCAAAGACCTGATATTGAAGCTGGAGACCAAGGAGAACTAAACCAAATGCAATCATCATGTCCTGAGTAAGATGCTGGACCTGAAAAACAGGTAGCTTAGCTAGCACTCTTTTTTGAAAAAAAAAGAACTTATTTTCAGTTATATGTATGTGTATGGGGGCAGAAGGTATTGGATTCTCAAGAGCTAGAATTATAGGAAGTTGTGAGTTACCTGATGTAAATGCTGAGATCTGAACTCAGGTGCTCTGCAAGAGCAGTGTACATTGTTAAGTGCTGAGCTGTGTTTCCAGATTCCAGGGATAGTACTCTTATGTCAGTGTTAAGCCTGGTGCTAGTAGTTGTCTACAGTTATGTCAAGGCTGGTATGAGGAACTACAAGAAGGCCCTATAAAAACTATTTTTGCTACTATTATATCTTCATTCCAAGCTTGAAAAGTGTTAAAAATAAAAAGTTTAAGAAATAAAGCATAGCATGATATGTGAAATTTCATTTAACTTGAATGTTTCCATTTTAAAGTTTTGGAAAAGCTTATGGTATCCAGACTTTGGCCATGAGTGCAAAGATTTCCACCATCTAATTCACTTTTAGCTTGTATATGTTATCTCCAATGTTTTTCTCCCATGCTGGTTTTCCTTGTGATCCTTGAGCATTCCAAACAAATTCTCAGCTACACACACACACACACACACACACAAACACACACACATTTCCCATGATCTCCAAATTGGCTTGCTGTTGTTATTCAGCAGTATGAATCAGTCATCTTTTACCAGGTCATACTGACTGTGACAAAAACATGCCACATGCTGAGCCATTAGCTGAGTCAGTGGTGTGTCTGGTCCCTGTGTCTTCTTTTTTAAAAAAATATTTTGTTGTTTTTATGTACATGAATGTTTTGTCTGCATGTATAAATGAAATACCCAGAGAGGAGAGAAGAGGGTGTCAGATTCCCTGGAAGTGGAGTTATAGACAGGTGTTAGCTGTCATGTGGGTGCTGGGAATTGAACCCAGTTCCTCTGCAAGAGTAGCCAGTGTTCTTAACCATTGAGCCATCTCTTTAGCCCCTCTCTGTGTTTTCTTCATTCCAGGATCCAGGCTCAAAGTATTAATCCAATCTGGACTATGCAAACTCATGACACAGGGCACAAAGTAAGTGAGCTAGTGAAACCAAACGCTAGTTCTCAGAGCTTCTCTGTGGGACTGGCTGACTGGTTGAAGTGTATTGCATGACTATGCTCAATGTTGATGTGCCAGGGAAGGAAACCCTTCCTATACACAATATTTCAAGACTCCATTGTATGCGTGTGTGGGAGGGCATACAATTACAACAAAGAAAGCTAGACTGTAGCAATAATAATAATAAATAAATAAATAAATAAATAAATAAATAAATAAATAAATAATAAAGGAGATTTGACTCCTTGGAACTTCCCTAGAGGAATCTTCCTGTACCAGCTGTACCTAAACTCATCCATCTTCTCTAGGTTACTTAAGATTCTATTATTTTGCTTTAGTTTCTTATCATTTTCTAAAACTATTCTACTTTGGCAAACTTTGTTTATACTTGGTCTTTCCCACTAGAATTTAAACTTGATAATAACAGAAACTTTGTCTAAATTGCTCAGTAGCTCTGTTCAAAAATTCCTTGACTTTTTTTTGAAACTTTTAAAACTTTTATTTTTTGTTAAGGTGTATGATGTAGTGCCTACATGTGTGTAAGTGCACCTGTGTTTCACAATGCCCAAGGAAGACAAAAGAAGGTGTCAGATCCCCTGAAACTGGAGTTCTGGATGATTTTTAGCCAGCATGTGGGTGCTGGGAATCAAACCCGGGACTTCTGCAAGACCAGGCAGAGTGCTTAACCACTGAACCATCTCTCCAGCCTCTCCTTGACTATTTTTAACTTCACAATAAATATTTATTGGATAAAAGAAGCACCCATCCTGGAGTTCTTACTTTCCATGCTGTTCTACCTAATGACATGTGTATGACATGACATATAATAGCTCACTTACAGCAGGTTTCCATAAATGTTTGTTAATGAATAAACAAATGCATATTTACATTAAATAAAAGTAAAGAAATGTTTTCATGCATTTTATTAATGGTTATGACTATAGCAAAGAAAAAAGAATTTTCCTAGGGAGAAGGAATATTTTTGTGCTTTAAATTTTTCTCCTGGTGCCTGGGAAGAGGTAGAGATTTGCTTTTTCTCAGGTAGTTCCAACTAACCTCATCTATGAGCACTGCAGTAGAGAATTCAGTGTGGCAAATGCAGAGCAAATCTTCAGAACAGACAAATTAGCAGGATGGGACATGGGGTGGGGATGCTGGTGAGAGTAGACCACCCACGCAGACACGCTGGTGTGCTTTGTCCTCCTTCAGTTACTACGATCTACTTTCCTTAGATCATTTTAGTTAGTGATACTTTGCCAAATTCACTCTCCAACTTGCTTTTCCAGCTCATTCACAGTTTTATCTGTGAAACTTCCATCTCATTCCCTTGTTTGAGCTCCCAAGTCTTCCAGAAAGGGCTGAGTTACAGTGTGTTAGCCCTTTGGTGACAGAATACCTGAGATAAACAATTTAGAATGAGAGAGAATCTATTGTGTTTCACAGTGCAGAGAGTTAGTTCACTGTAGGCTGGCTTCATTTGCCTTGGGCCTTAGTTGAGGTCTTCACTGAGACATGGTGGAATGGGTGGAATGGAGCAGGGCTGCTAGATACCAGGGAGAGACAGGAAGGGGCCAGAGACAAGATGTCAATATAAGGCAAGTCCCTAGTGATCTTCAGCTAGGACTTATGTCTTAAGATCTCTCTCTACCATCTCCCAAAATAGTACCACCTGAACCTTCAACACATAATCAAATCATAGTAATGCAATCTAGTTTTTCTTTTAAGATTTATTATTTATTTTATGTATATGAGTTCTTTGCATGCATGTATGTAAGTACACCATGCACACACAATGCTGGCAGAGGCCAGAAGGGAATGTTGGTTCCCCTGGAACTAGAGTTGTGGACAGTTGTTAGCTGCAAGTGGGTGCTGGAACTAAGCCCAGGTCCTCTGCAACAGCAGTCAGTGCTCTTAATCACTGAGCCATCTCTCCAGCCCCACAACAATCTAGTTTCTTTAAATGTATTTGATCCTTATAAAAGTTATTTTGTTTAATGAGACTATTTACAGGCCCAGAATAGTCACAGAGGTGATGAGATTCAGACTGAGTAGCTGGAATCAGTACTACGGTGGCAAAACTCTTGAGTAGACTCTACC
This sequence comes from Nannospalax galili, assembly GCF_000622305.1. Classification (NCBI taxonomy): domain Eukaryota; kingdom Metazoa; phylum Chordata; class Mammalia; order Rodentia; family Spalacidae; genus Nannospalax; species Nannospalax galili. Next base: position 3,847,539 of record NW_008330735.1, read on the forward strand.
TTCCGTCATCATGGATTTCCAGCATCAATAGCTCATTTCCGTGGCTTTAAACTAGATAGACCTAAGGTATGTAGTTTCCTTTCCATCACATATGTGAAAAAGATTAATGTGAAAGAATTTGATTCTTTCCTAAAAGGACTTTTTATTGGTTCCAGGAAAGAAATACTAGATATGCAGTAGGTACCGTTGTTGGGAAATAGAGAAGCCTGGAGGAAAAGAACCATGAAACTGAAGATTTTTATTTCCCAGGTTTACCCTGAGCTGGCTTTGACCTTGGTAAATTACCTATGGTTGTAACCATAAACCTGCAACCTATTATTATTGCACAGACTGAATTAAGATGAGGTCTGTAATGAACTCCATTCAAAGAGGTTCAGTTATGGGAAGTTATCAATGGACCAGTTATTTCAGTGGTCCTTCGGGGTTATGCTTTCATTCTAAGATCATTAGAGTATGTTTCTAGAATATTTACTTCCTTTCAATCTTCTTCAAATGCAGACTTTAGTAATTACAGACAGAAAATATTATTTAAAATGGTTCTGATGAATTATAAATCTTTGTAATGAGATACTGTGCAATTTAATCTTTAGTCTACCATTTGTTAGCTATATGTTGTTGAGCAAGTTATTTGACCTTTCTAAATCTCAAGTATTTTTTTTCCTCTGGAAAATGGGTACACTAACAGATCTGTCTCGGATGTGTTAGAGAACTTAAGTGAAAGCATTTATGTGTACTGTCAGGGTATCATCAAACTAACTCAAACAAAAAGGGAAATTTATTAACTCATACATTATTGAATCACATGAAAGCTGGCTTTACGCTTTGTCGGTTAGAGGTGTTTAATGAATTTATTTAAGCCTGCCTCTTCTCCAGCTCTTGGCTCTGTTTATTCTCCTCTGGTCTCTCTTCATGTGTTGGCAAAGATGACAGGCAGCACCTAGTTTCAAACTCATGCCCTTCTAGTCTAGCAACTAGAGTGAGAAAGAAGATGCTGAGGAGATGGCTCAGTGGGTAAAGCACTTGCTGTGCAACTGTGAGCACCTAAGTTCAAATCTCCAACACCCAAAGAGTCAGGTGCTGCAGCATGCGTCTGCAGGGCTTCTGTGGTAAGATGGGAGGTAGAGACAGGAGACTCCCTGGAAGATCACAGGCCAGCTTCCTGGTGAACTCAGTAGAAATGAGAACTTGATTCAAACAATGTGGAAGGCAAGAGCCAACATGTCTGTCCTCTGACCTCCACATATGTCGTAGCATGTTTGTAGCTAGACTCACACATATGGACATGCACAAGCCTCTCTCTCTCCTTCAAGAGTAATTCTTTATCCACATTTCCATAGTTCTAGCAGAACTCTGAGGACTGATTCTCATTTTTGGGTAATGGATCATGTGCTCCCAACTGAGGAGAAAGAAGAGAATTTTCAAATTTACCAATTGACCTAACCCTGGAGACTGTTGTGCTGCCTGACCCTAATCGCTATGTGGATGGTAGCTCTCTCCACCTCCACTCAAAAGGAGATACTGCATTACTTAAAAAAAAAAAAAAAAAAAAAAGGTTGGAGTAGACAAAACAGCAGATTGTCACTCTAGTATTTGAGGATTGGGCACAGTTCCTGACCCAACCCAAGCCTTCCATGAAGGTTTTGTGTTATTAATGACATCAAATTCCTGAAGGCAGTAATAGATGGTGACCTTAGGCAGAGATGATCAGGGGAGATCTATATGATTAAAACATAAGTGAGGATGTGAACTATAAGAACATAACCAATGGTTCAGAATACTACTAATTGGCACATAACCATTTCTCATGAATGCTTGTCAAGTGAATGACTATGTTCTAGAAATCATGCCACCCTCATCCCATCTGCTGGCCATTATAACTCAGCATAACTAAATTGTTTCTTGGTCTGTTGTTCCTGTAGACCCTCCATTGCTGACAAGCCTGGTATAAAGCTCTCTAAATCCGAAAATGCACGTGAATAACCTGAGGGTTTTGATCACTTGCAAATTCTGATTCAGTGAGGTCAGAGTATGGCCTGAATTTTTTTTTTTTTTTTTTTTTTTTTTTTGAGACAAGGTCTCCCTGTAGCCCCAGAAGGCCTGTAACTCACTATGTAGACCAGGCTGGTCTGGATCTCATAGTGATCCACCTGCCTCTGCCTCTTGAGTGCTGGGGTTAAAGGTGTGTGCCACCATGTCCAGGATTTCTGCATTTGTAATAAATCTCAGGATATGCCACTGGTCTGCAGGCCTCCCTGAAATGCTGTCTTAGTCCATTTGAGTTGCCATATCAAAATATCAGAAAACCTGGCATCTTACATACAAAGGGAATGAATTTCTCACAGTTCTGAGGGTTGAGAAGTCTAATAAAAAGTCACACATGAACTGAGTTTCTGGAAAGATCTCACCTTCTCCTGTGTCCTTCTGTGGTGGAAAGGGCAAGGAGTTATTCCTGGCCTGTTTTATTTTAATTTTTTTCCCAGTTAAATTATTTATTTAATAATCACATACTTAGAGGAAGCATTTCATTACAACAGCATTGACATATTCAATAAGAATTTTCTGAGCTAAGATGCATCTTTGTCAAAATTTGCTGTAAAGTTTTAGCTTAATAGTTGAATGGTTATAGTTATATGATATTTTATTCAGTATAATCCCTATAAGACATAAAATTAAATGAGGTTTTAACCTTTAAAAAAGATCTCCATTTCATTATTAAAATACAGTTTCATACAGAAAAATTCATTTTCAATGTAATCGATATTAAGATGTTTGCACATGCGTTTCTAATCTCTATATATCTGATTATTACTAGTGATAGTTGGTTACTTTCTGAGCTCCTTGGCATCTGAGCATTGATATAAAGTCATGAGGTAGATTTCAATGGTATTGTTTATCACATCTACTAATTATTATTATTTTTATCATTATTTTTTAACTTTTAATAACTACATGATTAGAAGAAGCATTGCACTACAGATTTAACATATTCAGTAACACACTCCAGAGCAAGAGTA
>NW_008330735.1:3850648-3851792 GCF_000622305.1 Nannospalax galili
GACATAAAATTGAATGAGTGTTTGACCTTTAAAAAGATCTCCATTTCATTTTAGAATATATTGTTCCTTGCAGAAAGACTCTTTGTTTTTGCTACTAACACTGAGATGTTGGCGCATGCATCGTTAATCTGTATGTATCTGATTATTATTAGTCATAATCGGTTGCACTTGGTGCCTGTGTATGTCTAAAAAGTAATCAGGTAAATTTCAACGGTAATGTTTATCACCTCTACTAATTAGCATGATGCAAATTTCCATGGTAACTCCTCAAATATAATACATTTTTAAAAATTTGTTGATTTTTTTTAATGTGTGTGTGTGTATCACACAGAACATCCCAAACCATCTTATTCGACTATACACCCACTTCCCAGATGGTGCCCTCCCATAGCCTCCCTCCCCGCACTAGACCCTTATATTTTAATATCCCTGCTACTGTCTGCTGTGTTGTTGGCACCCCATCCAATCCCTACTACTTGCCCTTCTGTTGAATCTAGTCAGCCTACCTAGAGGTCTTTGTTTTAGGAGGGTCAGCTGTTCCTCATCTAGTGGTATTCAGTTGTCAATATTCCTTTGGATAAGATTGGGGTCTGCTGTTCAATTTCCCAGTTCTATGCTGAGTTACTATCTGGGAATCCCTTTGGCCACCCTGGCCAACAACTCAAAAGAAGGTATCTCCTATCTGGCATTGTTGCTTGTTATGTAGTCATTAGCTATGTATATGGACTCTTAAGAAATTATATTGACTGCTTTAATCTTTGGTTATACTTTTCTTTTGGATGTTTAAGGACATACATTTGGCCCTGATAAACCAATTAATTTTTACTCTTCAGGCCGGTTGAGGATCTGTTCCTCAGGGGTCACATGGTCACATGAGGAGCTCCTGGCTCTTTTCTTTCAACAGTTCTATGTGAAGATCAGTCAAAGATCCTGCTTGAAAAAGGGCGGGCTTCTCTTAGAAGCATGGAGGAAATGTTTCCTCTGAGTTGATCCTCCTCTTTGTAGACTGGGCACTGGTTCAAGTCCAACTGGTGGGGTCTCCATGGCCTCCCTGAACAGGAGGACAGGTGATTCACCACAGTTACAGGACATTTTGAGAGATGTTCCATAGTCCCCGGGAACTTGGTCAACCTTGGAGGGCAAG
>NW_008330735.1:3851895-3868789 GCF_000622305.1 Nannospalax galili
ATGGTTCCCTCTGGTTTTCAAAACTAGCTAGGCATTATTTATCTCTCTCATAGTCTAACCCCTCCATCATGGTTTCCGCAATTAAGGTGCCCCATTTCCCCCCTTTCTCCCCTAATAATACCCTTCTCCTATGGTCCTATCTCTCTTGAGCTCCTTTCCCTTTATCCCCTAGGTTCCTTGTATACCCCTCCCTCCCCCCTCCCTTAAACTAACCCAATTTTTATCCATATCTCCCTTATTAAGGTCTGTTTCCTACTGTTCTCGTTCAGGCTCTTTCTTTTCCTTTACCTCCCTGTTTCCTTTCCATTATCCTGGTTTCTGTAGTTATGTCTGGATAAATTTAAAAATTTTTTACTTTTGTTTCATGTGTATGCATGTATTGCCTGCATGCAGGTAAGTGCCCGTATCGTGCAATGCCTGCGGAGGTCAGAAGAGGCTGTCAGATCCCAGGGACTGGAGTTACAGATAGTTGTTAGCTGCCATGTGGATGCTGGGATTCGAACACGGGTCTTCTGCAAGAGCAACCAGTGTTCTTTACCACTGGGCCATCTCTCCAGCCCCCTCCTGGCCTGTTTTGTAAGCACACTATTAGAAAGGGACAAGCCTGAGGGATCCACCCTCCTCATGACCTTATCATCTCCCAAAGGCCTTAAATCCTAATACTATCAGCCTGGAGGCTAGGATTTTAACCCATGTACTCCAAGGGATGTGAACACTCAGACAATAGCAAATAGAAACCATTTTCCAAGTGAGGCTAACCTGAAGCCTTTGTCACTCAATTCCAGGGCTCAGTGGAGATCCTGCTATAGGGTCTTCTCATACCAGATATTTCTACCACAGGTAAGGAGACAGAAAGAGCAAAACATTTATAGTTAAAGCAGTACTCCTCAAAGACCTTGACGAATGGAGAAGACCATGGAGAGCATACCCGAGGTTTATGAATTCGTTCTGAGATTTTGTTTGCTTGTGTGGGGGTTGGAGATGAACCCCAGGGACTTCTGCTTGCTATGTAAGCACTCTACTGACCTACATTCCCACTGCCAGTTTCTAGCTTTCAAACCTACTAAGCAAACAGGTACTTTTTAGTGAATATAAACTCTTGTGTGGTCTTTTTCACAGACTATTTCATTTCCTTTCACGGTACCCACTGACAATGTAAATACTGTTCTCAGTTCACAGGTGAGGAAAATCAGTCCCAGGGATGCTAGAGCCACCCAGCTATGCCATGATTTATGCTTTGGTCTCTCTTTTTAAAAGAATATTTTTATGTTATGTATATGAATGCTTTGCCTGCATGTATGTAAGTGCACTTGTGTTGTGCAATGCCTGCATCAGTCAGAAGAGGGTGTCAGATCCTCTTAAACTGGAGTTACAGATGGTTGTTAGTTGCTGTGTGGGTGCTAGGAACCAAACCCAGGTCCTCTACAAGAGCAGCCAATGCTTTTAAACATTGAATCGTCTCTCCAGCTCCTGGTCTCTCTTAATCTTTGTATTTTAATCTATCATATAGATTACCCTAAGGAAGTTAGGGAATGTTCCCTTGTTGTTATTAAAATGAATCCTCATTAATTTTTAACTCATTCCTTATTTTCTTTAGCACTTTATGGTGTGAAAATCATTGTTGCACTTTCATTTCACTCAAGGTGGGGACCCGAGATAAAATCAGGTTTCCTAAAACGCTCACAATGCTTGTGCTTGACTTATCTGAATTTACATACTTGACAGTGAGATAATGAATGGAATCACTCTTGGAAAAGCAGAGATTTTGTTACCATTGTCAGACATGGGCTGACTCCAGCACAGACTGTAGCCACTGATGCACAAAAGATCTGAGTTATTTCCTGGTCCAACCATTAAGCGATGTGAGTTTGCATGAAAATGACTCATCTTTTGTCCGATTCTCACGTGGAGAATGCAGATCACAACTATGTCTCCTTAGAGATTATTATTAAGTGGTGTTTACATTGGCCTTTCCTCTCACTTTCAGGCACCCCTTATGATCCTCACTCTTCCCCTTCAGTTCCATTTCTAGAATGTTGAATTCCTGGCTCCACACCTGAGATTCATAATTGCTTCCTTCTGTTTAGGCAGCTGCAAGTTCACATGAAAACGGCCTCCTTCCCTTCTCTGTATCCATGACACTGAACATACATTTTCTCTCCTTAGCAATTACATGGAGGTTACATAACCTACTTGTTGAATTGGAGTCGCATATCCAGAGTAATAAAATTTTATCATTGACAGCTCCTTACAGGTGATCTGGGGGCAGATGAATCAAAAAGACATCTTTGCAAACTTAACACAGCTAAGCAGAAAGACTTAAAAGATGAAGATGCAGGAGTCCAAGGAAAACACAACACTACTCTAAAACATATCTGGTTTCTCTGAAGGATGTCCAGGGCAAGTGGGCATGCTCACTGTGTGTGTGGGGGTGGGGGCGGGGATGGCAAGTGGCTAGTGTGGAAGTATTTGCGTAGAGGTGATCATGTGAAGTCCAGCTCTGATTAACTGTTTACTTGGAACTCCCTTTCTGTGAAAGAGGGGCTTATCCTCCACCTAATTTTCAAAATTCTTTAAGCTTCTCTTCCTTAAAGGGGGTAGAAAATGATGAACACTGTTGCCAGTTTAGTGCTACGGCTTTAGGGCTCAGCTTTAAAGCTGAACATGTGGAACACAGGCTATTATTTTGTCTCAATCATGTACAGAGCCTTTTTTGTTCACCCTGTTTGTTAGTTAAGAATATGAGAAGGAATTTTATGCCATACTAATTACATCATAAGTTCATTCCTTCTAGCAATAAAATTAATATTTATGATAAACATATCACTTAGGCTGGGTGTAATGACACGTCTTTAATCCCAGCACTAGGGAAGCAGAGGCAGGTGGATCTCTGTGAGTTCAACATCAGCTTGGTCTATAGAGGGAGCTGCAGGCCAGCTGGGGCTGCAGGGAGACCCTGTCTCAAAACACACCATACACCACACATACACACACACACACACACACACACACACACACAATCACTTAGAACATCTGAAATACAAATGTATAAAGAATGAAACTACCAATGACCATTTTATCCCTACAAATAATCATCACTAACATTTGGTATTTGGCTCTGCTTATCTATTTGTGTACATATGTGAGTATAATTTCAAATCACATAGGAATTATGTAAATCATTTTGAATTCTGATTTTCACATTTAACATATATAAACCATATATTTCAGTATCTCTAAGTTGCTTATAAGAAAATATTGTATACTAATTCATTATAAGAATATATCATAATATTTTCTGTATTAGTTACTAAGTATATTTGTTATTTTTGTTGCATATTGGTGTTGATACAAAAAAGAAATTGGTAAAAAGTTTTCTATAAAGATACAAATGGACACAAACATAAAAAGGGTATGATCTCACTCTTCTGTGAAAGCCTGACAGTTGATCATGGGCCCAAGAGTAGTGAGATGGCTCAGCAGGTAAAGGCACTTGTCAAGCCTGAGGTCTTCAGTTAGTTTCCCCAGACGGTAGAAGGAGAGAACTGACTCCTATAGGTCATCCTCTGACTTCCACATGAGTGGAACTCTCTCTCTCTCTCTCTCTCTCTCTCTCTCTCTCTCTCTCTCTCATACACACACACACACACACATATAATAATGAAATGTGACAAAAATAAATTCAAAAAGTTGATCTCAAGGAACCTAGGAAGGGTATATAGAGAGAGAGACGGAGAGAGATGATTAACAGATACGAGGTACAGTTGGATAGAAGGAGTAACATCTTTCTTAAAAAGTATTTATTATTTGTGCTTATTTGTTATATAAAATGAAGGGTTTCATTGTGAAATCCTCATACATGAATACCATGTATTTTGCCCCTAACCTTTTCTTTATAATGTATTGTAGCCCAACATATTAACTATGGTAGGTAAAACTAATTGAATATTTCAAAATAGCTAGTAGAGAGGATTTTAAATGCTCCCAACACAAAAAAAAAATTATGTTTATCTGAGATGACAGATATTCCAACTAACCTGATCTGATCACTGTTCATTGAATGCAGGTATCGCGATGTCACATTGTACCCGTACATACAACTGCAGTGATTTTTAAGAATGTTTGTTTGTTTTTTGGTCTTTTTGAGACAGGGTCTCCCTGTAGCCCCAGCTGTCCTGAAACTCACTATGTAGATCAGGCTGGCCTTGAACTCCCTAGTGCTGGGATTAACGGCGTGTACCACCATGCCTGGCCTGTTTGTTTGTTTTTAAAGAGCCAAATATAAAATATTTCCTCTTTGGTGGTTTTCTGCATCAACTACTCATCTCTCTTATGGCAGACACAGCACCTATATGTGGAGCACAGAAAGCACATACATGTGGCTACTTTTAATAAAAACTTACAGAAACAAGAAACAATTGGCAAGTAGGCTAAATCTTATAGCTATGGTTTGTCCACCTTAGAAATAAACAAGACTGATGGCTGTGGGTGTAGCTCAGTGGTGTAGTTGCCTGGTATGTCAAGGTTCTGAGTTGGATCCCAACAATCCTCCCCCAGAAAAGACAATACTGAGATAAACGTCATTTTTGTTTCAAAATTTCTGACAAATGGAAATATGAGCCTTTGAAAAGGCTGAATGTCTTTAAGCCTCTCCATATACATTGTTAAGAATATCCTCCATCCCCCAAATAATACAATTGTACTTTTACTAGGTGAATATCAAGACCCTGTTTTGTTATGTAATTCATCACCATAGATTATGATAGTTTTGGGGGGTTTTTTGGTTTTTTTTCTTTTTTTTGGTTATGATAGTTTTTTAAAACTGACTTGATAGAAATGAATGAGTGTCCTCTCAGTATTTTGGTTGGGGATTTGAACTACCAGGCTTATAATGGCCTGCGTTGTTTATTTAATATTGTTGTTTTCTCTATTCAAAATGCCTCAGGACATCTAGGAGGTTTTCAGTACATGTATTTTCATCTTTTTCTTTGTTTGTAAAGCTGGATACCAAGTATCTGTAATACTAATATAAAAGGAGACACACTCAGATGCTGACCATAAAGGGATGCTATTAATCTGCGTAACTATTACAGCAATCAAATCTCAGGAGTTAGCCCAGCATGGAGGCACATGCCTTGCCTGTAATCCCAGCACTTTGGAAGCAGAGGCAGGCGGATCTCTGAGAGATCAGGCCATTTGGGATTCCAGGGAAACCCTGTCTTTTAAAAAAAAAAAAAAAAAAAAAAATCCAAAAGCAATGAAAAACTCAAAAAAAAACAAAAAAATTCAACTCTCAGGAGTTAATTTTTTTTTAACAATGCAAATGTATTTCACAAGCCTGATATAGTGGCACATGCCTGTAAACCCAGCACCTGGGAGACTGGGGCAGGAGGACTGTTATCAGTTGGAGGCCAACCTGGGCTACATGGTTCAGTATGATGTTGGATGACTGTGCTTTATGGTGTAATTCAATGACAGAGGCTGGTAAAAGCTCTGTCAATCTCAGTGCATTCTCTCCTGGTGCATTATGATCCTACTTGCAATTGGAGGCCATAGCATGGAGGAGGTGCCTTTCACTGTTTGAACCCAAGTGACAGCTACTCTGCTCCCATCTTGCTGATGACTTCTTTACTTAGGAGGCAGATCTACAGGTTCACCTAGGCAGAGGAAGGGCCTTCGTAAGCATCTGGCTTGGCCTGCCATATGATTACATTTTAAATACCAATTTTTTTGATCTGATCATCACACAAGATTTTAAGACTAAAAAAAATCTTTCTAATGTTTATGGTGAAAACCAGTATTTTTTTTATTAATTTTTTTATTTAATAACCATATGATTAGAAGAAGCATTTCATTACAGCTTTAACATATTCAATAATACATTCCAGAGCAAGGATACAATGCCAGACAGGAGATACCATCCTTTAAGTAATTGGCCAGGGTGGCCCAAAAGACTCCCAAACAGTAACCCAGCATAGAACTGGGAAAATGAACAACAGACCCCAATGTTTTCTAAAGGAATATTGACAACTGATTGCTGTTAGATGAGGAACAGCTGATCTTCCTAAAACAGGGATCTCTAGATAGGCTGAGTAGATTCAGCAGAAAGACAAGTACTGGGGAATGGCTGGGGGCTCCGACAACACAGTGAACAGTAACAGGGATGACAGAGTATATGGACTCCAGTGTGTAGGAGGGGGGAGGCTATGGGAGGGTGCCATTTGGGAAGTGGGTATACAGATGAATAAGATTGTGTGGGATGTTCTGTATGATATACACAAAAAAAATCAACAAATTTTTAAAAAAGACATATTTGAGGAAGAAGCATAAAAATTTACTTCATGTTAAATAATAGAGGTGAAGACCAGTATTTTTTAATAGAAGGTTTTGACCAAAGAGCACCAATATAAAATAAAGAGCCATTGATAAAAATCATTTAATAGTTTGATTTTCATTTCTAAATTTAGCAAGATGAAAGTGTGTCTGTTTGCATTTATAACTAATCTCAAACTCCTATAGAAATAGCCACAATTTGTACAGGTTTTTATCAATTTTCTCAAGAGTAAGAGTAAGAAGATTTAGACCATTACTTACCTCACAGAGTGAGGCCTTATAGAAACGGGTAGCTTAAATAGCAAGAAAAGGAAGCCTCTTTGAAGAAAAATTCAAATACATGTCAAAACAATTTCTTTGATTGTTAAATCAAAAAAGAATAACGCACTCAACACATTAAAACAATCTTCCTTAGGGAAAAGAGATCCTTAGAGACATAATCATAACAAGAGGGCTTTATTTTTTTCTTAGATGAATAAGGTTGCAAATGAAACTCGAATACTGGGTCCCATAATGATTCTGTGTGGTGATCCTAGTAAAGAGGTACAAAAAGGGCCGCAGAGATGGTCAGTGAGTAACGCACTTGTCACACAAGCATTAGGACCTGAGCCCTAATTCTCCACAACTCATGTACAGCCAGGGGTATTAGTATGCATCTGTAATACCAGTACTCCTAAGGCCAGATGGGTGGTTGAGCCAATAGAATTCCTGAAGCAGGAGTTCACAGACCAGGTAGCCTGGCAAACAAGAGACTGTCTCAAAGTCAAAGATGAGGCCCTAAGGTTGTTGTCTGGCATGTGTACCATAGAAATATGGTCCCACACTTACCAAGGAAAACACACACACACACACACACAAACACAAACACACACACACACACACAGAGAGAGAGAGAGAGAGAGAGAGAGAGAGAGATTAATTTTTTCAAAAGAAGATGCAAAGGCAGTCCAGACCACTCCAGCCTTCCTTATTTTAGGATGTTGATGCTAATTGATGCTAATGCAGATAACCTGCCCAGAAAGCACAGTCAAGTGAGGGGCTGTTCAGCAATGGGAATTTAACACCAGAAACTCTGAAAGAATAGATTAACACTGTCTCCCTCCACACTCTTCAAAGAAGACCACAATTGTACGTTTTATATTTTCTCTGGTGTTCCAACTGTAGAATTCCTCAACTCCCTGGAGGAGCCTCATAGAGATGCTGTGCTGTTTGATTTGGCAGTGTTCACCACCTTGGCAGATGATCAGATAGAGGGCACAGGAGTGCGGGAAAAGCCCTAAGAAACTGTCTTCACTATTGTCAGTACTGCCTTCATGAGCTGAAATCTCAATGGTAAGCACAAAAAAAGCCGTGGATCCTAACCCAGGGTGTACAGCTCCAATTTAGATGTTTAACACACCTCGACTTAGTGAATGCATGCTGCATTACAACTTTATAAGCTTTATCTAAAGTTGCGTTTGTCTAAGCATTCCCACACTTGTTCTTTGATGCAATTAAATATATTTTTGCCAAATACCCCTTGAACTGAGTAAGTATAACACAGTGGCTGAGTCTCAGCTTTGAACTCAAAGATCTGGGTTCTAGTTCTGCTACTACCAGTTCTTAACTGTTTAACATTTGCAAAGTTGTTCAACCCCACTTGGTTCTCGTGTCAAATAAATCCCAGCATATTTCACTGACTTTTCTATTAGAAACAAATGAAAATTTTGTTCACATAAAGAATATGTAGAGCCGGGCATGGCGGGAGGCCTCATGGGGCAGAGGCAGGTGGATCTCTGTGAGATGAAGGGCAGCCTGTTCTACATAGCAAGTTCCAGGTCAGTTGGGGCTACAGGGAGACCCTGTCTCACCGCCCCCCCCAAATATGTAGAAGACATTTGGTTAAATGTAAAGAACAATACTATTATGAGAAACTGTGGCGTGACTAGGCAGAGCTGTCATAGCACGTCAGATGTCATTAAAGGACAGGTACTTTAAGTAATCTCATTGGAAATTCAGAAGATAATCTAATAGACTATCTTCTGAATTTCAAATGCTAATGCTGAGCATACCCATACTAAAGAAAAGAATGGAACAAATTCCACAAAAAAAAAGTTGAAAAAAAAGTTATGCAAACTCTGGAAATACTGAGCTGTAGAGTTTCGAAGGTCAGGGATTGATAAGAGTAGGTTGTGCATGTAGGGGTGCTTTTGGTGTGGAGTTCATGTGTCTGGATGTTCTTCTCAGCATCTAGGCACTCATTCCTTAACTTGCAGATTGCAAGATTCTTGGTTATATTCCCTAATTCATTCTTCAGGCTCAGAGCAGTTGCTAACTGTTTGTTACATGAAAGACTTGATGAACTGGTGAGATTAACTCACAGTATTCTGCGCTTTTGTTTGTGCTACTGACTAGAAGTGAAAGAATTCTTTTTAAAATATTTATTTTTTATTTATTTAATGTGTATGAGTATTGTGCCTGCATATATGTAAGTGCACCCATGTCTTGCAGTGCCTGCAGAAAGGAGGTCAGAAGAGGGAATCAGAGCCCATGGAACTGGAGTTTCAGATGGATGTTAGCCACCATGTGGGTGCTGGGAATCGAACCTAGGTCTTCTGTAAGAGCAGCCAGTGAGCTTAACTACTAAGCCGAGCCACCTATCCAGCCCCCAAAGTGAAAGAATTCTATGGAAACTATTTTTGCTTCCTGGGAGACCCCTAATGTTTTTTGTTTGTTTGTTTGTTTAACAGGGTTTCCCAAATCCCTAACCCACCTGGAACTCACTATGTAGACCAGGCTGGCCTCCATTTCACAGCGATCCACCTGCCTCTGCCTCCTGAATACTGGGATTAAAGGCATGCACCACCACACCCTGCATGAGGTCCCTATCTTGGTGATGTTAACAAGGACATAACTGTATACTAATATAATGTATGGCTCCTAAAATCTCACCAACTATTTGGAAAATAATCACAAATGTGAATTTAGATTGCTCCACAATTTTTGCTTAACTTCTTTCAAAACATCTTCTCAATTCCCATTCTTCTTTCTCTTTAAAAATTAGAACATCATCAGAACTGGAGAGATGACTCAATGATTAGGAGCACTGGCTGTTCTTGCAGAAGACCTGGGTTTGAATCCTAGCACCCACATGGTGGCTAGCAACCATTTATAACTCCAGTTCCAAGGGATCCTATGCCCTCTTCTGTCCTCCTCGGGCACTAAAAAACACAGGTGCACTTACACACATACAGGCATAACACTCATACACATAAAAATAAAAATAAATAAGTAAATAAATTTTTTAAAAATTGTAACATTATCTAAATGGTAAAGAACTTTAAGAGCCACCCAGTCTTGGCCTTTCCCCCACAACTAAAACCACTGTGACAGTTTGTACATTTTGTAGAGATTTTTCAAGCATGTAGCTATGCATGCACATGTGCACACAAGCTCCTTACCCTTTTCAAGGGCATTAAAGCAATGGCACAGACAGACAGCATTCCAAAGCTTTCTCTGAACAATACGCCTTAGAAATCCATCTCTATTTTAATCTACTTCATTCTTTGAAAATGCTGCTGCACTGGCCACAACAGGGCCACCATTCACACCTGACACCTTATGGGGGCGCATGGTGAGCAGCCTGCACAGATGTTTGCAGAGAGTCTCTGCCTGTTTTCATAACATGTATGTCGCATAGCTCACCAATGGTGCCTCTAGTGATGGCTGTGTAGGTTGGTCCCACTTTTTCAGTATGACCTACCATTCTTCAAGGAACACCTCTGTACCAACTGTAGTAGCTGGAATGTCACAAGTCTAGTAAAATCATCCATTCATTTTAAATCAGAAGATTGAGATCAGAAATTCCTTCCTGAATTCTGATGTTATCTAAGTGTGCATACTGAGCAGTACAAATATTAAAAGCAAAACAAAAATAACCTATTGAGAAATTGGAAGTGGTGAATAACCCTTATTTACTCTTTAAATTCAGAAGTTTTACCAGATTAAAGCGCCACCCGTTCTGTTATATACAAGGTGTAGAAATTAAGCTTTTCAGTCAGTCTTTCTGCCTCAAGTTCCTTTGATTCAGTTGTGGGAATCAAAGACGTAATGCAGTTGTGGGAATCAAAGATGTAATACATATTTGCCGTTTGACATAAGCCTTATGTGCCTGCAAATGGTAACATTTCGTTTCCACAAAAGATAACTTTACAAGTTACACTTATATGGAGCTGCTTTGACTTTGTGTTTGAATAGATTCATATGCATTCAGCAGAGATAGATGTTTCCCCCATAATGCCTTTGATGTCTTTTCAGTGCAGAGTGCTTTTGAATATTGAGGGCTGCTTGTCCTGAGGCACAGCCACTTGTCAACATGTTGACACTCCAAGGTGCTATGTCATTCCTTGGGTGAAGTGCAGAGACTAGGTCTGCCTGACACCAAAAAAATAGCTTTAAGATGTGCAGACCTCTTAAGGAGACACTTGACTAATAAGACCAACTTAATGAAATTGCTAAGCATTAGAAATAGCATCTCTGAGAGTGGGGAGAGAGACAAGAGCCTTCTTGTTGTCCTGTTAGCAGTGATTTGTGATATTGATTCTGGCCTTTGGCTGGAACTTGAACTATATACAGCAGAGGTCCAAGTATCTTGACCTCAAGTAGAATGTTTACTCCATCACAGTAGGAGCCTGCTTCCTGTGTTTGAAGGGAGGACAGCAGAGTGGCTGAAAGAAGGGAAAGCTACAGAAGGAATGCTAGAAGCCACTCCCCAGACATGAAGGTCAAGGGCTACATTCAAGACTATGTGACACTGCCTCCCAGCGAGGTGCCTCGTAAACTGACCTCAGCTGCAGTTTTGTGCTGGAGGTTTAGCAGAACTATCTAAGGCTGTGAGCAAGTCTTATGAAGGCAACAGCAGACCCCATGGGGCTGGTTCTGTGGTACAGGTGGTCTGCCCAGCTGCCTTGATGAAGACAAGGTAACCCTGTCTTTAGGTTTACAAACATGTACATGATCTAACTCACTCCTCCAGTGAGTTGTTCAGTTTTAATAGTCCGGAAAAGAGCGTGAATATTTCCTATCAGAAGTTCTACCACTTGCAAGATGAGCAAGCCAGTCCCAGTATCAGTAAGTGCCTTCCAAGGCTAGATCATCCAGGAGGCTACTGCTTCAACCAGATGGCCTCCCATTGGTTATTTTAGAATTCTCATCTCTTCTTCTACCACCTCTTTATCCTTCTCTTCTTTTTCTTAATTGTCACCACCACCATCTTCTTGAGGTTCCTTGAATATGTATTCACTCCTCCTGCTTACTAGCTACTATTCCATCAACATTCAATGGAAGAACCCAGAGACGCTTGTCCACACTATATATCGAAAAGAGTCCTAGATATTCTAGGATTTAAAACCAGACTCAATTCTTTACTTTATCTGTGTGACCCTGAAAGTCACTTTCTCCCTCCGAGCCTGTTTCATTATCTATAAGATGAAGACAGTGATGCTTCTTTGAAATGTCTCTGAGGGATACATGGATTTGATGTCATTGGAGTCTTGGACCTGGGTGGGGCAGGTCTTCAGAATAGGGCACCCTAGATTGTTGTTAGTACTGCCATCATTTCCAGGAGGTTTGGGTTTGAGTATGGGCTCTGTTGTCTAAGCTTACTGACATCAGTTCCTCCTTGACAGCCTTGTTTATAACCTGAGCAGGTGAACTGGAGTCTTTCTAAAGCTCATACCTACATTTTGTGGTGCAGTACAATGTGGCAGTTCTCCAGTTTTTGGCATATACTCTATAAACCTGGTAGTCGGAGGTTATAGGTGGAGAGAGTATGATTCTGAAGCCCTGGCAAAGCTTTAAGAATCTGTATTTTTCACATTGATTCTAAATCTTGGCTTTCTTTTGTTATAATGAAGAAAAGTAATATTTATCTCCTAGAAAAGTGGTGAGAAGTACATGAAAGAATGTAAACACCTAGCATGGCAGGCACATGACCATAGACATGAGCTTTGCTTGTCTTTCTTTTTGCCACTTTGTGTGGCTCCTGTCTTTAGTTGGTAGGCTCTCTTTGGTTCATAATAGAACTTAACCATATCTTCACTGGCATCTCTGGAAAATCCAAGAGGTCTAGAAGCACCAAGCCTGCCACAGTTTCAAGGTTGTCTGGACACTGGCTGCTCGTTCATCCACACGTTCTCTATTTCTAACACTCAGCTTGTTCCACTCATTTATATTTTTGTAGCCATTGGGGTTTGTAGAAGCTAATCCTGCTTCTCTATCCAGAGTATTAGAAGAGCTAAACCCATCTTCTCATATTATTCTAGCTATTCTTGACCAACTGACAGCTGTCCATGAGCAGAGACACAGCCCCAGCGAAATGCCACTTCACTTAGTAGAAGTGATGGAGGGAGTAGCTTGCCTTTATAACTTGTCTGATTCAGTGGTAAAATTTAGGATGAGTTCCAAGGGGGATCGTTATGAGAGTCTACTGAAATGCTTTGCCAGGGAACTTAACCCAAGCTGAGATGTTGCCCAACAGAATCAAAGCAGGGTTTAAAGTCAGCTGCTGCCTTTATTGCAGATTTAAAACCTGGCAAAGGAGGGTCTTTGGATTGGGAGCACATGAAAGAAATCAAGGCAGGTGAAGGGTGGTTGGAGAGAACAGATGGACTTGCACATCTTAAACGATCAGAGTGATGCTACAACTTCCAAAGATACCTGCTTGGACGCTCTGAAAGTAATCATGGGCTTTGTATTCTTTTTTTATTCTCTAGCTACTGGTGTCACATATGGGATAAAAAAAAGAAAAAAAGAAAAAGAAAAGAGGCAAGAAAGAGTTTTATACATTGAGGCACATTTGTCAAACCTAGAATCCCACGCAGACTTAGGAACTGCGTTTCAAGCAGAGCTCAAAACTTTCAACTCTCAAAAGCGCTACTTACCCCAAGTAAAAGGCAATTTTCCAGCTCAAAGAAAGGCAGTACCACAAGGTTCAGGAAAAGAGGTCAGAAGACTCCTTGTACATCAATCAGCTCCTGGAAAACAACATGTCAATGAGTTAAGTGAACACGAATCAGGCACATATGGATTGAATTTCCCTTGAAATACTCCTGGGGTCCAGGTTTTAAGGGGTGGAGTGGAGGAGGGGTGAAAAAAATCTTGGGAAAATCTGCAGTCCCGGAATGCTTCAAAATACTTCCACACTGTCAACTGGCCAGGCTGCAAGTCCTGCTGACCTGGATCAATGCTGGGTCTAGCTGACCTTTGCTTTCTCTAGATGAGAATGAATCTAAGACCCATATGACAGCCAAGGACTTCCCACCCTTGATCTGAACTTCATCCCATGACAGTGAAGATAGGAAGATCTGCTAGAGGGTGGATTTGAAGTTTAAGGAAGGGAAATCGATTTATTTCAGAGAGGAAAGCAAACTGCAAGAAACAGGCAAGGCTACCAGGTATGACTGCCGGTAGCCTTCTTTTCAGCAAGTCAATCAGATCTTCTCATATGCCTTCCCTAGTGGAGTCATAAAGAAAGCAACTGGAAAGTTACATAGAGATGGGGAGGAACGCACATAGGAGAGGATTCCCCCATAACCAGTCATGGAGGAAGCACGCAGTGTAGGGAAAATATCCTTCATGAACAGTTTTCTTAAAATATCAAGGGAATGGCACAAGACCAAGGCCGATGCTAATATGAAACATGGAACAGTAAGTATGAGAAGGAAAGGAAGCATTTGGGTTTTCATCCAATGTAAAATTCATGGACATTAGGACCATTGAAATCTGGTTTTAAGGTGACACTATAAGGATTCAGTGTGGAGAACAAGCTAGCTCAGTAATATCCACATAGACTCTCAAACAGGTTAGTACCAAGTGCTTTCTTCAGAAAGCATCCTAGAAAACTTAAATGCAGAAACACATACATTTTCAAATCTCCAAAGGGAAACCTGTTAGAAAAGAGGTATCTTTCATTTCTTTGTTTTGTTTTGTTTTGTTTTGTTTTATGGGGCATTTTATAGTTGAACTACAATTCTCCTCTAAAAAAAGTACCAAAATATAAACTTCTCCATGGCAGAGAAACTATTATGGCCTTTTTGTGTACCCCACAACCCCCACCCCCGCTTATCTTTTTCTTTAAAGGCAGGAGGTAATCAGAAATAAATGTTAATGGGATTTTTTTAACAAATGATGCACTGTCAAGAGAAAATTTTTTCACAATTGTCAAGTTCTGTAGATGGTGTTCAAATGGTCCATTCATTCCTAACAGCACCACCACATTGAAAACATACTTTTTCTGGTCTGCTGTTGATTGATGTACATTACCCACATCAGGCTAATGGCACTTTATTTTCCAACAGTAGCAAGTAATGAGTGACCTTGAGTGCATATTGTTTTCCTGAAAGGGCTTGTTGCTCTGCTTCCTTCATAAGCACCCCAAGGAAGCAAGGCCTCTGTGCTGGTGTTTTGCAGCAAACCTCATTTCTTTCATGGCTTTCTGTAAAAGAATTTGATACAGGGATAGAAGCTAACCTCAGTGAGTAAATGAAATATTGATCCATGCTACCCTGGCCTTGCCTTCACCTTGTCCCAGGGCGGTGAGTTACTGACTTTTCCGTTTTGGCTGTAATAGGAATTATTACAACAGGCCTGTGCAAGTAATTACTTGGCATGGTAAAAAAGGAGGGTCCATCATATATTTCTGTAGAGACGTTAGTTTCCATCAGCCCAGCAGTCTGCATTTTTTGGCTCTGTCTTTCCTAGTCTTGATTCAATTCTTTTAACCATCATTAATCACACTCCTTGTCAGCAGAAGTTTATCAAAAGTATTAAGTGAGCAAGGTTGCCTGGCCTCCTTAAAAAAAAACCAGCCAACACGGGGCAGTAAATTTCAAAATATGGAAGGTTGGTTCCGTGATATATATGAGTGTCTCTTCAGCTAGAATGAGCCGTTTGTTTTAGTGATAGATATTGTAGTTTGAGCTGTGATGGAATCCTTCTCAAGTTTATATGTCGTGGGCTATCGTTTATGAGAGACCATGTGTTTCTAAATGGTGAAGGTCATGGCTGATGGCAAAAGTAAAAGCAGTGGTGATTCATTAAAAATAGTTAATAGGGCCTGCGGCTGGCAGGGATAAACAGGAACATGTGGCTTGCCAACCTACCAGCACCTAGGTTGACATTGGGTTTCTTCAGCCTCAACCTGGCTACTTCCAATTGCCAGAAAGTTTGGAAATGACCTACAGACAGGACACAGGATCATCTCTTTTCTGTTGCTAACACATTCTGGAAAAATAAAATTGGAAAAATGGCTCTATCCCCTCCAGATAATAATAACTTCAAAATTGTTATTCAGTTTTTAGTAAGCACAAATAGTTTCATTATATGAAATTCAAATATAAAAATATGATGCAGAAAAAGAAAACATTCTTTATTGAATTCGAAATGTTCAAGTTCTTTTAAAGATGATATGAAGTCAAATGTAGCATGTTGCTAAAGTTTGATGAAACTGAGAAGTAGCTCTGGGTTTCCTACTTTAGGCTTTTTAGAGTTCACAGCTAATTTTTCTCCCATTTTCACAACTAACAAAAAGTTTCACAGTGAATTTCATCTCTCAGTATTGCTTCTATAATTCTGTATTTCTGTTCTGTGTATCCTTCTAGACGATTTTTCTTTATTGTACACTTGTGGTATATATTTGGTAAAGATAAAGAATATAATCCATATAATAATTCAATATATAATAAAGTCAAATATTAGATCATGTTATCATATGGATTGATAACATCCAATATTTAAATATGAATATTTTATAAGATTTATGAACTCGTTTACTCATTTAGAAAATATGTCGTGTTTTAACTTAAAATCTAGACATCTCTGAAGGGAGTCAAAGGCCAGCAGTCTATTGACAGCTTGAATTCATATTGTATCTACTAAAAGCTTCTTTTCCTGGGTTCCTTGAAAACTTCCCACTTTGTGTAGAGACTCGTAAGTTCTAAAAAACCAAAAGGATTTTGCTGATTAAGATCAATGAGGTTTGATGAGCCATTTAAGAGGTGTAAATCAACACAGGAATATGTGGACATGGATGGAGCCCTTGGGCAATTTCCAAATGAGCAACTATGGATTTTCCATACATTACTTCTAATGAAGAAGGCTTTAAAAACAAAACTTCTAATGAAGAAGGTTTAAAAACAAAACTGGAGGCTTGTTGGTTATCTTAGTGGTTTTTGTTTTTGTTTTCCTCTTTCTCCTTTTAACTCGAGAAGTCACTAAGAAATGGCATCCTGTTTGAAATAACACGGGGAGATGACTATCTCCGCTCTCCACCCACTTCAGACTGCCTCTTTTCCCTAGAAAAACAATCATTTAGGTTCATTAGAAAGTGGTTGCTGCCTCTGGAAGGGAAAAAATAATAACCAAACTGCACGGCAGAATCAGTTCTTGAATTCATTAAGCAAGTTTCAGAGCATCAAAAAAAAAATCTTCCAAAATTTTGCATAAGGATGTTAGAAGGAAAAAGCAAGTAGGAAGGAGGAGAAAAAGGAAGAAGAGGAGGAAGAGGAGGAGGAGGAGGAGGAGG
>NW_008330735.1:3868999-3877111 GCF_000622305.1 Nannospalax galili
GAGGAGGAGGAGGAGGAGAGGTGGCAGAGAGGGAGGTGGGAGCAGGAGAATGGAGAAGCAGCAGCAGCACAACTGATTTCCCTACTTGGAATCAGATCATACCTCAGTCCTGCTGCAGACTCTGAGCTGGGAACTCTGGTTAGCCTTGATTATATTCACAATGTGGACATCAGCCATGCTGGGTGGCCTCTATCTCACAGAAAGAAAATCCTTTTCCTTGATTTGAAAATGCACATGTCATCCCACAGTCCAAAGAAGTTAGGGGGTTGCAAACTAAACCTCCAACTGAAACTTGAGTGCTTTTTTCCCCCTTGTTTTCAGGGCTACCATTATTACAATAAAACTGCTTGTACAACTTCAGTGCATTCACTTGAGAAGCATTCAGTGAGAAGACAAAACAGCATAGCAAATTAACGTGTTTACAGGGAGATGCACTTAGCCTCAAATTACCTAGAGAGGCCCAGAGAAATGTACTGTGCTTAATCCAAGACCAGGTGACTATGGGGGTGGAGGATGTTTAAGGACACCATCATTTTGAAGAAGATGCTCACAGTGGTTACAAATTGACTTTTTGTGGCGAAACTAAGACTATTTCTAACCTATTGCGCTGATATTATATTTAGTTAATATTTTATGAAAGAAAAGTCCTCCCATTAGAGGTGACAAATTGCTTTATAATTATAGTATTTTATAGAAATACTGTAATACTGATTGTTTCCTTTTATGGCAAAAGCATAAAAACACTTTCCCAAATAACTTCTCTGCATACCACTTCTGTGGTGACTCTTCCTGTGACTTTATTTTTTATTTCAAACATTGGCTTAATTTGAACAGAAAAAGTATTCCGCATTGTATTAGTGAAATGGTGGTGTGGAAATTTCATGGAGGATAGGCCTGATACACTGGGCAGCAGCAGTGAACTCCTGTTCACTGGCATCCTCACACTCTTCCTGCTTCTACAAATGCCAGTGGGAATCCATTCTACTCTGATGGAGGCTATGAGTCACTCAGTACAGGATGGCTAGTTGATTATGATAACTATAGTGAGTTTGGGGGCAAAACAACATCAAACTTTCATATAGACTAAATAACACTGGGCTATTTTCTTTCTCTTCTTTTTCCGATTTTTCTGCTTCGAGAAGTACCAGTGCTTAGTTCATAGCAGGCAGAAACATTCTGTGTAGCTGTTTGCTCCCCCATGGAAACATTCCATCATAGAGGGAGGACCGAGACTCACAGGATCATGAAACTCAGAAGAAACAAGACTCATGAAATTTACAAGACCGGGGAAGCTCATAAAACTTACAAGACTCACTGAGGTTTCTCCCTAAAGTTTTGTAAACAGTAAAAAATAAAATGCTAGGAGAGATGGGGGTGTAACTGCCCAAAAGCTGTGCAGGGAATGGCAGTAATGCAGCTTTTGTGAGTGGTCGCCCATGTTGGGGGGGTGGAATTTTTGGTGATGCATCTGTCTGAGTCACCCATGTTCCTGTAACTGAAATAAACTCACAGGTACACCAATTTGGACTTGGATGGAACCATTTCTTTGGTTTCTTGCGGCCATTTCTGTCTGAAGTTAATAGAAATAGCTAGGCTCTTTCTCTTTTCAGCCACATAACATATGTTGCAGTAATGTTTGGATTTTATAGAACATTATATTGTTGACATAAAATAAGTGTTACCAGGAAAAGGTCTTCCATTGGTTGTGGGGCAAAAGGTGATAGTGCCCTGATACATCCTGTTAAGATTCCTCACTCCTCCCACACCAATGCAAATGACTGAAGTACCTGCCACTTACTACAGGGTCTTCCTTGGGCCACTAGAACAAGCCCCTTTTGCAGAGGAGGCCAGCTCAACCACAAATGGAAGAAGTTGGTAGATAAATACCTTACTCACCACTCTTTGGGTTAGACAACTCAAAAGTGTGTTCTACAAAGTTGTCCAGAAGTACCCAGTGGGACTGAACTCTAGTCACTCACATAGCCATCTGCCTGTGGACAATCTTTATCCTCTTGCCCTTTCCTCCTTTCCTTCCTTGTCTTATGCCCCAGTGACTGCATCAGTGTTTCTGGGGATCATGTCTTACATAAACTGCTTGTCCTAAAACTGTTATCTCAGATAAGGATTCTTGTGGACCCAACTTAAGACACATTTCTATCCCAGGACAGCAGGATTATCAAGAGGGAAAGAACTGATGGAGACTCTCCCATGTGCCTAACCTAGCACCATGTACTATAGGGCTATTAAGCCACTGAAAATATTTACATTAACAGTACTCAGAAATCCCCTGGAAATTATCTTGGAAGTTAAGACATAGATGTTTAAAACAATTATTAAGCCAGGCATCTTTCTATGGGGTATATAATAAAGTCTGAAGTGTATATTATGTCTATTTGGAAACAAGGTACTAGAGCAAGGTTCTATCTATGCAGTGTGGACAGAAGTCATAAAAAGAGGTGTTTGACTAAGGGAGGCTAATAAGAGCTGCTACTATGTGAGATTCAAGCAGGACAGTTTGCAGTGCACAAGACAGATGTGATGGTTAATCTTGATTGTCCACCTGTTTGGATGAAGAATCAACCAAGAGACATACATGTGTGGGTCTGTGAAGACATCTCTAGGAAGTGGGAAGACCTTCCTTCAGCATGGGCAGCTCCTTCAGGTGGCCCAGATTTGAAGACACCTGACTAATAAGGTGCTGCTTTGCCTACCTGCCTTTACTCCTTACCAGTGAGTGCATCTATCCTGCTGCTGACCTGCTGTTGCAACCCTTCACTGACATCAGAAGCCTTCTTCTTTGACCTTCTAATGTGAACTAAAGACTCCCAGCTCTCCAGGAGTCCTCCAGGTGTTCAGCACCAGGTTGGAAAGTTGAGGCATCTAGCTTTGTGGACTGAGCAGCTACACTGTTCTTGGCCTCTCCCGCCTGCAGATGGCCATTACTACACTACTCAGCCCACACCATATAAACCAAACTAATAAATCCCTTCTCATAACACATATTCATCCTGTCAGTCTTGATCCTCTAGAGAACCCTGACTAATACAGCAGGTGTATCTCCAAGCATAATTTTCTGCAGGCAGTGGGGCTCAGCAGATTCTCTGGGTAGAAAAATAGACTGACAAAGGAGTTGCTTGTGATGAATGAGATCAACAGAGTGACCCTGTCCCAATGAATAAAGTGAAGGTGCAATGGAGGAAGATTCCTGATGCCAACTTCTCTCTCCCACAATGTTCCCTGAGCCTTGGAGGCAGTGATGTAAATGTCTTATTTGGGCCTGAGCCCTCAACCATCACTTGCTCCCAGCTTCTTGGGCAGCCATGAGTCTCTGAATTCACTGCCTTTCAGTGAGGTTTCTCTGATTAAGGCTTGTTGTCTTCGGCTTAGGCTGGAGGGCCCAGTGGAGCCTAGGGGTATATCTTTTTTCTAGATCTTTATATCAATAGAACCATATAGGATCTGCTCTTTTATGCCTGTCTTCTTTTGCTCAGGATGTTTTTTGAGTTCCATTCATGTTTCTGTATATATCTGTGAGTTATTTCTTTGTAATAAATGGTAGGTCTTACTTTGCTAATCTAGAGTAGTCTTCCTTTCTAGGGGCCTTTGCTCATCATATTTTGCATATATAATTGTGGAAGGGAGAATTATAAATAGATTTATTTGAATGATGTGTAATATGTCTGTATTTAATTACTTTTCTGAATACTTTTTCACTAATGAATCTCAATTCCTCAAGCAAAAGATACAGACTAGCAGACTGGATTAGAAAACAGGATCTGTGTGTTTGTTTTCGTCAAGAAATGTACCTCACTTCATCGAAGACAGATGCAATCTTGTGGTGAGTATGAAAAAAGGCATGCCACCTTGAATGCACCTGATCTCATCTGATCTCAGAAGTTAAGCAGGGTTGGGCCTGGTTAGTACTTGGATGGAAAGAGGCATTGTAGTAAAATGGAAGCAGGAGTTGATGTTCTAATATCTGACAAAACAAAATGCACTTAAAACTAAAATTAGTGACAAGAGTTAGAGAAGGTTACTTCATACTGATAAAGAAAAAAACCTACCAAGAGCATACTGCAATTTTAAACATATATACCCTGAGCAGAGGTCCACCCAATATCATAAAACAATGCTACTAGCTGTAAAGACACAAATTAAGCCCAACACATCAATAGTGGATGACTTTAACAGTCCAATCTCACCAATAGCCATGTCATCCTGACAAAAGCTAAGCAGGGAAACATTTGTATTAAATGACATCATCAATCAAATAAACCTAACAGATAAAATGGAACATCCCACCCAAATACTGCAGAATGCAGATTCTTCTCAATAGCTCATGGAACTTTCTCTAAAATCAATTATATAGTAGCACACAGAAACAAGTCTTAACATAAATACAAAAATTGAAATATTTTGTTATATTCTATCTGACCACAATAAAAAAGCAGTAAGTTAGTCATAAGAGAAACGGCAAAACATGCACAAAACAATGGAGATTAGACAGCATACCATTGTATGATTAAATTATCAAAGACAGAAATTACAAGATTATTGCAATGGATGCTCAAAACAGTTTGGATGAACTCTGAATGATAAAATCCCTGAAGAAAACAAGAGCAGAAGGAATATATCTCAGTATAACAAAGGTAATATATGTGTATGACAAACCTACAACCAACAGGATTCTAAATGGGGAAAAACTCAAGGCATTTCCACTAAAATCAGAAACAAGACAAGGGTGTCCACTCTCCTATTACTCAATATAGTGCTTGAAGTCTTACTACAGCAACAAGACAAGAAAAGGATATAAAAAGATACAAATAAGAAAATAAGATGCCAAAGTATCCTTATTTGCAGAATATATGATTCCATACATAAAAGACCCTAAAGATTTCACAAAAACTCTTACAACTGAAAAACAGGATACAAAAACTAACATACAAAAATGTGTAGCCTTATACACCACTGACAAACATGTTGAGAAAGGAATTAGGGAAACAATCCCATTCACAACAGCTTCAACCAACCAGCCAAGCAAACCAAATGAACAACCTGGGATTTATCTAACCAAAAGAAGTCAAAGACCTTTACAATGAAAACTTTAAAACACTGAAGAAAGAAACGGAAAAGACGCTAGAAGATGGAAAGACCTCTCATACTTATGGACTAGAAGAATTACTAATATGAAAATGGTTATACTACCAAAACACTATAGACTCACTTCAATCCCCATAAGAAATTCTTCACTATTCTTCACAGAAATAGACAAAATCTTAAAATTCTTATGGAAACACAACAGACTCTAGATAGCTAAAGCAATTCTGAAGGAAAAGAATAATGCTTGATTTCAAGTTATACCTCAGAACTATACTAACAAAAACAGCATGGTACTGGCACAAAAACATACACATAGATTAAAAGAATAGAATGGAGGACCCAGATCGAAACCACACAACTATAGTTGCATATTTTTGACAATGGTGTCAGAAATATACCATTGGGAGACAGGCAGCCTTTTGACTGATACCAAGAGAGCTGGATCTCTATGTGTAGAAGAACGAGACTAGATTCTCAAAACACAGCAAAATATAACATAATAAAGAAAACAACAAATGTTGGCGAGGATATGGATCAAAGGGAAATTTTACATACTGATGATGAGAATGTAAAGTAGTCCAGCTGCTATAGAACTCAGTATGGAAGCTTCTCAAATAACTTAAAAATACATCTACAATGACTCCCTCTGCACTATACTATTCCTGGATATTTACCCTAAGAAATTTTTAAGTCAACACATCAACAAGATACTTGTATATCATTTTGGGTTTTTTTAAAAATTATTTTCTTGGTTTTCTGAGACAGGGTCTCCTGTAGCTCCAGCTGGTCTAGAACTCACTATGTAGACCATGCTGGCATTGATCTCACAGAGATCTGCCTGCCTCTGCTTCCTGAGTGCTGTGATTAATGGCATATGCCCCCATGTCCAGCTGGTGCATCAATTTTTATTGCAACATTACTCACAATAACTGAGTTATGGAACCAACCCAGATACAACAGTAGAGGAATGTATAAAGAAATGAAACATGCATACAATGGATTTTTTTCATCCACAAAGAAGTAACATCATTCTCAGGAAAATAAATGCAACTAAAGATAATCATACTAAGGAAATGTCTTAGCTTTCCATTTCTCTGATAAACACCGTGACCAAAAATGAACTTGGGGAGGAAAGCATTTATTTCAACTTACAAGTTACTGTCCATCATTGAGGGAAGCCAAGGCAGGAACTTGAGCAGTATAGGAACCTGGAGGCAGGAACTGAAGCATAGATCGTGGAGGAACACTGCTTACTAGCTTGCTCCCGTGGACTGTGCTCGGCCTACTTTCTTATACAAAAAAACCACAACAACTTATACAACTTGCTGGGGATTACACCACCCACGGGGGCCTCCCATATCACTCAACAGTCAAGAAAAAGTCTCACAGACATGCTCATAAGCCAATCCAATAGAGGAAATTCTCCAATTGAAGTTCCTTCTTCCCAGGTGTGTGAAGTTGACAATGGAAGCCAACTGTGACAGTAAATTAAGTCAGTCTCAGAGAGACAAATACATACGTTTTCTCTCATTTTTGGTGCCTACATTCTATATAGATACATAAGATCATGTGTGTATATATAATATGACAGTAGAGGTGAAACCACCTTAGAGAACAAAGGGGACTAATGGAAGTGGAGAGGGATAGAGAGAGAAGAGGAGGGGGTATATGGGGAAAATTATGCTCAAGAGACAATATGTACTTGTATGAAAGTATCCTTATGTAGCACACTGAATATACACATTGAATATGCACAATTAATTTTATTTTAAATAATAAAAACATCAGGACTGGAGAGATGGCTCGGTAGTCAAGAGCCTGTACCGCTTTTGCAGAGAACCAGTTTCATTCCCTGCACCCACCTCAGGTGATTCACAACCATCTATAACTCCAGCTCCAGGGCAATCCAACAGCTGTGGTACTCTTAGGGCACCCGCATTCACCAACACATACCCACAACAGACACAGAGACAGACAAACAGACAGATAGGCACACACACACAATTAAAAATAACAAAAATAAATCTTAAAAAAAAACAAAAAAGATATATTAAAGTCCTAATGACCTATCTGCAGATGTACTCAAGCTGAGGTCATACCGGACATACTGGGCTAATGTCTTTCAAGAAGACATACTGGCTAGTGTCTTTTAAGAAGAGAAGATTTGGAGACAAACTATGGCCCCCAGGATAAAAGCTATGTGAACAGACAAGCAGAGATATAGTGTCAAGGACTGTGGACAACCTCTAGCAGCTCAAGAAACCAAGGAAGGATCTTCCCTAGAACTTAGTACAATCCCGCCATGACATTTATGGTACATTGTCTACCCCCAGAACTGTGAGAAAACAAAATTCTGTGGTTTGTTTGGAGTAACTGGTTGTGACGGGTTTGGGGGCAGAAATAGTGCAACTGCATCGTGATATGGATGAATACCAAATGTCATCGGGACCTGCTTGTCTGGCTAGTACAGGAGGAGAGAAGTGTGATGAAAGTCTTGGAGATCTAAGCTGATACCCAAAGAATTATAAAAAGCCAGCCAGGATAAAAGTAGGTGGAAGTACATTTCAGAACGAAATCAAGAATATCAAGAAGACATTGAGTTGAGGGACAACTTGGTGTGTGTGAGTCAGGCAGGGAAAGGAGGCCAAAGTGTATTGTTTTTAAAATTTATTTATTTATTTTTATTTTATGCCCATGGATGTTTTGACTGCATGTATGTAAGTGTACCATGTGCACACAATCCCTATAGAGGTCAGAAGAGGGCATCAGATCCCTTTGGAACTGGATCTCCTGGAACTGGAGTTAAGGATTGCTGTTAGCTGCCTTGTGGGTGCTGGGAAAAGAACCTTGGTCTTCCACAAGGACAGCCAGTGCTCTTAACGGCTGAGCCATCTCTCCAGTCTCAATTGCACTATTTTTCATTAAGAGAGGAGAGAGAGAGAGAGAGAGAGAGAGAGAGAGAGAGAGAGAGAGAGAAAGAGAGAGAGGAGAGGGGGGTTTGCCTTCCAAAAA
>NW_008330735.1:3877152-3889135 GCF_000622305.1 Nannospalax galili
AGAGAGAGAGAGCAGAAACCCTATGTCTTGTATGGATTTGCAGAAGGATTTTGGATTGTATCAAAAAGCAATGGAACGTGCTTAAACCAGGGAAGTGGCATGTTCTGTCCATGACTTTAGGAGATGATTCTGGATGCTACATGGACAATAGATTGCAGAGAAACAAGAATCAAGTGAAAACATCAGTTAGGAGACTATTCCAGAAGTCCAGACAGGAGATGATTTTTGCCTATGCTGAGTGAGGAAATGAAGAGGAAGTGGAAAGATCACTGAAGATACATGTTGGATCTCACATTTCAGAATTTAAAGGAATAAAAGGACCAAGAATAATGTATGCTGAATTCAAGACTATCTTCCTGAAGTAACTGGAAGCTCTGTTCATTTTAAATATGGACTTCATTTATTGTGGGCTCTTCAAGCTTAGAATTCATTGTTATTTCCTATTGCCCATAGAAGAAAGGTCACATTACCTAGCACGACACAAAGAAGTTCCAATCATCCCCCTCCCTATATGGCCCACTTCATTTATTCAGCCACATCTAGTTACACTGAGCTGCTCATTCCACTAAGGACATGATGATACTTTTGAAACACACGTCTCTGACTCTATCTGGAATGTCTTTTCAGCTTACCTCCGCAAAGCCTTCTGTATCTGTAATGTATCTAGTACCGCAGTTATTTTGCCCCATACATAACATCCTGCCTACCTCTCTCACCCCACTAGATGCTAACGATGAATCCCACCTTATGCCATATGCCTGTCCATCTGTCCAATTAACCATGTGCCTCTGGAGAACAAACACCAAATCCAAGTCTGTTTTTAAATATCTGTCTAGCACAGTGTATAGCACATTACAGAGATTCCATTCATGCTTGTCAAATGAACAGAGATAGTAGATATGGAGGCAAGTGTTTGACAGTGATTAGTAGACCTATTTCTGATAAATAGAAAGATAGTTATATTTTCTCCCAAAATCAAATTGAAAGAACCCCAGAGACTTACCAGAAAAGACAAAAACATGATCCACATGGATATTATATAGTTTAACTAAATTTCCTTTATTGTTTGTTTGTTTGTTTGTTTGTTTGTTTTTGAAACAATGTCTCTCTATAGCCACAGCTGGCCTGGAACTCACTACGGAGACCAGGCTGGCCTCAATCTCACAGAGATCCATTTGCCTTTGTCTCCCAAGTGCCACAATTAAAGGCCTGTACCACCATGCCTCGCCTTCTACATCTCTTTTTTTTAATATTATTTTAAATTTCTCATAATAATAGTATACACAGTGAACCTCTTTAATTATAAGCATTTATATTATACATACACGATCTTACATGCATGTGTGTGCCAAAAACTTTAAGGTTGAAATTGTTCAATCAAATAAGTTTCACTCTTCATGACTCTTAAGAAAGTTGACAGTGGTATACAAGTCCCAACAGCTGTACACAAGCAGGGGGCCTTCTTAGAGCCACTAGTGGAGGTTAGGAGCCTGATTTGAGTTAGTTTATTTTCTGTCATAAGAAAAAAAGGCAAATTAGGCAACTAATTCCCAGGCAAGGCTACAGACTTGGTTGGGTGTGCCTTCTGAACCCTCCAGGGGCAATCTTATAGGGACAGTTGTTTCTATGGTCACCAGAGCTGAAGGAATGGCCCTTGGCCATTTGAGATAGTTCAGAATCAGCCACAGGGCTCTCAGTGGGCAGAAAGAGAAGAGTCCCATCTAAGGATAGGCCCTCCCTTGTGGCTGATTTCTGAATGGGCAGTGAACTACCTTCAAGCACCTGACTTACACAAAATCAAAAAGAATTCTAAGCTTTGCCAACCTGACTACCACAAACAGCAGATTTGCCAGTTATTCAGAAATGTTAGGAATGGCCACTGCTGCCGCCACCTAGTTTTGCTTACCCATGACTGTCCCTGAGAAACACACAGAGTGTTCAATGTCACTATAGTCAGGGTGGGAGGTGGTTGGGTTGGGGGGTACTTGAGATTAGCAAATAGACCTCTGGAGCTCATTGGCCAGCCAGCCTAGCCAATCAGTGAATGGAGAAAAAGTAATCTAAATCTAAATATATTGTTGTATTGTTCCTGTAGTGTTAGGAATTAAGGCAAGGCATTTTAATTGTCTCTTGTGGTCATAGAAATCTACAGCTGGGAAGATTTTGAGATATTATCTTGAGTTACCGTTTTTATTCTTTGAAAAGGTAAACGCTCAGTTTTCATGTAAAAAAAAAAATTTTTTTCAGGAGCCCCAACCTGATAGTAAAAACACTTTTATTGTTTGGGAAGATGTTTCATTGTGAAATGTTTATGAATTCAGAAATAATTACAAAATTTATTTCAAAATTCCAGAGAAGGATCTATGTATTTCTACAATGGAAACACACATATAAAGCAAATACTCCATGTTTTTGGTCAGTAACAGTATATGGATCTCTTGGATTAACTCCAAACCCCTTCATCATCTCAAGAGTTTGGCACAGATTAGGAAATATTAAACTTGCAGTTTTACTGATAAGGAATCTATAGTTCAAACCAAAGAATTAGAAAGAAGCTAGAATCAGAATGAGCCTGATTTTTCCTCTATCACTCTCTTAGCTGGGCTGAGATATGGTCATATCCATTATTTTCAGTGTGGTCTTGGGCAGGTCCCTTACCAAGCCCCCATACCTTCATCCATGAAACAAGTGATTATAATTCATGCAGCCGCTTCCCAGAAGGTGCAGGGCCTGACCCAGAGCAAGTGTCTGCCCCACTGGGTCTGTTCATTATCAGCATCATTCTTTCCTTTTCACATCTCTGCTTCAGACTGTGACAAACAACCGTGCCCTAAACCTTCTTTATAATTTCCGTGCCAGGACTCTGCTTATCAATTCTAATTACCTGATGCAAGGCTGCTCTTGAGTTTGGGGTGGGAGGGGAAAGCAGTCTTTCTCTGTATCATGTGAACTCAACTTGTCTTCTATTTGCATAAGAACAGGAACAGGAATTTATTGTCAAAAACTGTTGGAATAAATTGCCTTTAACTTTGCCTACAATTATGGACTGAGTTGCTTTCATTACTATTTATCTCTTCACTGGGTGATTCTCTATTTTTAAAAAGTGGAACCTTATACATTTTGACTAATGGGATCATGAACTCTGCTAAAAAAGTGCTATTATTTCTGCAATGAAAATTGGTCTATTTGCTGGATTATTTCCATTTAAATACATTGTTAAAGTAAAACAAATAAAACAAACCAAAAAGGGCAACTTCCAGTCATTTCCAACAGGATGGGGAGAGCAAAGAGAAATTCAGAGGCACTGTCATCCTTGCTGTTGACGTTTTAGCTTTATGACCACAAAGACTGCAGTCACGACATTACTAAAAGAACCACGGCAGGATCTAGAATTCTATCACATTTTGAAACGGACTATCATACGTTTACTTTAGGTTGTTTTACTAAATGCAGAAATGATAGCACATGTGATACGGTCCTTGCCGGACCATAGATACGCAGTACAAATGATCACGTACTTTGGCTAAGTGCTAATCCTAGACAAAAACAGAACTGGGAGAGAAACGTTTTCACCATCCCTTTGATGCAAATCTTAAACCAAACTGACATACGTTATATGGGCTAAAAGCTTTCTGAATCTGCTATAGTAAAAACTATTCAGCAACATTGGGTGTGATGGGCTCCACACAGACTCAGTGAAAAACGCAGTTAAGTGCAGAAAGACTGTGGGGTCGCAGAGAAACTGTCCCAGCTGTGCATACACAAGACAGACAGTGTCTTGTTTTAATCAGGGACAATTGCATCACAGACAAGTCACCTTATCTCTTGGAACATTTTTTTCCCTCAATTTATAAAGCTGGAACAATAATAATCTTGGGTAGTTCCTTTATTGGGGGTTGTGGTGACAACCCAACAGGGCGATGACCTTAAAAGGATTTTGTAAATGATAAATGTTCACAAAATGACGGAAGCAGAATTTTAGCTATTTAAGCCTCTTAATTTGATTTACTAGTCAAAAGCAATTAAAAGTCGACGTAGCTTGAGCTCCTTATTTTCACAGTTGTGTTACTTGTCAGAAGAGAAATCAAGCAACACTCTGATTCTTATGTCATGAAACGTAAGCTCCTCTTCCTGAGCTCTGCACCCTCACCTTGCTGTGCTACATTCTATTTCTTCCACAGTGCACACTCTTATCTGACTGTCAGAGCAAGGGTCACAGTCCTGAAACTCTGTGTGCACTTTAACCTCTCACCTCTCCAACAGTCTGAGGTAAGTAACAGGAATGCCTTATTTGCCACCTAGAATATTTTTTCTGTTAATCACCAGATAATTCAACTGAAAGTGATTGTGTCTTAAACACAACTGAATGTCTACTTTCCTCTTTGATGTACTAATATCCACATGGCAAACTTTATCTTTTGCATGTATCTTTTTAGAAATTGCCAATAGCTTTTTAATAATATTTTATTTATTATTTTTATTTTATGTGTATGAGTGTATTGCCTGCACGTATGTAAGTGTACCTGTGTCCTGCAATGCCCCTTGGAGGTCAGAAGAAGTCATCTTAGCTGCTATGTGGGTGCTGGGAATTGAATCCAGGTCCCCTGCAAGAGCAGCCAGTGCTCTTAACCACTGAGCCAACTGGCAGCCCATCAATAGCTTTTTAAAAAGCATCATTTTGAACCTTATTTTAATATTAGTCATCTAAACCAACATTGTAACTATATATATATATATAGATGATTATATATGTGATGATTAGATGATTTTATATATATATATATATAATTTCCTAATTTTGAGCTAAAGATAGGTTTTAAAACAAGGTTTTCATATATGGGCTGTGGCTGGGGATGAGCTACAGTCAGGAATGCTTCTTTTAAAAAACTGAGGTGTTTGGAAAAGAATATTATTTGTTCTTTTTAGGCAAATCTGAGTTTCTTCACATTCACTGCTTTCATCAATTACATTTATATTGAGATCTTTGGGTGACATGTTACATTCTGAAGATACTTCTAGAGGCTTCTAGAGCCCATGAACTCGCCATTGAGCACAGGGAGAACTGGAAAGCCAAATCCTATAGACATGTCCCATAAGCCACATGTACTGTTTTCTTGATGATGCTCTCAGTGCTACACTGTGACTGCATTGCCTGCAGATAGAGCATGTTTGGTGGCAGCACCCACATGTTAGAACGCAGCACGTACAGACAAAGCCGTCACTATGTGACTTAGCAGGAACTCAGACCCTCTTACTTCTTTTAAGAAAAATGGAGCCTCAAAGCTGGTCACATTCAGTGGCTTGCTCATTATTCCATTTGGTGGCCCTGAGAGGTAGAAGAATACAAAGGGTTACTGTTCCCATTTGCATTTGATTTGACTCAGGCACTTTTAAAGGGCAGTTTCTATACCAGGAGGTGAAGGCTTGATCTTGCTTGGCTCCTACAGTAAATATTTTTTACTTAATTTGATTTAAATGAATATTGGGCTTTCCCATTATTTTTTTTCTACTGGTATTTTCTCATTAAAATCTCTGAAGCTGCTTCCTCTCAGTTTCCACAGACAACAGGTTTCCTGCTCATTATAGACTAGCTCTGAGATTTGGGACAAAGGTCACTTAAACAAGAGAAAATCATGTTAAGTCAAACTTGGGGAAAATTTGAATACGGCAACAAGTATGAATCCATTATGAATATAATGAGTTTGACTACTTTTTCTTTAGAGAAGAATTCAAGACAGGAAATTATTTAACTATCAAACTTTTGTATTGGGCAACATTGTTAACATGCCAATTTATCTTCTTTTGGAAATATGAATCCAGCTGAAGCCATAAGTCAATTATGTATCTTTACAAGTAGGTTCATTTTATGGAGATATGGGAATGAGTAGAGAACAATATAATTTAACCTTCATTAGAAAAACAAAATAAGAGCTATTTAAATTTGAAATTAGTTATAAGTGACAATGTCTAAGGGACTAGGTTTTATCTTTTGTAGAATCAAATATAAAACCTGATAGAAATAATGAGACAGTTGTAATGCTAAAACTGTGACAGTAACTTTAACTGTTATTTGTCAGATATTCTCCATGTGCCATGCATCACCTAAATAAGTCTATCTTTAGGTGAGCCCCTTGTATTATAGTAGCTTTTGAAACTGTTTAATTTCACTCCTTTTCTCTGGTCTGTGAGATATTTATGTTAGCTGCATTTACAAAGACTGGCATGGATTCTGTGTAGCCCACAGATTCCTGGATCTGTCAAGGGTGTGGCTCCCATGGCATCTAAAGGTGGATCTTGACAAGTTCTTCCCAAGATAATTTTGATTTAGAACGACTGTCAATGCCAGATATTGTGCTCCACAAATCACGTTTCATGATTTTTGTACAGCTATGTTTCTTTGTTTTATTTTGGCATTAAAATTGAATTATTTAACCCTTACGTGTGTTTTCTAAGTGTGCAATTCTCTGAATAGATGCTTAGTCACTATGGGAGAACTTAGTGAGAGGAAAAAATGGTAAAAATATAAAACAATAAAGGTGATACCTTGTTAGATTGATAACTGATATTAACTAATGAAAAAAAATGTGTCCGTTACTTTTGTATTTGGTGGTGTTTTGACATAAATGGCTATCAATATTAGAGCTAGGGAACACATGAAACTTGATACTTTAAAAAAATTACTGAAGTTATGGAGAAATGGTTCACTGGTTAAGAGCACTTACCATCCTTCAAAACAACCTGGGTTCAGTTCCCAGCACCCACATGGCAGCTCATACCCATCTAACCCCAGGTCCAGGGAATTACATATCCTCTTCTGGTCTCCACAGCCACCAGGCACATACATAGTGCACTTACATAGATGCAGGCAAAACACTCAGAAACATACAATAAAAATAAATAAAATCTTTAAAAAAAATTGAGATTTTGTTTTTATTGCTAATAACACTTTAAGGTACTTTCAGCCACGAAAATCTGTGAAATAAGTAAAATTGTCCTCATTTTACTGTATCTGAAGTTAATTATAAATAAGTTAAATTTGGATATAAGCCTAATTTTGTTGAACTCCAGAAGCTAGTGCTTTAAGAGTTTGATATTGAGCTGGGTGTGGTGGCATACACCTCTCATCCCAGCATTCAGGAGGCAGAAGTAGGTGGATCTCTGTGAGTTTGAGCCCAGCCTGGTCTACATAACGAGTTCCAGGCCAGCTGGGACTACAGGGAGATCCTGTCTCAAAAAGAAAAAAGTAATTAAAAAAAAAAAAGAATTTGATATCACGGAGTCATTATCTGTCCAATAAGTAAATTTCTCACCAAATAAGCGTTTATAAACATCTTTCAGTAACCATGGCATTGTTCAGAATAGTTTCACAAGTTGTCGTACATTCTATTCTTCAAGCTATTGATGAAACTCATAAAATAATGTTTCAGTCTTTTGCAGTCATCTTTGAATATTTCTTCCCAAACAGTTGGTAAGGTCTTTCACTATCTATAACCTGTAAAATGTCTGTCAGGACCCAGACTTTAACACCATTGCTATTGTTCTTAATGAGGTAGAGGCTCTGGGGAATTGTTGAGGTATAGTGACTTACAAACAGTAGCACAGGGAAGTATGGAGAATTTTGTTTGCCAGCAACTTTTTCTAAAGGTACAATCCATAGCATACTGTAGAACGATCTTAAATATTAAAGGTGCTAAAGGGAAAGAGCTGCTACCCAGAACTCTGCCTGGCTCAGTTACCATTTAAGCTGATTCCTGGCCTCTCCTGGCCTCACTTTTGGCAAGCCCTTAGTGACAAAGCACGGGATAGAAGCTGAGAACAGAACAGAGAGAACCAGTGAGAAATGCTGAGTGATGTATACGTCAACTGAAGGAGCTGTGGGCAACTTGTAGACAGATTGTACAGAGCTCCTGACACCCTGGCAGTCATACATCTCCTTGATGAGTTCTTTAAGAACATTTCCTAGCATAGGACTCAGAAGTTCTATATACAAAACCCAGCAGTTAACAGTTCCTTCAATAAATTAGCTCTCCTATCAGAAATAATCTCCTTTATTAAAATGTTCATTCTTAAGGTATCTTTAATAATAGTGTTCACCCTTGCATACAACAAATTATTTACCTACAACTTGTAAGACTTCAAATCTTGGTCAGCAATACTGTAGTGCCCACTTACAGCTAAGGGAGGCAACCCACGATTGTTCTAGCCTAAAAATTTAAATGATGGCTAAATTTGTTTTCTCTCCCTATCTAGAAGCCTCTGAGAGGTAACTGACACTGAGTCTAGCCCCTTCAACAGCTATCAAAGTGCCTGAAAACAAATCCTGAATCCATCACTCTCAAGTTCATCCCTGGCAGAAAATTAAGAAAATGAAAAAGCTATTACTTTGGTGCTAACCATTGCTCCTTGCCTCTTCAGATATTTTCAGGACCAAAATGCAAAAACCAACTCTTACTAATTTTAATCAGTTGTTACTTTCCTTCCCTCCACATGTACACAAACACCTGTCAACCACTGAGGACCCTGTTGAGATGCATGAAGAGGGAAACCCGGCTGTCTGATCCACCCCTAATCCAGCACCCCCATGTTGACCCTGTCCAGCAAGAAGCGGCAAGATGACAACGTGTCCCCTATCCTATAACCCAAAAGGCTGGAATGTTAAGGTTCAGATCACCCCACCCTGTCACCAACAAGGCCTCACAAGACCCTGAGAAAAGGGAGCTGAGTTGATAAGCACCCTGGTCTTTGAAGTCAAGAGAAGCAGACGTTTCTCCGCTGTTTGGCCAACATAGCAGGTTTCCCTTTTGATCTCTAAAGAGGTCAGGTTTTAACAGTCCTGCTCTCCTGCTTCCCCCAACCCAACTTTAAAAAATATATATATCTTCCCACCTTCTGCAGGAAACAGAAGACTCCCCATATAAAAAGATGCCAGCTCATGACCCAGGGCAGACATTTTCCCTGCCCAGAAGGGAATCTGGCCCGTGTGTTCCTTTGCTAATAAACTCTATTCTGATGGAGTTTTAACTGTGTCCTGGTGCTTTCTCTAGATCAACTGGATTCATCCATAGGCTACTTTATCACAACTGATTCACACACAATTTTTATAGAACATATTGATAATATAGGACAAGGTGCAGGAGACGGTCCAAATTTCATTGATGTCCCAGGTCTTCTTCTTAAGGAGTATATTCATAAGTAAATGTGTCATATGTCCTTTGTATTTTTCCAAATGTTCTTCTCAAGTAGAGTGTCATGTTTTGTCTTTCTAAATTTTCTCATATAATTTTAAAGATTTGAGTGTATAAATCTTTAAAAAAGTACTTTCATTGAGGCCTCTCTTGGGGTAAGTCTATCGCGCAGCCCTCCACGCCTTGACTCCCCCAGCCACATTCACACGTTCACCCTTCCATCTCCCCCGCTGTTCTCCACTCCTAGCTTGGGCCCTGTGCCATTCCTAGTCAACTGGGGAGCCAGTGCTGCTTACTGATCCTTTTCACCTGGACAGGCTTGGTGCCTTCCTTGGGACCCAGGAGCACTGTCTCTGGACCCAGCCCTGCACTCACCTCTCTTTGCTTCCCTGGACCTGCACCACCAGCTAACTCTCCTGGCCTGCTCTCCTATCCTCAGGCATCTTGGGGTGGGTCTATCGCAGAGCCCTCTGTGCCTTGACTCCCCCGGCCTCATTCGCCCTTCCATCTGCCCCGCTGTTCTCTGCTCTTGGTTTGGGCCCTGTGCCATTCCTGGTCTTGGATCCCCAGACACCTGGGGAACTGGTGCAGCTTCCTGATCCTTTTCGCCCAGGCCAGCTTGGTGCCTTCCTTAGGCTCCAGGAGCACTGCTTTGGGACCTGGCCCCGCCCTCACCTCTCCCTGCTTCCCTGGACCTGCACCACCGGCTAACTCTCCTGGCCTGCTCTCCTGCCCTCAGGCCTCTCTTGGGGTAAGTCTGTCACGCAGCCCTCCACGCCTTGACTACCCCAGCCGCATTCGCCCTTCCATCTCCCTCGCTGTTCTCTACTCCTAGTTTGGGCCCTGCTCCATTCCTAGTCTTGGGTCCCCAGACACCTGGGGAACCAATACTGCTTCCTGATCTTTTTCACCCAGACCAACTTAGTGCCTTCCTTGGGCCCCAGGAGCACTGCTTCTGGATCTGGCCCCTCACCTCACTCTACTTCCCTGGTCCTGCAATACCCACCAGCCTCTATCTGGGGCTGACAGCCTCTTTATGGGGCTCCGAGGCTTACCTTTACTCTCCCTGATCCTTTGCATCCAGTACAACCCAGTTACTCAATCCACTCCCTGGGAAATCTTGGGGCTTCTTTCCACCCCATTTGCCTTTGCATCCCTGCGTGGCAAGGCCACGGCCAGGATCTCAGGTCAGTCCAACACCCAAGTTCCTGAGGCCAAAATCATTCTTAGAAGATTCCAGACCTAAGGAGAAAGTCTGAAAACTTCTGACCCACATTGGAATTGGGCCACTGCAGAACTCCTGAAGACAAAATCAATCCGGCCACAACAATATAAAATCAAAAGAGAGAACCAGAAGCTTAGACGAACCAGCTCTTCATACCCAAAAAGTAAACCACAAAGACACATAAAGTTCAAAAAAAGAAGCAGAACTAAACTTGAAGGCCCGAGTATCACACAAGAGTCAGAAACTACAAAAGAAATTCACATGTCAAAATCACAGAGAAAAAATAATAACATGAAAAACCAAAATAACATATCCCCACCAAATACCAGTAATCCTCTAGAGGAGCACAATGAGAACCCCCTAGAGACAATGCAGGACATGGAACTCAAAAAAACAATGATGAATATGATAAAAGAATTCACTGAATTTAAAGAACACACAAACAAGGTAATCATAGAGCTGAAGGAAGATAGGGATAAACTTCTGAATGAATTCAGAAAAGAGCTAGAAATATTGAAGAATACTCAGGCTGGAATAAAGAATGAAGTGCAACACTCCATAAGCCAATTAGAAATGACAGGAGAAAGCCTCACCAATAGGATGAATGAAATGTAAAACAGAGTATCGAGACTGGATAAAGTGGACGAACTGGACCACTCAAGCAAAGACTATGAAAAATTTAAAAGAAGTCATAAGAATGGAATATGCAGGAATTATGTAACACCATAAAAAGACCAAACTTACACATCATAGGCATACAGGAAGGAGAAGAATCCCAAGATAATGTCATGGACCAGATCTACAACAGAATCATGGAAGAAAATTTCCCAAAATTAAAGAAAGGCATGCCCACACAAATACAAGAAGCATATAGAACACCAAACAGACAGCACCAGAAAAGAAACTCTCCACAGCACATCATAATAAAAAGACTACACGCACAAAACAAAGAGAAAATTCTGAAAGCTGCAAAAGAGAAACAACAAGTCACATATAAAGGAAAACCCATTAGGATCACAGCTGACTTTTCAATGCAAACTATGAAAGCCAGAAGAGCCTGGACCAAAGTATTCCCAGTGTTAAATGACCACAGATGCCAACCCAGATTACTATATCTAGCCAAAATGTCTATTATAGTTGAAGGGGAAAGAAAAATCTTCCATGACATAAATAGGCTGAAGGAATTCTTGTCCACAAAACCAGCCCTTCAGATAGTTCTGGAAGCAATACAAAGAACTGAAGAAAGGAAAGACAACACCTAAGGGATTGCAGAAAGAATTCCAAGGAGAGTATAACAGTGTAAAATACAGCTATAGAAAGAATGTAAACAACAACAAAAAAAGACAGGACTCAATACTCATCTTTCATTAATAACTTTAAACATTAATGGACTGAACTCCCCAGTCAAAAGACACAGGATAGTTGAATAGATTAAGAAACAAAATTCATCCTTATCTGTAAGACCATGCCATCTTCAAGAATAGGCACTACCTTAAAATGAAAGGATGGAAAAGAGTATTCCAAGAAAACAGCACTAAGAAACAAGCAGGGGTTCCAATTCTAATATTTGACA
>NW_008330735.1:3893537-3917406 GCF_000622305.1 Nannospalax galili
CATCTGTAAACCTAAAAATGTACAGCCAATTTTGAAAGAGATGTACCCTAGCTCAGAAAAATGTTATTGAATAGGTTAATGCTGTTGTAATGAAATGCTTCTTCTAATTAAAAATAAATAAATAAATAAATAAATAAAATACTTTTAATTTTATGTGTATGAGTATTTTGCTTACATGTAAGTGCACCATGTGTGTGCAAGGCCCCACAGGGACCAAAAGAGGTCACCAGAGCCCCTAGAACTTAAGTTATGGACAGATGGTTGTTAGCTGCCAAGTAGGTGCTGGGAATCAAACCCAGGTCCTCTGGAAGAGCAGCAAGTGCTTTTAACAACTGAGGCATCTCTCCAGCCCTAACGTGTTTTTATGGCATATGGGCATCCATGTGGAAGTCAGAGGACAACCTCAACTGCTGGTCCTTCCTTTCTACTCCATTTGAGATATTGCCTCTCTTGTCTACTGCTCCTTATGCCAGTCAACTGGCCCATGACTTTCTGGAGATTCTGCTGTCTCCACCTTTCCTTTTCCCTTTATGGGCACGGGGACTATAGGTGTCTTCACTACTGAATCCACCTTTTATGTGGACTATGAGAATCAAACTCAGGTCATCAGGCTTCTGCTGCAAGACCTTCATCCACTGAGCCATCTCCCTAGTCCTTTGCTTCATTCTTTTTAACAGTAAAGATGTCATCATCCTATTTTTGATTGTCTCAAAAACACATTTTCAAAAAATATGCTTTCAAATATATATAAAGAAAATAAAACAAATATAACATCCTAATAAACATGTTTAAATTGTGCTCCTTAGAAATTGACAAGATAAACAAAAATCAATTAGGCCTATTGGAAATTTAAACCAATAACCAATAACTACATAACCAATAGCTGTGATCTCACTGACGTGTATAATCCTCTCCTCAACAGAGAATACGCATATTCTCAAGGCTATTTGTATAGGCAAACTTGATCAATATCCTTGGCAAAGGAATCTCATCAGATACTGAAGAAACAAGGAGTTATAGTTAGCATGATGTGATGCAATAAAGCCAAAAATAAATTATAAAGGGGAGGTAAAAAGATCTTAGCTTATAACAAGAGACATATTTTGAAGTAACGCATGGGTTACTGCAGAAATTAGAAGAGAATTTGACAAATATTTAAAGCTGAGTGATGGTACAATCACTACATAAATGTACCATCACAGCAAAGGGGAAGACCTAAAGGGAAGACTGTAGATTTAAAGATTTAAAAATGTATACTTTAAAATAAGAAAGATTGAAAATGAGTAATAGCAGTGTGCACTTGAAGTTCATGGGGAAAAACAGAAAGTACAGAAAATAACATAGGAAATGTAAAAGGAGAAATGAAAGTGAAAAGCCGGGCCTCTGTAAGGACTAACATATAAGCTGGCAAGGTTAATTCATATGGAAAAACACAAAAATATTAATTTTCTAAAAGAGGAGAATTTAGAGATATTAAAGATGGTAGGACTCTAGGAAAACATAATAAGGAACTTTTTCTAGTATTATTGAAAAATTATTAAAATACCATGCACACACACACACACACACACACACACACACACACATACACACACACACATTAAAGAAGCTAAGTTAGCAATGAGGACTTTATTCACCAAAAATAAAATGATCAGACCCAGACAGGTGCCTTTGACATTGATGCATAAGTCTCACTTTCTATGAATTATTCCAAAGATTAAAATAAGAGGGAAATGCTCTTCTATTGTTGCAGATTTTTCAAAGAACGACACAGATTACATTCAATGAGATTATAGATCTATCTCACCAATGAACACAGATGCAAAATGTTTAAATAATGTATTACTCAAATTACTCAATGTTGTATTTAAAATACATAATGACCAAGAAAGACCTATTTCAAGAACATAAACATAGGTCTGTCATTGACACTTTGTTAAGCATATGTGTGCTCTGATTCAAGCCACAGCAGTTTTTCATAATAACTCAAGCCAACAATGATTTATTTCACTTATAAAATAAGAGATCTGAAGGTATCAGTTGCTGTTATTGGCTTTTTTTTTTCTTTTGAGACAGACTCTTCCAGCATAAGCTAGTCTTAAACTCATGAGTCTTGCCTCCAGTCTTCCAAGTGCTGGGATTACAGGCATGTGGCTAGGAGCAATAATTTTTCACCATTTTGTTGCCTATTTCTGCAACTGGCCCAAGTTCAAGAAAGTAAGAAGAGGGGAAGGGTTCCACCTGCTATGTGTTCTCCCTCATTTCCCCAGCATCTTTGCTGCAGAATTCCATCTTAAAAGCCTTCAGCCAGACTGGCCAAGATGCAAAAACAATTAAGTGTATGATCACAACTATTTTTCACCATTGTTGTCCCAAATAAAATCAGGATTTTGTCAGTAAGAGAAATGGGTTATCAATCAGCAAGTACCATCTGCCTTATAAACCTAGCTAAGAAATTCTCTTCAGCAATAGACTGAGAAAAACTTAAATGGCCATCTCATTACATTTAAAAAAGGTGATTAGTAAAATAATAAAAGATATTGACAACTAGAAATTTCAGATAACTTTCTTAGCACAGTTAAGGGCATATATAAAACCTCTAGAAAATATC
Source organism: Nannospalax galili (assembly GCF_000622305.1). Classification (NCBI taxonomy): domain Eukaryota; kingdom Metazoa; phylum Chordata; class Mammalia; order Rodentia; family Spalacidae; genus Nannospalax; species Nannospalax galili. Next base: position 3,896,149 of record NW_008330735.1, read on the forward strand.
ATATTTAGTACTGAAACTTTGCAAACAGTATCTTTAAAATGAGGAACAAAACAAGGATGCATGTTATCTCTGATAAATATAGTAATCAGGAATTATATGCCATATATCATACTGAAATATAAATTATTATATTAAGTTCATTCGTTCAATAAAATACCACGTATTATTAAACTAAATGTGTAGAGCATTATCAATACAGATGCATTTGAAACACATGTAAAGATACTGGGTAGGGTGCACCCTTAATGGAAACCTCAGAAATACACATGGTTTATGAACATCTGCCTTGTGCAGCAATGGTAGAATCCATCATACCACCACTTTCTCTAGGAAAGAAGGAAGGAAAAGAGACTGATGAGGGCTACAAGAATGTTTGTACTGATTAAAAATATTTTCTTTTAATAGAAGCTCTAAGGACAATACATCAAAGTATGTTTCCTGCTTCTAAATGTTTTGCTTATTTTATTGCATTTCTGAATGTTTTACCTATTTCATAAGGGTTAAGAATTCAGGAATGTCTTCTGTCTTCGAGGTTCCAAGTCTGTCAAGCCCTAGAATGTGCGATGTCTAGTAGCCTGTCCAGTGCTCTGTGTGAGGCAGACAACTGGAAAATGTGAGTGGGTTCCTCCCTCTGCTCTGCTGCTTGGTGCTCTTTGGCCCTCATTTCCCATCCTCCACTTTTCTGTGGCCCCTGAATTGGAAGCCTATAGCGGGTCCTGATCCACACTGCTTTTACAGAGCCCTGTAATAGTTTTCCTCAGTGAGAGGAAGACACTCATCTCGCAGGTCCATTCCCAGATGAGCAACTTATAGCAAAAAACTAATTGCTTCAGGCCCAGAGTGTTAGAGCTTTGTGCTATGTAACATATATATCTACCTTTCTCCCTTCCTGCTGACAGTCACACAGCAATTTTCTCCAAGACTGGATCACATTTCCCTGGGTGAAAGCTGGGGAAGCATCATTAGCAATTCACTATGCCTGAAGCCGGCCACACCCTCCCACCTGCAGGGATTCCAAAGCCCCTGTCCTTGCCTCCAAGACCACTGGCTGCTCACATTTTGGATGTTCCTTAAGGCAGAGGCTTTGCCATTTTATAACTACCATGACCACTTCCTATGAGGGAAGAGACGTGGGAAGGGACGTGTGAGGAGAGAAGAAACAGGTTTCCTGAAATCACTTGAACTTTGCAGACCTGGTTTGTGTGACCAGGAGCAAAAGTTGGAGAGCTCATTGTTCAGAAACCAATTGTGGGACCCTGAACCATGGTGTGTGGTGGAGTTCAGCTGTCCTAAACTCTTTGTTCCTCTCAAAAGCCTACTGTCAACCACCATCCTGAAAGGACAAAATGTCTTCCATTATTGAGAAGGGTCACCTCACTGAAAGTACATGGTTGGCTGTGAAAATATTCAGTATCTTTGTTTTCATGGTCAATTACAGCAGGAAAATAGTCTAAGACAGGTGTATTTCCCAAAGTCTAGGCTATCTGTCAGGGTTGGCCATTGGCTATACACTAGATGAAAAACTAAGGACTTTGTTCATGTCTCATTTAAGTCCTTTAGACCTTTACACAAGTATTATTTTTGTTCTTATTAAAGGTAACATGATATTATACAACTAAAAAGATTTTTTAAAAACATAATTCTGCTTTATGCCCATTCTCTAATTATTCTTTCTAAATAAGAAAATGTTCCAAAATAATCCATTGGTTCAAACACTGATGGGTCAATGCCAGACAAGTTTGAATAAAGAGACCTCGTTCAGAGGACTAGACACAATGGAAGAATGACAAGAATTAAACATCTCAAGAAGCCCCTTGAGAACATGGGACAAGTCTTACTGTGCTGATTAGGACTGCCCACAGATTTTCTTTCCTTCCTTCTGACCCATGAATTGATTGATTGTGTCACAACTGAGAGCCACAGGCGTTGCTTTTCCAATGCAATGTTAATAAGTGCATGTATATTTGAGGGAAGAAGCTTTAAAATCTGTAACTCTCACTTCTGTGAGCAATCAACCCTAATGAAATTAATTGAGCCATAAAAAAAAATTGGAAATAAAAGGGGAGGGGCTAGTGGGACTCAAAAGTGGACAGTGAGAATGTGAGGGAGCAGGAGAGGGTAACGGGCATGTAAATATGATCAAAATACATTATGTGCATATGTGAAATTTTCATGATGAAATCTATTATGTATAATTAATACAAAAAGGTCTATATCTCTCTATTGTATTTGTTTACCCTCTGCCATGGAAGTCAACAATACTGGACTTTTCTGACATCTGGAATCCCAAAGTGAGAATAACAATGTAGCTTGGAGTGCACAGGTGGCCTGTGGTGCTCATGTGGTGTTAATGACATGTGATCCTTTGCTGTTTGAGGACCTTAAGGTCTCAGGGGGTTGCTTGTTATTGTAGCGTATCCTAATCCATCCTGATTAATATGAAAAAGACTTATGCTAAATGCCATCTTGTCATTTTTTGCAACAGAAAATGAGCTTGCTGCACATAGACTAGAAACACAAAAACAATCTTGAAGCTCTTTGTCTATGTGACTTATTTTTTATTGTTAACCTAAATGTGAAAAACAAACTACTATAGGCTATAGTTCAAAATACTTTGTGAATATTAACTCTTTTAGTCCTCATGGCAAGCCTGTAACGTGATAGCAGAGAATTTAAGTATCTTACCTAAGGTGATAACAGCTATCAGGTAACAGGAGCTCTGGCATAATCCTTAATAGTCTGATTCCCAAACATACCTCTGAATATGAAGGTCTATTTCCTCTGTGCCGGTTCAAATTTAGGCCAATTAAGAGAGCATAAAACCTGTGCCAGAGTGGTAAGAAACAGCTCCTGTGCCAGGTTTTCCTGGCAGCTTGCTTTCTACTAACCAGCAGTTCTCTTACTTCTCTGAGTAACCCCTCTTCTACATCCAGCGAACCTGGTAAGAATAGAGGTGACCCATTCCTGTTCTACAGACATGTCTGGATTGCCTTCTACCAGACAACCTTGGATTGATTGGCCAGTGTGAGGAATTTAGCTGTAGTTTCTGGAGAGAAGTATGCTTCCTTCTCTTCCAGTGAAATTGGAAGAGTGTGATTATGGGCCGGGGTCTGTAGCCACATCATAGCTCTGTAAGAGAATGTCACACATCCCAAGATGAACCCACCCACAGGAAGCACAACGAAGTGCTATTGTCACTCTTTGAGTACTGCGTCCAGCCACCTCTGAAGGCGCAGCTCTATCTGTGCACCCTCAAGTTCCACAAGCCCATTAGTTCCTCTTCTCACTTTAATCCATTTTGAGTTGGTTCTTCTGTCACCTTTGGCAACATGATTCAGAACTTATACAAAGGTAAGCAAAATGAATTACAGCAACAATAAAACACAATAATCACTGCTGCTCAAGGGGTGATGGTCAATCTGAATTATTAAAGGACACATTCATCACTATTGCAAGAGCAGTAACAAACAGCAACTCCATTTCATTACCTTCGGGGAAATTTCTAGCTGTATTAAACTGCAAATGGAGGTAACCTATGGATCTTAAATAACTTGTTATGCTTATATTTTTAGGTGAATTGCTAAGGATGTCTTCAGTCATTGTGTGTCATTATTACACTATAGGGGCACTGCTCAAGGGCTGCACAAATAGTTTCTCAGATTGATTAAAATGTCTTCTGCTATGTTGTTAGGCCTCCTATTAAAAATAAAATTCTGAGGACCCTCATGGTTGAACAGTTCAAAGCTTCCATGAACTTAATAAAACCTGTAAATAATTTTCCTTTTTATCAAAATAACACATATATATATGGAAATTAATTACACATATGTATATTGACTCAGCTCCCATTAATTTTTGCTTTAAAAAATGTATTCTGAGCTGGGGATGGTGATGCATGCCTTTAATCCCAGCACTCGGGAGGCAGAGGCAGGTGGATCTCTGTGAGTTCAAGGCCAGCCTGGTCTACACAGTGAGTTCTAGGACAGCTGGGGCTACAGGGAGACCCTGTCTCAAAAAGACCAAAAAAATGTATTCTGATATCTATTGAATATCTCCATGATACCCACCCCAAATTATGCTGATGTCCAATTCTTTTTAATGTCTTCAACTATAACACTTGTGGAATTGGTGTTATCTACACTAGGAGTTAGTAAACTTTATCTGTAAGGGACCAAAGAGTCAATATTTTAGGCTTAGTGGGTCATGTCCAAATACCCAGCTCTGTTATGCCATGTCAACAACCTCAGAGGACCCATAAATGGATGAGCATGGCTGTGTTCTAATGAACATGTTATTTCCAAAGCAGGTGAGTGGCTGGGTCTGGCTCATAGGCCATGGTGTGTACACACTTTCTCTTAAATAATGATGTATTATTTTAGATGTGCTGATCAGATAGTTAGAACCTGTGATATTTTTGTCCTCTAGGTTCAAGCAGTTTTATGCGGGTAAATCTTTGGTCTTGGGGAAAGAGGCAAGTATGTTGAATTATCTGTCTTCATTCCTTCAAGTGGCATTGACCATGTTTACTAATCACCACCAGGTGAAGAACAGATGACACAGCAATTTCATGATAGCAAAACGGACCAGGTATTATGCTGTCTTCTGTGAATGATGCCATTTGGTTTTCACTTGCAATGCAGGAAAATAAATGCCTGTAGATGGAATAGGCTAAAGGGAAGGACAACATCTAAGTGTGAGACAGCGAGTGACTTGGCGAGAACGGGAGTCTGGACAGCTTGACTTGATTTCAAGTCCTCTACATAACATCTCATGTGACCCTGGCCAGGATTTATACCTTTAGTATCATCATTTGCAGTAGAAAAACACGAAATTTTGTGATGAAATTATATTATTGTAATCAATAATATCATGTGTGTTTTAGAAACATGAAAGTTTATTGGTATGAACAAAAGCATCCTGGTCTCAAACATGCTAAGCATTTTTTACATGTAAGACATGCCATCTTTTACACATATGATGACGTGACTTCTGAATGCCACACCCCAGTATGGAATGGAAGAAGGATTTGCAGCCTAACCTGACAGAGTTCAGAGCTTTCTTCATGGCATTGAATCTCAGCTTTAATGAATGCAAAGTGGTGGTAATTCAGCTGATGCATGGAAATTGTTCACCTAGTAAAACATGAAATTTCCAAAGCCAGCCCCACTAATTGGCTGGTTTGAGTCATGCCCACTGGCTCTTCCTGCTTCGACTTCTTTCCCCCATATATTTTTCTACTACTCTGTTAAAATAGTGCAAATTTTTAAAAGTTTAAACCAAAGCTGTACACTTAGGTGATTACGAACTCAAAATATGAGTGGGCTTAGAAAGATAAGCTCCTCTCCTTTTCCCTACCTCTAACGTTCACACCTTTGAACTTTGAGGGACCACTTTTAAATTTCAGATCTATTTCTAAGGCAAACATTGTCCCTGTTTGCCCATTGTAAGAGGTTTTGGGGACAAGGAACTGTGAATGCCAAAACTGGGCAGTTTCAGACAAACAGGCCATTTATTGGTCACCCCACTTCTTATGTTCAAAGTATTTTCATCTCCATAAAAATAAACAGAGACCAAAAAAAAAAAAAAGAGATAATAACCCGTTTGTCCTTAAGTTATCAGTTTGAATTGTGTATTGATTTATTTGAGAAGTAAATATTCGTTGGGGTTATTTTCAAACAGTTTGACACCATTTCCCTTCATCACAAGTTCACTAGCTTGGCCTGAAAGACTTCAGAGAGAATGTGTTTTCTCTAATCAGAGAAAACAAGATCTCTTGTGTGTCAAGGTGCCATTTTATTTTCCCCCTGAAATAAGTTCCCCCACCTAGGAATCCTTTTAAATATTCTTAACTTTAATTGCCTTTCCCCCTACAAAGAAGTCAATTTAAATTAAGCAGAATTCATCACTGTGATAATTTTTTAATGAGTAAAGATAATGTACTGTACAGAAATTGAAATGAGGTGTTCCCAGGATCATTTGCACCGTCTGGAAAAGTGCTCCTAAGAGTCAGCTGAAATTAATGAATCTCAGAGTCCATAGACCATCAATACCTTATAACCGAAGGCCGGGTTCAATGAAAAAGAAAACACACAATAATAATAGTTACACTTTCCAATTTGAGGATCTAGCTCCTTTTTATTCTGAAATCCTGAGGAATTTTATAAACATTAATTAAGTTCGCAGGTGTGATTTATTAGATTAACTACTGATAGCCATCAAGGACTCTGAATGTGCACAGAACTGTTTGACAGAGCTGAATTGCAAGAGGCAAATAATTAACATCCCAGGCAGGCTGCCACCCTGGACTGCTGGAACTGGTGTTTGGTGAAGGTCAGGAGAGATGTGCTCCTTAGCTCAGACTGCTTGAATTAACTCTGCTCTCAATTTGTAGTGACCCCAGTCTATGATTCCTCATCTTCATTGACATGTTCTCCCTCCACAGATGATTTGAACCTCTTTTTAAAATCTCTGTGTGTGTGAGAGAGAGAGAGGCAAAAGAGAGACAGAGACAGAGACAGGGAGAGGTGTGTAAGTGTAGGCTCATGTGTGTCATAGCACAGTCCATGTCAGAGCCTCATCTCAGAGTTCATGTTCCCCTTTGCTTTGAGACAGGATCTTTTGTTGTTTACCACTGCATATAGCAGGTTAGCTGGCCTGTGAGCTTCTGTGGATCTCTCCCCACCTCCCATCTCACCATTGGAACACTGGGATTACAGATGTGTGCCACCACCTCTGGCTTTATGAGGGTTCTGAAGATCTAAACTTGCATCCTCATGCTTGTGCAGCAAACGCTTTATCCACAGAGTCATCTCCCCAGCCTGAGCTTCTTTTTTTATTTCTTTGTCTTCACTGTGATATTAGATGCCAAGGATCAGCATCTGTGAAATGGGTGGCCTTTAGTTCAATAAAAGAAGTTACTATGATTTGGAGAGAGTCCAAACTCATTTTTGATGAGATTGTTTAGAGTGGAAGAGTTGGTCATGGTACAGATTTAAAATTTAAGGTTTCACTTCACAAGCTCTTTAGGCCCTTCCCGGGGTTGAAAGTAAGGTAGAGAGAAGAGCATTGCTACATTTTTGGTCCTACACTGTGAGCAGTATGTTGCCTTGATCAATGTCTGTGCTATAGGCAAATGCTACAAACGACAGAATCTGTGATGTTGTTCAATAAAGATTGAGGTTTCATAAATACAAAGGGATTTCCATATCCACAATATGAACTGAAGCACAAGTTAACGTAAAGAATGCCAGGACAATCCACAAAGTGCTCCTTTACCATCTTATTCCAGAAAACTTTGAATTAAGAGGAGCCTAGTGATGAGATTAGAGAATTGGAAAGGCAACAGCTCTGAAAATCAGAGAATCTAAAATAGAATTGGAACTCTTGATTTTAACCTTTCTCCCACTACCAAGAGATTCAGTTCCCGGAAAACTAACTGTGGCGAAGGCAGGATGGGAGTCTGTACTTCTCTTGTTTTTGGTTCTTGTACCTTTGCCTTAAAATCATAGAGTCAAATTGACTATTTTCATGTAGTATCACCTTGGTGAAGAAAGCATTTTCTGGAGATGAAATAAGAAGTCCCATTTGTCCTAGCACTTAGGAAGTAGAGGCAGGCAGATCTCTGTAAGATCAAGGCCAGCCTGGTCTATATAATGAGTTCCAGGCTAGCTGGTTTTACATGGAGACCCTGTCTCAAAAAGACCAAAAAAAGTCACATTTGTTTGTCTGACGTAAGGACAATTAGGGAAGTTTTGGGAGGTTTCAAAAAGCTATCCTGTTAAAAGTGCTGAAAATCAGAGAATCTAAAATAGAATTGGAGCTCTTGATTTTAACCTTTAATAGTGGAAGGCAGATAAATATGAAGTTTCCAGGAGAAAAATCCACTTTAGTAAAACTGAGAACGTACTATGCTTCACAATATTTAAGGAATCGTTTCACATGAAATAAGAACTCCCATTTATTCAGCCACCAAAAAATACCCCTAGAAGTACACAAGTAGAAAAGTGCAGGCAATAGATGATTTAGATGTTAACTGGTACATTAGGGTGATCTTAGAAGAAACATGGAAAGGGTAAAGGTCTGAGCACTCCATCTTTGGCTTTGAAGGACATTGAGCAGAAATTCTTCCTATAGCCCCATTCACCATCATATAACTACAGATCTGCTCCACTAGAACGCCGGAGCTCAGTTGTTTACACCACAAGTTTTCTTCTGTTGTTGGGCAGCTTGGATCATTAGAACATCCTTCAGTGTTCTGACCCAGGGGACTGGTCCCTGTGACTATTGACATGGCATATTTGTTGTTCCATAGGTCAGACCTACACATATTTGAGGTCTGTTATTTTCTGGGTTCTGCTGGGTTTTCTCTCCTGGGTGTCCTTCTGCTGTACTGTATGTAAGGGCCATTCTCTGCTTTCTGCGACACAGTACATATCCTGGGAAGCAGAGCCCTGTAGAGGGCAAGATGGGGCTCTCCATAACCAGCTAACTCCCAACGGGAAGGACCAATAGGAACTTGGAGGTCAGGAAGGAGGGGTTATGGCTTTCTTTCTTGCTCCTTCTGAATCTCTGTGTTTTGGGTTGTTATGTGCTTCTGTGACTAACAGTCCCTGAATCCCTTTACTCTGTCCACACATCTGTAAGCAAACACTTCATTAAAGCCCCTGGAACTCCGTGAGGTAGGTTCTGTTTCCTGCAAGGACTTCCATTGATTTGCAGGTTAAACAAAGAAATATTCTCTGTTTCTTGAACTTTTATCCTCAGTTAGTACACATTTCTGACAGTCTGTTTTGGCTGTTTGCACTTGGACATGTTCCATTTGGTCAAATACTTTCCACAGTTTCACCTTTAGAGGACTAGAGCATCACACATTTCATAAATTAGCGTCTCTTGAGTTAAATGTTTAAAAAGTGTGCGTGTTTGTGTTTGGTACATATGCATATGGTGGGGAGGCGGGGTGCAAGGGCTGGTACATGTGCAGAGGCCAGAGAAGGATGTCAGGTGTTGGGTTCTATCACTCACCACCTTAGTCTCTTGAGGCAGGGCCTCTCATCAACTCTGGAGCAAGACTGATGGTGAGAGGGATTCCCAGTGATGCTCCTGTCTGCCTCCCACAGTACCAGGGTTGCAGACTGCTGTGTAAAGAGATGACCACATCTACCATTTTATGTCAGTTCTGGGAATTTGAATGCAGGACTTCTTGTTTGCACAGAGAGCACTTTCAACCACTGAGCCATCTCCCAAGTCCTGGGCTATTTTATAGGATTGCCTTATCCATAGCTTTCATTCAGCTCAACATCCACATGTGATTTTTCTGTTAAGCCAAGTCTTTCTCATATATTTTTCTCTTTGTCAGGAGACTGAATTATTTAGAATGCCTGGCCCTGCTATTAACGTTCTGGTGCTGAATGGTGACAGATCACAGGGCAAATTATTTTTAAAAACACTTTTAGAGAAGAACATTTTGGTTTATCTTGTCCTAGACTTCATTTGCTCTCAGAGATGATGTCATAAAACTTTTATGAACATTAACGTTGGCTTCCACGGCCGTGTCTCTCCTGGCTCTCACTGTCTTATCTTCATTGCCTTGGTTTTTCCTAATGACTTTTCCTTTTTCTTCTCCTTTGGTTTAGGTATTTTTCCAAAATCTTTTCTGATATTTTTGTCACGGTTTTCTTTGAATTAAAGAATACAATGTGGAAGGGCTGATCCATGCTACCTATGCCCCTTGTAAATTACTTGCAGGCAAACAAAACAATAACAGCAGCAACAACAAAAACACCTTTTGAAATGTTTTTGTCCTTCTTGGAGCAATAATCAGCATGAATACATACACTAATACACACTAAGAAAGGAGAGGTTTCATTTCATGGAGGTGGGCCAGATCTTGTAGAGGGTAGTCTCTCGGAGCAACTTGGCCTGGTTGACCTTGGATGGACTCTCCTCTGCTCTCAGTAAGATGAATCTTAATGCGATGCATTCTATGTATAGATGATGGCACAGTAACTCCCCAAGAGGACATGAAATGATCTTCGTCATTATTACTGACCAGAATGGTTTTACATTTTTCTAAGTACTTTAATAATAAGTTATTAGGCACCAATTCTATTTCTTATATTTTATAACTGTTTGCCTAGAATAGTTAAATATTACCAACTCTAAAGAAGTTTTTACTATTTTTATCACATTAATATTTTATCAAAGAAAGGATGTTACAGCATAATTTACAAGAGTTACTGAAATATGCATTACTAGGGAACATTGATCTTTAAAAGAAGGGTTAACTTGATAATTACTAAAATTACTAAGGCCAGAGAGGTAAAGAAATCCTGATGAACAATACCACAATAAGTGCAAGAACTAAAAGCAAATTGTTTTCATCGTAAATGCAAATGAGCAAATCTGAAATAATTCTACGTTCTAGCTGTTAATAATTGTTGCTCATTGATTGAGTAGGTCTTTGTAAAACATAGCAGAAATATAATACCTTATATGGTCCATTAATATTAGTAGTTAATACTGGCAAATGGTACAGAAATTTTGAGATTTCAGAATTTCTTAAAAAGTAAATTTGGGCCGGGCGTGGTGGCGCACGCCTTTAATCCCAGCACTCGGGAGGCAGAGGCAGGCGGATCTCTGTGAGTTCAAGGCCAGCCTGGTCTACATAGTGAGTTCCAGGACAGCTGGTACTACAGGGAGACCCTGTCTCAAAAAGACCAAAAAAAAGTAAATTTGGGGGCGGGGGCTGGAGAGATGGCTCAGCGGTTAGGAACACTGGTTGTTCTTTCAGAAGACCCAGGTTCGAATGCCAGCACCCACATAGCAGCTAACAACTGTCTGTAACTCTAGTCCCAGAGGATCCGACAGCCTCTTCTAACCTCTGCAGGCATTGCATGACACGGGTGCACTTATCTACATGCAGGCAATACACACAGACACATAAAATAAAAAATAATAATAAAATTAAATTAAATTTTAAAAAGTGTATTTTGGTATAGAATATACAGTTAATGCACACACATACAAATACGCACACATATATGCATGCAAGCACACATGCACACACAATAAAACATGTTATGCCAACTCCACACTGTAATTTATCAACTGGTAAGGAAATTGGCATGTCTTTTCCTGCTGATTTATTGGTTAATTCCAACAATTCACTGTAGAAAAGGCCAACAATGAATTACAATGTGGGAGAAAAAAAAATAAGCAGAGCATTTAGAAAGGTGTTGCAGTATACAGACTTTAGAAACAACTTACATGACTCTTTTATAGCCAGTCTCAAAGCAGTTGGTACATGTGAAAAGGGCATTATACTGTACAGAAAATACTCTAGATAATGTCACCCATTCCACATCTCATTTTTAGAATATGCCACATCACATGAAGATTAGGTTTTCCTTTCATCTTTAAGCTAGAATCAGGTACCCGTTCCCAGTCACCTTTGCTTTTGGGAATCATGTTAGAAGGACAGAAACAAAGCTGAGCTGCTACAGAGGACCGAAGGAGGCATATGTACCTTTAATGGCACAGACATTCATCTTCGATTCAAAACAGGACAGAAACTCTCACCAGGAAGCAGAGTACTGGAAACTTGCATATAACAATCAGGATACCTCATCTCTTCTGTGAGTCTTTTGCCCCTTCTGCAGCCTGGAGGATCCAGATCTAACTGGAAAAAGGAACTTCCCCATCAAGAATCTCATCTCTAATTTCTCAAAGTTGGTTTAGCCAGCCACTTGCATTGTTTCAAAGGTGAGTCTCTGAGATGACTTAAAGTGGTTAATTTTACTTGTCAGCTTGACTGGATCTCAGTGCTCTACTATTTGTTCAAACATTGTTCTGTATGTTGCTGTGAGAGCTTTTGTTTGATTGGTTGATTGGTTTGAAGACATTTACTTTTACATTGACAGATCTGAGTCAGATGACAGTATCAAATCAATGCTTATTATACTCTTTACAAGTAACATCATAGATTTATATTCTGAAGTCCTCCCTAGTGAACAGAAGCTACCACTTTTTGAAGATTACTGTGCACTAGACAATCTGTAAAGCACTTGTCCTCTATAACATAAGTTTGACTCACATGGTAGTCGAAGGCCCCCAAAGAACAAAAGAAAGCCATCCCCTGCACACAATGAATTCTGTGGCAGATAGTTTTGGGCTTCAGTTGCAACATCAGTTTTTGGTGCTGTCTAGTGTGGCAGCCTTAAGACCTCAACCTTACTGTCACCTCTCCCCATATCTCCAACTGGCTGCCGCCAGTCTAGATTTTGGGCTTGTCAGGCTCCATTCGAACCTACATGAGCCAGTTTCCTAACATGAACCACTCTGTGCAGATTCACACATTCTATTCAGCCTCTTTCTTTGGAAAATCTTAACTAACACAACCCACAAAGTAAACTGCAGCTTGAAACTGGAGAATGGCATTGATATTAAAACACAGGAATAATGCTTTCATTGGGTTTATTGTTACTGTGCTTCATTGGGTGGGAAAGAGGAAAAAGAACAAATGTGTACTCTGTCCACTTGGTGCCAACAGCATGCTTGTTTGTATTTCTTTATGTATGTTCATAAGCATTAATTACTTTTTACACTTTATGAAGAAGATATCATCTTTTATTTATTGGTAGGGAAGACAGGATCCAGGGTGAGCAAACACTCTAGAAACCATATAACTGATGTGGTGCTTCCCTGGAGCTGTTTTTCTCCAGAGCTCCACATTATGCTTATTTGAATCAGTGTTTTTTTGACTTTTGTATAATGGCCTCTCGTGTGACATGACAGATTCTACTAGAAGCACATCCGTACACAGCAGAGCTGCTTTGCGAATGGAAATGATGCTTTTGAGCTTACCGTGCAGTGGGTACTATAGGGGCCTTCCCTATATACATTGAATCCTCATCTTAACTATATTAGGTTGGTGTTCGTATTTTCACTAGATACCCAAGGAAACTGAGGCTTTCAGAACACAAATAACATAGCTACAGCAAAACTGGGATTTATGACCCAGTTAGTCTGACTCCAAAGTCCACCCACCCTCTTAATTCCTAAACCTCATGTCTTAGGAATTCTATGTCAGTGTGTTGCCACAACCATAACTCTTAGTTTGAAGACAAAAGAGCTTCCCTTCTGTTGAGTTTCCTTCTCACCAGCTCAGGGGGATAGCAGAAGGCAGTGTGGGATGCTATTTCTTGTGTGGAACAAAAGGAAAATTAAAGTGTTCCTCAAAGAAAGTACAAGATAGCTGCTATAGACCCTGACATGGTTTTCTCTTGACAGCAGTCTTGAGTCATCTTGGCCCCACACACTGCTTTATATCAGAGCAGTGGACATTCCACGGCCAAACTCTTTCAGTCACCCTGTTTTTTTCCTACAAAGTGATCCCTCAGCACCCACCCTCCTTCTTCCTGCCTCTCTAAGCTGCACCTGCCTGCTCTGAGAAACAAAGAAAGGGATATATGCACCTTGTTGTGCGATTCCCTACCCAACACGATTTCCTAATCAGCCCCGGGCATCACTGCCCAATGCCACATCCATGTACAAATGAAAAAGAGAAACGGAATTAAACTTTAAAAGACACAGAAAGGACAGCGAAAGAAAAGTGAATTCTTATGGACAGGCGCAGTGTGAATAGTGTCTCTCTGCGGGTGTTTATAAATGTGTGTGCCTCCAAAGCTCAGGAACAGCAATGGGCTTCTTGATGTATATGCCTCGGTAGATCTCAGGAAGGTGAGACCATTTGTTACCGAGGGAGAGTGACAGGAATCTATCAACCTGGCTTATCATCCCACAGTTTCAGCAATTTATAGTGTGTCTTTCACAAGGTCACCCGCACCTGCAACTAAACAAAAGCACTCTCCTGCCTTTGTTCTGAAGTAACTCGGGTGCTCACCGCCATGCAGGTTATCTAGGATATTTTTCAATTAATTTGCAGCCACTTAGACTGAGCATCACACAAGCTGAGCATAGATCACATTTTTCATTGGCTGGGAACACTAGAGCGTTACAACCCCCATACTTGTGAAGAACTGCTTTTTCTTTTACTATTAAACTCACTTCATTCAGCTTTTTCTTTTCTCTTGAGATAAAGAACTTGCAGTAAAGGGCGGGGGGGGGGAAATCCCATTCTTTGTGTTTTCAAGGAAGAGCTTTTCATCCTGATAAGCTGCCTATATTTTTTTTCTAGCAGCCCGAAATTGCCTGAGGTAATTAAAAGGCTCCTAATTCTTCTGGAGGGATGTGGACACCTTTTTATTCAGAGGGGGACTCCCCAAGACTGTGTCGGATGCCTAGAACTGGCTCCTTCCCATTCACAGGCTATTCGCTGTGGGAATGTGCAGAAAGGGGAACTGAAAATTTAAGTACATATGTGCCCATGGACATTTACTATAAGGGAAAGGACTAAGAGCTCTCCACAGCCAGACTTTCCTGTCTGCCTTTAGTGTTCTAAGTGCTATAGGCATCTTTACTGTTCAGAGCTGTAGTGTTTCCCCAGACTCCCTGTCCACCCTAGTGGCAAGGGCTTTTACTTCCCTAAAGTGCCCGAAAGCCTCTACATGTTCCACCTCACACTCAGGTGCTCAGAGACTTTCAAATCCTACATGTTGCCCTTCAGATTTGAGGAGAAAGTCTTCATATTTGAAGAGAAATGCATTGTTCAGATATCTTATTGGGAGGTTTTCCCCCACCGTTCTGCCCATTTAGGCCAGCAGGAAGAATTTCCTTTTTTTCCTTCCAGTCTCTTCTCACCCAACCCTGCCCTTCAGTGCCCCTGCCCCTGTCTTCCCATTCACCATGGCTTTTACTCTTGCTCACTTTGTGGAATTTTATGTCATCTCTGAGCATTCTGGGAAGGAAGTATGGCTGAGCTATTCAACGTTAGTCCCTGTCCTAACATCAGAGACACCTGGGTGTAACCTCTGCTTCCTCAGTCTCTCCCTGTGTTGCCGCCACTGCCTCCCGGAATAGGAAACTTGGAAAGTGCTTAATTAAGGGCTTCCTTGCATATTTATGTGTGTGTGCATCTGTATGTGGGTAGTGTGTACATGTGTGCATGTGTATGTGGAGGCCAGAGAACAACCCTGGTTGTCTCATTCCTTAGGTACACTGCTCACCTCATTTTGAAGCAGGGTCCTTCATTGGCCTCCAGCTTGTCAATTAGGCTTGGCTGGCTGGCCAGCAAGTCCCAAGGTTCCACTTGTCCTGCCTCACTTTTTAAAAGTGAGTTCTTTTTTTTTAAAAAAAAAAATTATATGTATGAATGTGTTCCCTGCATGTAAGTGCAGCTGTGTTGTGCAATGCCTGTGGATGTCAGAATCGGGTGTTGGAGCCTCTGGAACTGGAGTTACAGGCAGTTGTTAGCCATCAGGTGCGTGTGGGTGCTGAGATCCCAATCCGGGTCCTCTGCAAGAGTAGCCAGTGCTCTTAACCACTGAGCCATCTCCCCAGCCCTCATTTTTTTTTTAAAGTTCCTCAAATCTAATTTGTGCTGTTCAAATATTTTTGAATATGGGTCCATTCCCTGGAGGGTGGTTGACCTACCAGGGGTCACACCCTCAGAGAAAACTGACTCTCCCTCTCCCAGCAGTGATCAATTGCCAATAGGTACTCAGCCAGGAGTGGGACTTTGTGCCAGCCTCCCTTTCCATGTTGGGATTTTGTCTGGCTTGAGCTTGAGTAGGGCTTGTGCACACTGTGACAAACTGTTGTGAGTTTGTACATGCAACTACCTGTTATGTCCAGAAAGCACTGTTTCCTTGTAGTCATCCACCATCTCTGGCCCATACGATCTTTCTATCTCTTCTTCCACAAAGATCCCTGAGACTTAAGGAGATGGGGATGATACAGATGTCCCATTTAGACCTGAGCAGTCTGGGTTCTTCCCCACATATTTTTTGTTTTGGATTTTTTTTTTTTTTTTTGGTCTTTTTGAAGCAGGGTCTGCCTGTGGTCCCAGCTGTCCTGGAACTCGCTATGTAGACCAGGCTGGCCTTGAACTCACAGAGATCCACCTGCCTCTGCCTCCCAAGTGCTGGGGCTACAGGCGTGCACCACCACACCCGGCCCCCGCATATTTTTAACAAATATAAATGGCAGAACTTTTTTGCTCAGGATCTTTTCTTCTTTGAACTCCTCCCACTCCAGCCAGCCCTGTTTTTGTTTTATTGTGTTTTATTTGTAAAATCAGATTACATGTGGCATAGGTTGAAACTGTTACCATCAGAGAAATGGGCACTGAAAACCTGAGAAATTATATACCATTGCAAATGAACGATTTTACAGTGCAGAAATGAACAGATTTTACGATGCCCATGGACACTGCCACAATGTCAGGGCTAGGCATCTTTTTCTCTCTCCCAGAATCACACCAGATGGATGCAAAGGGCTTGGAGGGTCTAGGATAGACAGGCCAGCTATTCACGTGAAATGGAATTGGTGATGCAGTTTGTAATGAGTCAAGTCCAGCCTGCAGGCAGGGGTAGAGCAGTGAGCAGCTCCAGGAGATGTGGGAATGAAGCACTGTGTGCTGAGCCCAGGGAGGATGCTGCTTGCTCTCCTCTTGGTTATTTCCTCCTAAGTTAAGGTACTCTCCACTCCCTATGTGATGGCAGCCAACAGCTTTACATTTTACAGACATCTCCAGATTCTTGAACAATCTAAAGAGCTGATTAGATGCTCTCAATTTATTCTTGCAATGGATCTGTGTCTTAGCCAGAACTAGAAGGCAGATCTCCTGACTCCTCAACCCTGCAGCTCATCCCTTGGCTCGCTGTGTTCATCCTAGACCCTTTTCTCCCTCTATCTTAATGACACAGAACAGCGGGATTCCACCATAGATCTGCTTCCCTCTACAGTGTGGAATAACCAGCCCGATAACGGCAGTGTACACATTCCACACAGTCTAAATTATAAACCCATTAGTGTTAGGAATTATCTTTGAATTTGCAAGCTCTGCCTCCCATTGAGAAGGTGTCCTTTCTTTAATTCAATCCTAAACCAGTCATTGAGTTTAGCAAGCAGACATTCCTTTGTAATGTCAGGCATGACTTTCTCTCCTTCTTGATTGATTGATTAATTAGTTATGTGTACTTGGGTCCAGCGGGGAGCCCAGTGACAGCTGTGACATGAAAATTACTGGAAAGTTACGAAAATATGTAGCAGTGTTGACTTGCTGAAATGCGGTACCAGGGACTGATTAGACACAGACACGTGTAACGATCACATCTTGAAATTACCTGTCACTGCTGAGGCCTTGAAAAGAATCCTTTTGATTAGGAAGAATTAATTCAGTTCCAATCTAATCACCTGCAAGGAAACTAGTGAATATTCTCTATTTGTATTTCAGCCTTTGGTGGGGGGGAAGGAGAGAGTTGGGGGAGGAGGGGGTCTGGAATCCTAAAGTTTAGAAGAATAACTCTTATCGACAAAACAAAACAAAACAGAACAACCTCAAACCCAATCAGGTTATTTTCTACTTGAAATCCTCCAATGGTTTCTTGTTCTTAGAGACTAAACAAACTGACTGCTGAGCTTGTCCTCTGAGAACACACCATCTCACCATCAGCTTCCCGCCAGCCCTCCTATGTTTATGTTTCTTTTCCTTTCTCCCTCTGCTTAAACCACACAGATCCTACAGCAATCCTCTCTAAACACCTGCTTACCAAACAGCCTCAGCATAGGTCTTTCCTCCTTTTCCGTTCTTTAAGCTTCAGGTCTGCATCTTAGAGGCACCTTCCCTCATCTCCTGACGATATCAGCTCTCCTTATCAAAGATTCTCCTGGTACCACATGTGTCTCCCTTCACAGTAAATGTTACAGCTATTGTGTGTGTGGTGTGCAATTAGAAGATCAAATTTTATTTCTCCCATTTTCACAGTTAAGTTCCCTGAGAATTGTCACTGTCTCTGTTTTCTGCTTACAGTGGCTTTTCCTGCAAAGTATTCTCCTGACACAAAGCAGACCTTCAGCATCTAGTAGACATGTAAATGAAGGAGGAGGTAATTGGCTCAGAAATATAACCCTATAACCTGGTAGAAATTTAGCAGAAATCAGACATTTCTCATACATGCTTTGGACAGAGGAAAGTTTCAACTGACAAGAATCTTATTAAAAAATGATGTGTCCTGTATCTCTTCTTATTAATTTTAGTTTGAAATATATTTTGTCAGATATTAAGATAGCAACTCTTGAGTGTTTCTTGGTCTCATTTGTTTCACTATAAAAAGATGGCTTTTGTGACATACCAATGCAAATAGGGGAAATTTCACAGGCTCTCATCTCTAGATGAAGAGGTACAGGTGATCCATGGATGCTGAGGGAGAGAGAATCAGTTCTCTCCAGGGACAAGATCCCTGATCGGTTATCCAATTCCAAATGGTCAGAACTAAACACATGTATATGCAAGCACCATTAAATGTACAAATAAATATATGTATATGTAACAATACTAATCAAAGAAGAGGTCATGAAGTTGAGAAGGACTAGGAGTGTGTGGGAAGAGCTGGAGTAGGGAGAAGGAAGGGTAAGGGTGACAGATACAATTCTCATGTATGAAATGCTCAAAAAAGTAAAAAAGAATCTTAATATGATTACTTAGTATGATTCCTAAGCAGCATACACCATGTCACATAAGTAAATCAGTAACTAAAATCTCTCTCCCTCAGATTTCACCAGTGTGATTCTCTGATGGTTTAGTAAATCTGAATTGATAATTCACAAGAACCTGAAAGCTCCTGGGTGCCTTGAATGCTCAATAAAATGACCACCTTTATGCTCGACAATCTCTTCTGACTGTAATACTGCTATAAGCAAAAGGACACTTATATTAATAATGTTAAGCCATGTCTGCCAGGGTCCTAGCAGGAAGCACTCAACTCACTCAAAAAAAATCAACTAAAATACAATGAAGAGGCAATTTATAGAGGTGGGGGCGGCAGGCATCAGGGAATGAACAAAGCATAATGAGGAATGAGAGATTAGCAGCCGTTGGGAGATCTTATCATGTCCAGGCCAAAGGAAGCCAGGGAAGGCAGTCAAGAAGCCTGATGAGATGGTGCCTGGGGCATGGGGCTGCCTCTCAAGGGTTGTAGCTGTTCATACCAGCTGTGCAAGGAAGGACCTAGTCCTGGCCAGATCTCTTGGGAGGAGCCTAGTTAGGGCACCTGCCTCCTTCTATCCTAGATCTCCTGGCAAACTATACCTGAAGCTAGGGGCTGAGGTTTGTGTAATGATCCATGTGGTCAGCTTTCTGGGGCTCTGAGCAAGGCAGAGAGGTGCTGAGACTGGATGACAAAAGGGCAGAAAGGTGTTAAGAATGGCTGTCATCAATTCTTTACAGAGCTCACACTGAATGGTATTGCTTCAAGGTCTACACCGTCTTAACTCAGGCCAATCTAACAGTCCCACTGGCTAAAGTGCTAATATTTTTGCCATTACAAATGAAAGAAGAAAGAAAGAAAGAAAGGAAGGAAGGAAGGAAGGAAGGAAGGAAGGAAGGAAGGAAGGAAGGAAGGAAGGAAGGAAGAGAGGTTGGCTAATCTGTCCAAAGTCTCACACCTTGTTTCTTGACAATGGAACTAAAATTCAAATTCAGGCATTGTGACCCCAGAACAATTCACTTCCAGCCTTGAACTTAAGAAGAGTTCTGATATAGAGGTAAAGATTTCAGTCTGTATTCTTACCAGGAGAAAGTCCCCAGTACAGAAAACATGGGGCTGGGGAACCTAAAAACATTTCCTAAGCATTGAACTAGGTATTAACTGGCCTTCAGAAATTGTAGAAACTAAACTTAAAGGAATCTTATGTATGTTTCCAGTAAATTGCTGCTTGGGGTATTACTGTTCTGGCAATCGAATATGTGAGCCTTGATTAAGGAGATTGATTGAGGATGAATGTGAAACTCAGCTAAGAAAGGAAAATATCTATAAGTATGTTAGCACCATCTAGATAATTATTAACGTTTAGAGATGATATTGCACATTTCAAGAATAGAGAATACATGCCAGGTTTGTAAATCTCCTATTTACTCCTGGATATAGTGCCTTGATGTTTTTCCTAAGAGTAATATGGCTAATATTTAATGTAAATTTGAGTTGAAACTAAGTGTGAAAATAAAATAACATGAATCACATATGGTTTTGATGTTAAATAACTTGCTGGTTTCAATTCCTCTTGCTAGAAATTTAGAAAATACAGATATACAAAGGGAAGAAAGCATAGGCCAACTGTAATTGCACCAGATAGGGGGAAAAGAGTTATCCTGGTCTTGGTGCTATTTGTATCCATGTATTATTTACAAGGTTGGGACTATATTGAAGTTAGTGTTTTAAACTTTATATTTCCTAAAGTATACTAGAGGCAAGTTTCCATGTAATTGATCTTTTCTCATTTTACTGGCTATTATAAGGGTAGGTATTTAATTAAAAAATGGTATAGAAAACACTTCATCTATCAATCCCCCAGTACTGGGCATTTAGATTGCTTTCAATTTTTATTATAAACAACTTGCCATTACTGAACCGTTGTGTATATGCTTGTAGAGAAAATAGGATTATCTTTTCTTTGGCCTATTTGAAAGTGCCTTGTGCCACTAACCAATTCCTGTCAATATATATCAATATTTTACATAATTAGGTTTGAGGCAAGACAGTTCTTTGAGAATTGATGAAATTGGCACAGCTTTCTAATACATATCCAGAAATGTTAACTTATATATTAAATCCAGTTTAAAAATGTCAATTTTATTCTTGAGTAACTGAAGTAATAATGAACAGTTTTTCAAAAGACTCAATTTTTAAAAACAAGCATGCATGCATTTGCGCGTGTGTGTGTGTGTGTGTGTGTGTGTGTGTGTGTGTGTGTGTATGTGTTGTGTGTGCTGGTCAGGGGACAGCTTTCAGGAGTCAGTTCTGTCCTTCAACCATTTGTGCCCTGGGGCTCTAACTCAGGTTGTCAGGCTTGGCAACAGGTATCTTTACCAACTAAGTCACCCCAATGGCACAAAGACATTTTTTTGTCAGGAGCTGGAGAAACAACTTTCATTACCAAAAAATATAATATGGCTCTACAAACAGTTGACTTAAGCAGGACATTCTGCCTGCACTAGTAACCTTGAGAAAGAATTTATGGCAAGGTTATCTTTCTCTTCCCCTTGCAAACAGTTCTCAGAAAAGATAAGTCATGCAGTAATCTCTTGGAACACCTGGTAATTGCTCAGTCCCCCACCCCATACCCATAAAAATGCTGTAACCT
>NW_008330735.1:3917470-3919779 GCF_000622305.1 Nannospalax galili
CTGGCGGTCAGTCACGTTGCTGAATTGCTCAGTCCCCCTCCCATACCCATAAGAATGCTGTAACCTTTTTGACCAACTCCCTTAACCCCTTCTAAATATAAACTGTATATAAGGAAAGCTTGCAGTTCAATAAAGTGGCCCTTGACAAGTGGACTTGCTTGGGCTCCGTCTCTTCTTTCTCGCCCGTTTTTCCTTTCAGGGAGTGGTCCCCCTCGAGCTTTACCTGTACAGGGTCCCCTCAGGTGGGGGCAAGTGGCGCCTAAATGTGGGGCTCGAGGTACAGACCCTTGCCAGACAGAGACGGTTGAAGACAGACCTTGTTATGCGTTTGAGGACGGCCTCCGACAAAGTGAAAGTAACTGCACCGGATCGCCGTCGTTTGATCTGCACTCTCACCGCTCATGAGGAGCTGCTGATCTGAGGTAAGTAAGTGGTCTCTGTCTCAAAAAATGGGCCGCAACTGTCTAAGGAGGCTATTTTTATTAGGGACTTGAAGGCCTCCCTCGGAGAAAGAGGAGTCCGAGTTAAGAAAAAAGATCTTGTAAATTTTTTCGTGTTTGTGAGTGACCAGTGTCCTTGGTTTGTTATAGATGGTCCTGAAATCAACCCTAAAAAATGGGACCGAGTGGGACAGTGTTTAAATGAACTATTAAAGGATAAAGGCTCTGAGGCAGTTCCCATTCAGACTTTCAGCTATTGGACATTAGTCCGAGATCTTCTCAAAGACTCTCCTGAAAACAAAAGTAAAATTATTTCCCTAGCTGAGGATTTCATTAATCCCCTTTCTCGGTCCGCCTCTGTGTCATCCATTAATAAGACAAACCTTCAAAAGGTAACTCAGGGTGTCGCTCATCAGGAGCAGACCTCGCCTTGCCCATCAGTCATGATCGATATGCCTCCCTCGAAGCCAACCGCTATAGGTGGGCCAACCCAACTTTATCCAACATTGCCCAAGGTAGAGAGAAAAGAAAAACCTTTTTCCAACTTAACTTTCCCAGTCTTTCAGAAACAAGGTTCCCCTCCTGATAGATTAACCCCCTCTGAGGAGAATGACTTAGAGGAAGAGGCCACCCAATATCATAATCCTGACTGGCCCCCTCTTGTTGCTTCTGCACCTCCCCTACCTCCATACCCACCGACCTTCTGTGCACCCATTCTTCCCATAACCACCGCCCATACAGATATCCTTCTAAAAGCTAAAAAGGACCTAAGTAAACAAGTTATAGCTTTAAGAGATGTTCTTTCTTTGCAAAAAGAGTTTGCAGAGCTCAACTCAGAGCTCTCTTCCCTACAAAAGGCTGTTACTAGAACTGTTTTTGCGGCTCCTTTGCCACAAGCTGCAGGAAAGACTAAGTTCAAGTCTGCCAAAACTAGGGCCCTTGCCTTCCCTGTAATCACTAGGCAGGTGGCCAGAGAAGGCCTCTCCTCTGTAGAAGAGTCAGGTAGTGACAGAGAAGAACCTAGAGACTCTGATAATGAGGAGGGGGGAGAGGCACAAGAAGAGGGTGAGGCTGCTTTGGAGCAGGTTCCTGCTCCCGCCCCCTCAGGGTGTAGGAGGCGCTCTACTATACCAACAGATGTTGAGTATAAGCGCCTCAAGTTTAAACCTCTTAAAGAATTAAATAATGCAGTTAAGAAC
Source organism: Nannospalax galili (assembly GCF_000622305.1). Classification (NCBI taxonomy): domain Eukaryota; kingdom Metazoa; phylum Chordata; class Mammalia; order Rodentia; family Spalacidae; genus Nannospalax; species Nannospalax galili. Next base: position 3,919,110 of record NW_008330735.1, read on the forward strand.
TATGGCCCCAATGCCCCATTTACTGTATCCATGCTTGAGACCCTGTCTGGTAGCGGGTACTTTACACCAGGAGAATGGCTTCGGGTGGCTCAGACGATCCTCTCTCGTGGACAATTCTTATCCTGGAAAGCTGACTACCTTGATCGCTGTCAGACTATAGCCAGCAGAAACCAACAGGACCCTCGGGCCCCGACAAGGAAAATATCACTGAGGGCCGACAGCTTAAATTACCCACAGGGGTTTTAGCGCAGACCAAGGAGGCTGCACTGGGGGCGTGGAGAGAAATCCCAGCAAAAGGCAGCCTCATGACACCCCTAACTAAAATAGTTCAAGGCTCTCAAGAACCCTTTAGTGAGTTTGTGGGCAGGTTACAAGAGGTAGCTGAAAGAGTTTTGGGTCCTGAAGATGACAATGACAAGTTCATTAAACAACCTGCTTGTGAAAATGCTAATTCTGCTTACAAATCTGTCCTTAAGGGACAAGCCAAAAATAAGTCCTTGAATGAATTAATCAGACTTTGTGCTGACATAGACTCTTTTTCTCATAAGATTACTCAAGGCATAAATTTGGCAATTGGTGCTGCTCTTCAGACAACTAGAGGGCCCACCCTCCCTAAAAAATGTTTTAAGTGCGGACAACCTGGGCATTTTGCAAAAAATTGTACTGAAAC
>NW_008330735.1:3924471-3935860 GCF_000622305.1 Nannospalax galili
ACTCGGGGGACCCACCACATAGCCTAAGGCATATCTTTCATTCGCTAAAGTTATTAATAAAGGGTGAGATGTCGGGAGCTGGAGGAACAACATTCATTACCAAAAAATATAATATAGCTCTACAAACAGTTGACTTAAGCAGGACATTCTGCTTGCACAAGTAACCTTGGGAAAGAATTTATGGCAAGGTTATCTTTCTCTTCCTCTTGCAAACAGTTCTCGGAAAAATGAGTCATGCAGTAATCTCTTGGAACATCTGGCGGTCAGTCACGTTGCTGAATTGCTCAGTCCCCCTCCCATACCCATAAGAATGCTGTAACCTTTGACCAACTTCTTCAACCCCCTCTGAATACAAACTGTATATAAAAAAAGGCTTGCAGTACAATAAAGCGACCCTTGACAAGTGGACTTGCTTGGGCTCCGTCTCTTCTTTCTCGCCCGTTTTTCCTTTCAGGGAGTGGTCCCCCTCGAGTCTTACCTGTACAGGGTCCCCACAGGCGGGGGCATTTTTTGTGTTAAAAAAATTCTTAGTATGTCAAAGGACACTATTATGCAGTGAAGAGGCAATCTACAGAATGGAAAAACATTTTTACCAGCTGTACCTCTGACAGAGGTACAAAGAAAGAAAATAAAGTAAGCATCAAAAAACAAATAACCCAATTAAAAACTGGGATGAGGAACTAAAAAGAGAATGTTGAAATGATGAAACACAAATGTCTAAGAAATATTTTTTACATGGTAAACATCTTTAGCTACAGGAAAATGCTATTAAAACTACTTTGAGATTTTGTTTTACCTCAGTCAGAATGACTAAGATTCAAAAAAAAAGTGATAACAAATGCTGGTAAGGATGTGGGGAAAGTGGAATACTTATTCTCTGCTATGGGAATGCAAACTGGTACAGCCACTATGGAAGTCTGTGTAGCAATTCCTCAATAAGCTAGAAATAGACCTACGATATGATCCAGCCTTACCACACTTGGGCATATACCCACAGGACTCCATATCCTACTACAGATATATCTGTTCATCTATATTCATTGCTGCTCTATTTACAACAGCCAGGAAGTAGAAATAACTTAAATGTCTATCAACTGATGAATGGATAATGAAATTATGGTACATTTACACAATAGAATATTATTTAATTGTTAAGAAAATAGAAATTATTAAATTCACAGGTAAATGGTTGGAACTGGAAATAATTATCCTGAACGAATTATTCCAAACCCAGAATGACAATCATCACATGTTCTCTCTTATAACTGGATGCTAGCTTTCAATCCATAGAGGTCAGGAAACTAGTAAGTGACCATGGGAAGGAGACATCCTGGGAGGGGAAGCAGAATGTAGTGCTATAAAGGGGTGAAGGGGGAGTAATGAAGTAGGAAGGGCTAAATGGGGTAGAAAATGGGAGGGTAGGACAAAGGAGGGAGTAAGGGCAAGGATAAGTAACACTAAAGCCTTTTGAAAAGTGACATGAAAGCCTACCATTATAGAAGCTTCTTCAAGTACATACATATGAAATATAAAAAAGATTTTAAATGGAATTACACTATAGTGGGGGGAATGCCCTTATCAGATACTATAGCAAAACAAAAACAAAACAAAACAAAAACCCCAGTGCTAGGAATGGACTCTCTCTTTTGAATCTATTGACCAGGGGTCCCATAGACCCTCAAAAATACTAGCTATTGCCCTCACTCTTGGTTACCTGTCAGAACTTGATGATTAAACTCTATTGCTGAAGATATAGCACACATGTGAGTTGTAAACAAACTAGAAGAAATCAAGTTGGTACTGACTTCAAAGCTTCATCTTTTCTAGCTAGCTTTCATAGTGCTGGAAGGTGCTATGCATGCTGTTGGAAAACAAAAATAATCATAAACCTTGCTCAGGTATGAACTATTGAAGCTATAATAATTCCTGACTTGGTAAGATATGCCCACTGGTGCAATAGTGGCATGAATGTTATAGAAGCAATCGACTGCTTTCTGATTGGATTTAAGGCCCCCTCATAAAAGGAAGCTTATACTGGCACTGATATCAGGTTTAAGGACATGTAGCTAGACAGGTCACAGGCCATAGGGGAGAATCTATTACTACTGGTCTGCTAAATGGATATATTATTAAACTGACTCCTAATGACTTATTGTTATACCCACAGATTAATGCATTGCTCACCTTTTACCAGAGAAGCATCTTCTTGCAGCTAATGATGATTAACACAGAAACCCACAAGTGGTCAACATGTAGAGAATGAGACTGCAGAATCCTTAGCCCTGACTTTTATCACCTGGGACACCTATATTAAGTTCTTGCCTCCTGTTCTAGTTAGTTTTCTATTGTTGTGATAAAAACACTGACCAAAACCAACTTGGGAAAGAAAGGGTTTATTAGGCATACAGCACAGTCTATCATCAAGGGGAGCCAACACAGGAACTCAGGACAGGAACCTGGAGCATAGAGGAATGCTGCTTACTGGCTTATTCCCCTGGCCTGTGCTAAGCCTGCTGGATAGCTTTAGTTGTCAACTTAACACACCTGGTTAGAGGGACCCTCAACTGAGGAATTGTCTCCATTAGATTGGCCTGTGGCCATGTCTGGGGGGCATTTTCTTGATTGTTGAATAAAGTGGGAGGGCCCAGCTCACTCAGTACAGTGCCTTCATCTCTGGTCACATGGTCCTGTATTGTATAAGAAAGCAGACTGAGCATAGGCCAGGGGAACAAATCTGTAAGCAGCACTCTTCCATGGTCTGTAGTCCAGGTTCCTGCCTTGGCATCCCTCGATGATAGACTGTGCCATAAGCCCAATAAACTGTTTACTCCCCAAGTTGGTTTTGGTCAGTATTTTAATCACAGCAATATAAAGCTAACTAGAACACCTCTCAAGGCTCAGGGATTATTGCAGGAGAGGGGGGCAGAAATACTGTAAGAGCCAGAGATGGTGAATGACTATAAGGAAACAGTATTTTCCAGACAGCAGGGAAATTATTCATATGAATTCACAGCAATTGTGACAGTATGCACAAGACCTACCCAAGCTCAAGCCAGACAAATCCCCAGCATGATGTGTGGTGTGTGTGTGTGTGTGTGTGTGTGTGTGTGTGTGTGTGTATGTGTGTGTGTGTGTGTGTGTGTGTGTGTGTGTGTGTGAAGATCCAGCTAAGGAACTATTGGTACGTGATAGCTGCCTGGAGAGGAAGTCAGTTTTCTTTAAGGGTGTGACACTGTGTAGGTTGACCAGGCTCTAGGGGATGAACACACACTTAAGGGCATTTGGAGGTACAAATTAGACTTATTAGGCCTTAATTTAAAAAAAAATAGAGGACATGAAGTCTACTGAGGGGTAGGAAAGGGAGGGGGTACAGGTAGGAGAGAGGGTCTAAATAGGATCAAAATACACTGTATGAAATTCTCAAAAATTCAGTAAAAATAATTTTTAAATGCTTATACCAGGAGTATCATTCTAGTAAGACAAAAAATAAGAAAATCCCTGATACTAAAACCACCAGCAGTAGTGCACTGAGCGCTTTCATTTGAGGCAGCATGCTTACGAAAGCAGTGCTCTGTGCTTCATTTGCTATGCCATGCAGCAGCTAATTGTATTACATTATTTTCAAAAAGAGCTGCAAAACTATAAAAAGAATGTGGGGTGTACTGCGGTGGCTTCTCTCTAAAGTCCTAAAGGCACTTTTAGATGCCTGAGCAGTTCAGTTTGAAGACAAAAGGACTTTGATCTTTCCTGACAACTCAGCATGAAAAGAAATTAGAAAATTGGTCCTTTGTCATGATAGTATTCGTTCTGAGTAAATCTACTGGCAAAATTTAGAGACACCCAGCATCCAAAACAAGAGTGAAATATGTAGCGTAGGGGGTTTTCCACTGAAGGGAAAGACTTCCAATTAGGGAGGCAGAGGACGCTTCCTCTGGAGCACACCTGCTGAGCAAAGGTATCTGGCTTCCTGTTTTTGGAACCAGACTTAGGCTGCAGGCCACTAATTGCTCCTTTTCATGGCTATTCCTCATTTCAAAGACTCTATGTCAAAAGCTTTTAGGAAAGTCTTGCTGGGCTATAAACTATTTAAGATACAAAATGAGAAACATATCTTCCTTTCAAGAAAAGTAAACTCATAAAGCCTACTGTATGCCACACTTTGAGTGACTCTGTCCCTTAATCTCATATTGATAGGAGGGAGGAAGACTGAGAATCCCAGAGTTAAAGAAGCACCCAATAGGTCCCATAGCTAGAAAGTGGCAGGGGCAGGCCTATCTGACCTTGATGCTCCTGCAGTCTCTGGGAGTAATATACTCATGGAAATGTTCCCTATTGTAATCAATGTTGTCCTCAGTTTCCTTTTGGCAAGAGTCCTCTTTGAATGTGGCTATCAAGACGTTCTCATTGTATCCCATTGTGGATGTGTAAGAGACCATAGTGTTAGAGTTGCAAAAGGCTACTAATAAGATTAACTAATCAAGTTTATAAAATCTCTAGTCCATCTGTTGGAAGTTCCACCTTTCCAGTTTCAAGGGCCAATCACCTGGTGATAGGCCCACCCCCAGGAAGGCAGAGTCACCTTAAGTCATAGTAAATAGACAGGTGGATGAAATATTGAATTTTTCCTGTCTAGAATCCTGCCTCCTAGTACAGTTCTTCCGAATCTGGCCACAAACATGTAGCTCTCTGTAAGTCTGCCCCCTTTTCTTCTTCAAATCCCTTTTCTAAACATGCTTTTTTAGTAACTATTTGGGCTGCCCTGGCATCTTGTATTTCTTTATTTTTTCTCTGAAGCTTCCTCTCCCAGCCATGTGGCTCTCAGTCCCCCATGTGTCTGATCTTCATGCAGGTTCTGAACCCTCATGGCGTCATGGCTTTTTCCCTTCCTCTCCATTCTCCTCCTCAAGGCATCTGCTGAGATTACCAGTTTGCCTGCCCTGAGGATTTTTCTCTAATTTCCAATAAAATTGTCCTAAATCTTCCGTTTGGGTTCATTCTTAAATTCTTTTATAAATGAGACTAAGAACACTCTCGGGGACACTCTTTCTCCCTTGAATCAATAGTTTTCAAGGCTCCTTGTTCGAGTTAGGAGACAGTCCTCAGCAGCAAGTCTCTGGGATAGTAATTTCAAAACTCTTCAGTGTCTTAGGCAGAGGGGACATCTATTCAGTGAGTCATCACAATTTTAAGTATGGGTTTGAAGATGAGACATTTCCTATATAAGACATGGAATTTTCCTCTCCGTGACCCCAGAGTTCCTTCTCATTTTGGTCCCTTTTTCTATACTAGATCCTCCAGACTCTCATTGCTTTTGTGAACTTGTCCTTCTGTGTTGGTTAGTTTTTATCAGTTTGTCAGAAACCTAAACATAATGTTAGAATATCAATAAGCCCCATATATTTAACTGGTCCTGACTATAAAAATATGTCTAGTCTATCTGTTGGAGGACCTACTTTTCCAGTCTCACTGGTCAATCACCTGGTGATAGAACCACTCCCAGGAAGGCACCTACACCTTAAGTTATGCTGAATAGACGGGCGGAATACCTGGGGTGTTAATAAGGTAATGAATATTTCCTGCCTGGAACTAGATGTAGCTCTCTGCAGAACTTCCAGACCAGCCACAGTCACATAGGTCTCCAGAAGTCTGTCCACTTTCCTGAACTCTTCAGGAAAGCGTAATTTCTTTTCTTCTTCATGCCTTTCTTTCTAAACATGCTTTCTTTAAGGCTTTGGGCTGCCCCTAGCACCTTGTGTTTCTTCACTTTTTCCTCTAAAGCTTCCTTCTCCCAGCCATGTGGCTTTGAGTCAGCCACATGTCTGACCTCCATGCAGGCTCTAAACCTGCATGGCTCCATGGCTTTCTTTCCTTCTTCCCACCATTCACCTCCTCCCTCGCCTGCCCTGAGGATTTTTCTTTAAGATTCTAATAAAATTGTAAAATCTTCTGTTTGGGTCCATTCTTAAATTCTTTTATGAATGAGACTAAGAACCCTCTAGATGAACCTCTTTCTCCCCATTTCAATATCTAGGAAGAGGAAATTTTAACTGAGGAATTGTCTCCATGGGATTGCTTGTGGTCATGTCTGTGAGGCATTTTCTTGATTGCTAATTGATATGGGAAGGCCCAGCCCATTGTGGATACCAAACCTTTGCAGGTGGGCCTGGGATGAACAAGAAAGGGATCTGACTGCTGGTGACCTGGAAGCAAGCTAGTAAGAAGTAGTCCTCCATATCACTGCCTCAGTTCCTTTCAGGTTCCTTCCTTGGCTTTCCTCAGTGAGGAACTCTTACTCAGAAGTGTAAGATGAAATAAACTCTTTCCTATCCAAGTTTAGTTTGGCATGTACTTTATTACAGCAACAGAAAGCAAATTAGAACACCTTCCTTCCCATAAACTCCTCATTGCTAAGTAGCAAGCATTGGTTTCTATAGTTTGCAACCCAGAATCTCAAGGAATATGAGTTATGTATGGATATGAACCAAAAAAATAACCCTGAATCTTTACATGGTATTAAAATCTATGCATTTCAAGGGGCGCCTGAAATTATTTCTGGGACTTTAACAGAAATATATCTCTTTAGATCAATAGGCAGTAGATAAATAATCAGGGCTATGGGAAATGTTACCAGGTCTCTTCACCTTTTAGCCCATCACACTGGGCTGCCTCCACCAGTCGCTTAAGGGTTTTACAACTGTAAGGGACCCTGGTCATCATCTAGGCCAACACAGTCAGCTCCCTCACCAGCCTGGAGAGGGTTGCTAAATTTTCTTTACCCTTTGGACTCCATTATGCACAATGTCACTTCTGAGCCTTCCACTGTCTCTCTTGAATGTTAGCACCATGTTGAGTTTAATGCACAGGTGCTTAATGCACAGGGCACCACAAGCACATCACAGAGCAAAATCCAGTCTTCCCATCCATTCTGTTTTGTGGGTTCTTCCATTTCAAGAGGCTTCTCTTGCCATCTGAGGAAGTTTATTTAAAAATAATGCTAATAAGAAGAGGAGAGAATATCTCATCAAGAAAAGCATCTGAAATGAAATTTGCAAATGGTTTAAATGACTAAAATGGCCAAAAGGTAAGTAACTGAAATCTAAAGGGAACAACAGCAGTTCCTGTTCTGCCCAGCTGACTAAGCCACAGTGGGTGCATACTCAGAAGCAAGGCATGCTGAGACCAACGTTTCTGTCAGGAAGGCAACAGCACGCAGTCCTAACTGAACAGGCTGGCCAGCACAGCTTTGCAGCATGCAGAGGGCAGTTTAAGCTCAGACCCAAGAAGTCAAAGTTTTGCATGTCAGGCAGAATTCTTTCTTGCTTCTTGAAATTGTAGAGAACGTAGAAAGATTCTAGTCTCAGATGGCCTCTCAAGTAATAAGCCACTGGACCACCAAGAGCCCAATCAGATAAGACTGAATTCAGGCACATGTGTGCTCCAGAGTCTAGCCAACTAGCTTCCAACCCTGTGTCTGCCTGTTGAGTGACTGGCTCCTGTACCACTTAATCCCTTTGGGAGGCAGTGACCACATCTGTAAAGTGGTAATAACAGCAATGCCTTTGTCATAGGGTGATCAGGATTAAAGGAGGTGGCCCCCTCATCAGCCGTGAAGGCATTTAAAGTGTTGAGCACATAGTATTTAAGAATGGGCAGCTGCAATGTTAGTGGGGAAAGCTCTGGAAAAGCACATTATTGTAGGTGCCTAAGTCTGTTTACTTGGGGGAGGAAAGGTTATAACCCAGGGGCTTTGAGGATAACCTAGGTTATCCTTGTCAAAACCTGGATGGTCATACAATCTAATTCTAAAGCCTCAGGCTACACATACTTCCAGATCTAATTCACCTGGAAGTCAAACTCTGAGACCAATGCTCAGGTCTGTCAGGAAATGCTGAGGTCGGCAGCAGAGATAGGCAAGCACGGGGACCATGTCAGGGGCCTATGTTGGACTATGGTTCTTTTGGCTTTGAATGTAGGTAGCTTTGCTCTGATTGTTTCAAATGAATACCCCTCTAATGCCTAACTTCTCACAATTAATATGAATGTTCCTTTTTGTGTATAATTCATAGCTAATGTTATTACTTGACAATGTTATACAGATACATCTCACCTGCCTTCACAGTGAGACTGTACACAAGGTGTTAAAATTTTCCATCAGATTTGTTGACTGAGCCAGGTGAATTTGATCAAGCAATTTGTTAGAAGGGCAGAAATATAGTCAAGAAGACTCTCCTGGCTTAGAGTTTGCATTTATTTTTCTTTTATCTTTTCCCCAGTCATAAATCTTTGATGAGGCAGAGAATGAATAGGGCTTGGAAATGAAGCTGGGGAAGGAATCTCTCACCGTGTGGGGATGGGCATCCATCCTCAGAGCTGGGCTGCAGAGATGTCATGAAATCCAAAGTTTCTCTTAGCCTGTGAAGAAGTAAACCACTTCAGAGTTGTATGTGACGGTGTGATGCTGAAAGAATGGGACAGTCTAGAATGAAGCTTCTAAATCCTTTCTGCCTATTATTTGGCCCGATTTCCATATTATTTGACCTGAATTTTCCATCTTTTTTATGTAAGCTGTGCTCTTTTATTTAAGGGCCAAGTACTGTCTACTGTACTTGAGTTTTATTGTGCTGTGTCAAGTCTGTCACTTTAATCTTCAAATCAGCATATTAAAAGAGCACATGATTCTTAGATGTATATCCACTTATTTTCTGTTAGTTGGAAATGAGTAATTTTCTTTCTTGACTTCTTTTGGATAAATTCAATATTTATATTCTGTCTTTGAGCTTGTTCATTATGCATTCTTTTATGATTCTTTTAATAACATCCAATATTGATTTATTACAAGTTAAAATAAATGAACACTAACACTTCCCAGAGAACACCAGGACACGACAATACTTTAACTCCATTTACTCACTTTTGACTTTACTGTTACTATTATATTATAATTTGCTAGATGACGGACCTGCCACTTTGAGATACGGTTGCTTTACAAAACCATATGTGGCAGCCTGGGAGAAATCAGTCCATGCCCTGCAGCTAGTCCCTTAGTAAAACAAAGAACAGACAGGCCCCTGCCCTGACTGGTTAGAACACTCAGGTCTCAGGGAAAAGTAGGCCCAAAACCCTGTGCCCCGCTAGTGCAAGATACAATTCTAGTCCTTCTTAGTACCTGCCTCAGTGCCCAGCATGTAGTCTAGGCCAGGCTAATTATGTGCCGGTGGAATGTCCCTCTAACCCCCTGAAAACCTATGAGACTCAGAAGCCCCCTTTATTTGTGGGGACTTGAAGGGTGTTCCCTTCAGCACCCCCGAAAATACCTGATGGCTGTCTTTCCTAATGTAGTTCTGCCTGTTCTGCTTGTAATTTCTAACTTTGTGCATCTTAATTCTACATATTTTGCCCCCAAACTCCAAGGCATGAGCATCATTTTGTGTTTGGGATTTTCATAGTTGCCTTCTTGTTGGTTTTAGTTCATTTTTATGTTTTTATATTTTGAAGCAGGGTCTCACTATGTAGCCCAGGTTGACCTTGAACGGCAGTCCTGCCTCAGCTTCATGAACTCTGGGATCACAGGCATGTGCTGCCAAGACTTACTGGTTTCTGCCTCAATATTCACCTATATTTACCTATTTATTTAATCTTTGCTTTTTACTTTTCCCTGTATTTCCATCTGTCTTTTGGTGTTTATTTTACCATGGATCTGCTACTGATAAATTTGCTTGTTTTTGTTCGTTCGGAAACATTTGGTTTTCAGTTTCTAAGAATCCCTTTTACTAAATATCAAATGTTGGTGTTTCCTTTCTGTGCTTTAAGATGCTTTTCCACTGTCTTTGAATTTCCATCAGTTCTGTCAAGAAGTCAAATTGTAAGCTTAATATTATTTTAAAATTTTATGTATAAATTTATTTAATTGCCTGATGGTTTTAGATGTTCTCTTTCTATCTTCAGAAACTTTATGATTCTGAGTTTATCCAAGTGTTGGGGTTTTTTTGTTTTTTGGATTTTTTTTTTTTTTTTTTTTTTTTTTTTTTTTTTTTTTAAAAAAAAAAAAAAAAACGGGTCTTCCTGTGACTGTCGTTTCTTGTCAGTCTTGGTGCTGTTGTCTTTTCAAATGCCATAATTCTGCCTATTTTTAAGAGCTCTGAAGTCCATCTGCATGAGGGAAGAAACCACCCTGGAAATCAAGCTCTCAGCCTTAGCTCTTCTATACTATTGAAGGGATCCCCTCTGAGGTGTCACACCTAGGACACCAAAAAAGAAGCTTGCTTGTGGTGGTGCACATCTAAAATCCCTGCATTCAAGAGGCTTAGACACAATTGTTGTGAGTTCAAGGTCTGCCTGGATCATCTAGCCTAACTGCCTCCCCAAAGAAGATACTCCTATTCCTGAGAGGATGCTATCTAGCTTCTCCCAAGCACTTTATTCTTCTTGTTAATATGAATTGGGAAATTTCAGGAACATGCAATCAGCTAGCAAAAGATGTCACAAAAATCATTTAATAATGTTTACTATGAAAGAATTACTAGGAAATGAAGAATAAGATGTAGTCATTAGCCTTAGGAAACTCATAGTTTTTCAGGGGATAGACATAAAGCTAGCTAATGTTCTAGGAGATAAAAATGTATAAGCAAGGAATCATGTATCAATAAGGAAAGAGCAGCTCCAGCTGGGTGTATGGTTGGATTCTGAGAAATCTCACAGACAAAGCAGAATCTCAACTGATGCTTTCCAAAATCTTCCACATTCTATGATCCATTCCCTGGGCATTATCCAAGTTTTTAGTCTCCTGTCAAGCAAAATTCCCTCAATATTATTTATTTAAATAATTTATAATTTATTATAATAAATAATTTAGTCTACAGATGGAAGGACAGTTGCATCTTCTGACTATATTTATGAAAACTAAGATTTCATCAGCTCGTAGATATTACTAGGTGTATATATTTTGGAGTTTGAATAAAGCAGTGACTTTCCATCTTGGCTGTACTTTAGAATCACCTAGGCAGCTTCCAAAACTCCCCAGACTCAGGTTATAAGACTTTGGAGAATACCAAATATCCATTTTTTTCATTTCTTTTTCTTTTTTTTAATTATTTATTTAATAATGATATAATTAGAAGCATTTTATTACAACAGCATTGACATAGTCAATAACAATTTCCAGAGCTAAGATGCATCTCTTTCAAAATTGGCTGTAAATTTTTAGGTTTACAGTTAAATTGATACAGTTATACAATATTGTATTCCATATAACCCCTATAAGACACAAAATTAAATGAGATTTTAAACTTTAAAAAAGATCTCCATTTCATTATTAAAATAGTTTCATACAGAAAAATTCATTTTTAATACAATTGACACTAAGATGTACAGGCGTTTCTGATCTCTATAT
>NW_008330735.1:3935879-3936598 GCF_000622305.1 Nannospalax galili
TCTGAACTCCTTGGAATCTGAGCATGGATATAAAGCCATCAGGTAGATTTCAATGGTAATGTTTTTCACATCTACTAATTATTAAGCAGCAATTTTTATGCTTTGAAGAACTATTTTCTTTCTTTTTTAGTTATATATACACCCACTTCCCAGGTAGCACCCTCCCATACCCTCCCTCCCCCAACTAGAGCCCTTATACTCTTATATCCCTGCTACTGTCTGCTGTGTTGTTGGCACCCCAGCCATTCCCCACTACTTGCCCTTCTGGTGAATATAGTTAGCCTCTCAAGAGGTCTTTGTTTTAGAAGGGTCAGCTGTTCTTCATCTAGAAGTAATCAGTTGTCTATATTCCTTTGAATAAGATTGGGGTCTGCTGTTCATTTTCCCAGTTCTATGCTGGGTTACTATCTGGGAGTCCCTTTGGCCACCTTGGTCATCAACTCAAAAAAGATATTGCTTGTCTGGCATTGTTGCTTGTTATGTAGCCTTTAGCTATACATATGGACTCTTATGAAATTATGTTGGTCCATTTAATCTTTGGTTATACTTTCCTTTTGGGTGTTTAAGACCATACAGTTGGACCAGATAAACTGATTTATTTTTACTCTTAAGGTTGTTTGAGCATCTGTTCCTCAGGGGTCACATGGGCTTGGGAGGAGCCCCTTGGCTCCTTTCTTTTACCAGTTCCATCTATGTGAAGATAAGTCAAAGGTCCTACT
>NW_008330735.1:3936621-3937416 GCF_000622305.1 Nannospalax galili
AAGGAAATGATACCTCTGTGTTGGCCCTCCTCTTTGTAGACTGGACACTGGTTCAAGTCCATCTGGTGGGGGTCTCCTCGGCCTCCTTGATCAAGAGGACAGGTGACCCACAACCATTATAGGACATTTTGAGAGATGCTCATAGTCCCCTGGAACTAGTCGACCTAGGAGGGCAAGGAGCAAAAACTGTCCTTTATGTCCCCCTAACCAAATTATTATAGACCTCAAAGTATGTCTGTTAAACACGCAAGAAGGTTAGTTCCACCAGTCTGGTATTTTTAATTACTGTGTGTCATGTAGATAAATCTTGGGCAAAGATCAGTTGTTCTCAGATAAATCTTACCTAGATATATTTCTTGATTTGCTATATACAATTTGTCAGTAGGTTGTAGGAGTAATATGGTTCTCTCTGGTTTTCAAAATGAGCTAGGCATTGTTTATCTCTCACATTATCTCACCCCTCCATCATGGTTTTCCCACTTAAGGTGCCCCCATTTTCCCCCTTTCTCCCTTACTAATACCCTTCTCCTATAGTCCTACCTCTCTTGAGCTCCATCTTTCCCTTTATCCCCTAGGTTCCTTGTATACCCTTCCCTCCCCCCTCCCTTAAACTAACCCAATTTTTATCCATATCTCCCTTATTAAGTCCTGTTTCCTACTGTTCTTCTCGTTCAGTTTATTTCTTTTCCTTTGCCTCCCTGTTTCCTTTCCATTAACAAGTTCCTGTAGTTATGTCTGGTTGCATACTTATTTATCAGAGTCTGGTTCTAGGATCCACATATGAGGGAGAACATA
>NW_008330735.1:3937564-3938626 GCF_000622305.1 Nannospalax galili
TTAGGTTTCTTCCATCTCTTAGCTATTGTGAAAAGAGAAGCAACAAACATGGATGTACAAGTGTCTCTGCAATAGGATGAGTTCTTTGGGCATATGCCAAGGAGTGGCATAACTGGGTCATATGGTAGGTTCATCTGTGTTTTTTTAAGAGTTCTCCACACTGCTTTCCATAGGGGTTGAACCAGTTTGCAGCCCCACCAGCAGTAGATGAGTGTTCCCCTTTCCCCGCATCCTCTAAAACAATGGTATCATTTGTTTTCTTGATCTTAGCCAGTCTGATTGGGGTCAGGTAGAATCTTAAAGTGGTTTTAATTTGCATTTCCCTAATTAATAGTGATATTGAACATCTTTTAAGATGGTTCATAGCCATCTTTACTTCTTCTTTTGAGAGCTCTCTGTTCAGTTCCTTAGTCCATCTTTTAATTCGGTTGCTTTTGTCTTGGTTGTCTGTTTTTTGAGTTCATTATAAATTCTGCTTATTAAACCTCTGTTGGATGTGTCGCTGGTGAAGATTTTCTCCCACTCTGTGGGTTTTCTGTTTGCTTCCTTGGTTGTCTCCTTTGATGTACAGAAGATTTTTAGTTTAATGACATCCCATTTATTAATTCTTATCCTTGTTTCCTGAGCAATTGATGTCCGGTTTAGAAAATCCTTTCCTATGCCTATATCTTGTAGGTTTTTCCCAACGTTTTCTTCTAATAGTTTCAGAGTTTCAGGCTTTACATTGAGGTCTTTGAGCCATTTGGAATTGACTTTTGTGCAGGGTGAAAGATAGAGGTTTAGCTTCATTCTTCTACAAGTGGAGATCCAGTTTTGCCAGCACCATTTGCTGAACATGCTGTCTTTCCTCCAGTTAATGTTCTTGGCCCCTTTGTCAAATATCAGGTGGCTGAAATTGCATTTGCCCATATTTGAGTCTTCAATTTTGTTCCATTGGTCTATTTTTGTGCAAGTACCATGTTATTTTTATGACTGTAGCTCTGTAATACAGCTTGAAATCTGGTATAGTAATCCCCCCAGCATTGCTCTTAGTGCTCAGGGTTGTTTTGGCTATCTGAGGTC
>NW_008330735.1:3938914-3939296 GCF_000622305.1 Nannospalax galili
TGGTAGGATGGTCATTTTCACAATATTCTTCCAATCCGTGAGAAAGGGAGGTCCTTCCGTCTTCTGATGTCTTCCTCAATTTCTTTGTTTAAAGATTTAAAATTTCATTGTAGAGCTCTTTAATGTCTTTGGTCAGTTTTTCTCCGAGATTTTTTTTTTTTTTTTGCAGCTGTTGTGAACGAGAGTGTTTCCATGTGCTCTTTCTCTGATTGCCTGTTATTGGTACATAGAAAGGCTATAGATTTTGTAGGTTAATTTTGGAACCTGCTACTTTACTGAATGTGTTAATAATTTCTAGGAATTTTGGGGTGGAATTTTTGGCATCCCTTACGTATAATATATCATCTGCAAAAAGGGATAATTTGAGCTCTTCTTTTCCAAT
>NW_008330735.1:3940203-3940578 GCF_000622305.1 Nannospalax galili
GTCTGTCAATCTTGTTTACCTTTTCAAAAACCAGCTCTTGGATTCATTGGTTCTTTGTTTTGATTTCATTAATTCCTGCCCTGATTTTTCTGATTTCTTCTTGTCTGCTGGGTTTGGTTTTCATTTGCTGTTGCTTTTCAAGTGCATTGAGTTCCAATGTTAAGTCATTTATTTGTGTTCTTTCTGATTTTTTGATGCACTTAGAGCTATAAACTTCCCTCTTAGGACCGCTTTCAACATGTCCCAGAGGTGTTGTCATGTTGTATTGTCCTTTTCATTTAATTTCAGGAATACTTTTATTTCTTTCTTAATTTCTCTTTTGACCCATTCATCATTCAGGAGTGTGTTGTTTAATCTCCATGTGTTCGTGTGGTG
>NW_008330735.1:3941144-3958959 GCF_000622305.1 Nannospalax galili
AAATGAAGTGGTCCTCTTTATCTCTACTGATTAGTTTTAGTTTAAAGTCTATTTTGTCAGATATTAGAATTTCTATGCCTGCTTTTTTCTTAGTGCCATTTGCTTGGTATATTTTTTCCTCCCTTTCACTTTGAGATAGTGTCTCTCCTTAAAAGTGAGATGAGTTTCTTGCAGACTACAAAAAGATGGGTTTTGTTTCTGAATCCATTCACAAAATCTGTGTCTTTTGACTGGGAAGTTCAGTCCGTTAATATTAAAGTTATTAATGAAAGATGAGTATTGAATCCTGTCATTTTTATTTCTGTTTACATTCGTGATATAGCTGTACTTCTCCACAGTTATATCTTCATTGGATTTCTTTCCTTAATCCCTTGGGTATAGTCATTCCTTTCTTCAGCTCTTTGTATTGTTTCCAGAACTCTCCAAAGGGCTGGTTTTGTGGACATGAATTCCTTCAGCCTATTTATGTCATGGAAGATTTCTCTTTCCCCTTCGACTATATTAGACATTTTGGTTGGGTATAGTAATCCGGGTTGGCATCTGTGGTCATTAAAACTGGGAATACTTTGGTCCAGGCTCTTCTGGTTTTCATAGTTTGCACTGAAAAGTCAGCTGTAATCCTAATGGGTTTTCCTTTATATGTGACTTGTTTCTCTTTTGTAGCTTTCAGTATTGTCTCTTTGTTTTGTACATTTAGTGTTTTTACTATGATGTGCCGTGGAGAGTTTCTTTTCTGGTCCTGTCTTTTTGGTGTTCTATATACTTCTTATATTTGTATGAGCCGGTCTCCCTTTACTTTTGGGAAATTTTCTTCCACGATTCTGTTGAAGATCTGGCCCATGTCATTATCTTGTGATTCTTCTCCTTCCTGTATGCCTATGATATATAAGTTTGGTCTTTTTATGGTGTCACACAATTCCTGCATATTCCACTCTTGTGCTTTCTTAAATTTTTCATAATCTTTGCTTGAGTGATCTAATTCGTCCACTTCATCTTCCAGTCTTGATACTCTGTTTTCCATTTCACTCATCCTATTGGTGAGGCTTTCTCCTGTCTTTTCTAATTGGCTTGCTGAGTGTTTCACTTCCTTCTTCATTTCAGCTTGAATATTCTTCAATGTTTCTAACTCTTTGAATTCATTCAGAAGTTTATCCCTGTCTTCCTTCAGTTATTTGATTTCTTTTTTTGTGTGTTCTTTAAATTCACTGAATTCTTTTATCATGTTTATAATTGTTCTTTTGAGTTCCATGTCCTGCATTATCTCTAGGGGGTTCTCATTGTACTCCTCTAGAGGACTATTGGTATTTGGTGGGGATATATTATTTTGGTTTTTCATGTTATTATTTTTTCTCTGTGATTTTGGCATGTGAATTTCTTTTGTAGTTTCTGATTCTTGTGTGAGACTCAAGCCTTCAAGTTTAGGTCTGCTTCTTTTTGTGAACTTTATGTGTCTTTGTGGTTTACTTTTTGGGCATGAAAAGCTGGTTCGTCTAAGCTTCTGGTTTTCTCTTCTGATTTTATATTGGAGTGGCCAGATTGCTTTTGTCTTCAGGAGTTCCCACAGAGGCACAATTCAAGTGAGGGTCAGATGTTTTCAGGCTTTTTCCTAAGGTCTGGATCCCTCCAGGATATTGGCCTCAGGAATTTGGGGTTTGGACTGGCTTTGGAGCCTGGCCCAGGAAAGTTGCTAGTCTAGGGCAGCTGGTGGCCCTGCCACTGAGAGATGCAAAGGCAGATGGGGTGAGAAGAGGCCCCAAGGCCTCCTGGTGACTGCCCTGAGGAGCTGGGTTGGTCTGGATGCAAAGGATCAGGAAGAGGAAAGGTCAGCCCCAGCTTCCCAGAAAGAGGCTGGCAGGTGGTGCAGACCCAGGGAAGCAGAGGGAGTTGAGGAGGGGCGGGCCCATAAGCAGTGCTCCTGGGGCAGAGAGAAGGCACTACCTGGATCTGGATGAAAAGGATCAGGGAGTAGTATTGGTTCCCCAGGTGTCTGGGGCCCCAAGACAAAGAATGGGGCAGGGCCCAAACTCTGAGGAGAGAAAGGCAGCAGAGATGGGAGGGTGATTGAGGCTGGGGGAGTTAAGGCGCAGAGGGTGCAATGGATTTACCCCAGAGAGAGGCGTGCTGGTAGGAGAGAGGCCTGCATTGGGTCCTGCAGGCCCAGGAAAGCAGAGGGAGGTACAGGCAGGGCCAGGTCCAGAAGCAGTGCTCCTAGGGCCTAAAGAAGGCACTATGTTGGATGAAAAGCATCAGGAAGCCTTATTGGATCCCCAGGTGTCTGGGGCCCCAAGCTAAGGAATGGGGCACGGCCCAAACTCGGAGGAGAGAACAGAAGTAGAGATAGGAGGGTGAATGAGGCTGGGGGAGTCATGGCCGGGAGGGCACAGTGGACTTACCAGGGAGAGAGGCCTGCTGTGGGGCCCTGCAGGCCCAGGGAAGCAGCAGTATCTATATTTTTTTGAAGTATATTAAAATTTCTAGAAACTGTCACATGGATTATTTTGAAATCAGGTTTTGCGGTCCTAAATTTTGAATCTGTATTAGAAACTTTGCATTAATTCTCCATTCAAACCCAATGTTTCTGCCTCTTAAGGCTCTCAGTTGGGGAGGGGACAGGATGGAAGGTCTGATCTTAAATGCTAACAAGTGCGTTATCTACTTCAGGTCTGCAGCAAGTTTAATGAGCAAACCTTGTGTGCCTTTTCCCTTGATAGTTATTGAAAATGCTGACCAAGATAGAATTTAATCTGGATTTGGACAATAATGTAGTGATGCACATTTCCTATTAAGTGATTGTTTACATTTTAACAGTGGCTTTCTGGAAAACTGGTTTCTTTACTTAAGTAATACAGGTGGCAGGGACATTAAGCTTTGCCGCAGGCTGTTTTGTGGGGTTGCTATGACATGGGGTCCTTCCTGGCATTCTTAAAACATGTATATTTTTTGAGACAGGGTCTCCCTTTAGCCCCAGCTGACCTGGAACTTTTATGTAGACCAGGCTGGCCTGGATCTCACAGAGATCCTGCTTGCTCTGCCTCCCATGTGCTGGGATTAAAGGTGTGCACCAGCATACCTGGCCTTTAAAAGAGATTTTTTTTGGTCAGCTTTCTGTGGTTGGTGTTCAGTGTATTTTGAAATCACTCTCTCATTCTCACACTCTCCCGCACACTGGAATTATCTTGAGAACTTTAAAACATGTAGCTATTTAGTACTCCCAAAGTCATGTAGGTTGGAGCTGAGGAGTCTGAGAAGCTGCAAAGATGATCCTAACGTGCAGCCAGTAAGGAAGCTGCCTTTTCACACAAACCCTAAAGGGAAGAATATAAGATTAAGTGTCAAAGTAACATAAATTTTACTTATGCAATAGTTTTGTGAATTGGGCAAATTGTTTAATCTTTGAGCATTAGGCTTCTTAGCTATAAAATCAGTGTTAATTGTCACCTCGAAGGTTGGGGAAGGATTCAAAGAGCAAAGGTATCTAAAGTGACAGCGGACAGTGAGGAAGCAGTGAAAGTCATTTCTTTCCCAAGTCTTGCCCAAAGTTCCCTACTTGATCTATAGATCAAGGTCAGGCAAGCCTAGAGGGCCCATGTGACACTTGAGCTCTCATCCCTCGTGTTCCTCCAAGGATCGGATAGCATCACCTTTGCTGACCTGTGGCTGAACTCTTTTGCCCCACAGAATGATTTATACATCGTTTAAATGCACAAATGCAGCCTAGCAGGGAAATAAAACATATAATTGACTTTAAATTGCCAAATAGGAAAGAAACGTTTCGCTTCCCAACTGCGGCCATAGAAGATGAGGCATTGCTGGGGTTTCCTCAGCAAGCCTCTCAAACGTGCTGTGTTTGTCTCTGTTTCCCATGTAGGTTTGACTTCTCACGAATGCAGAGCCTTTTTGCTTTCCCCCCTTTTCTTTCATTCTTTTCTTTGGTTACGTTCAGCAAGAAGAGTAAATATTAAACTGTAAAATTTTTGTTTTTTATGTGTATGAGTTTATTGCTTGTGGTAGGTGCACCCTTGTCATGCAATGCCCGTGGAGGTCAGAAGAGGGTGTTGGATCCCCTGGAACTGGAGTTACAGGCAGTCGTTAGCTGCTATGTGGGTGCTGGGAATTGAACCTGGGTCCTCGGCAGGAGCAACGAGTGTTCATAACCACTGAGCCATCTCTCCAGCTCCATAATCATAATTTTTTAAATAATATAAATAAGTTCAGATTTATCTCATTTCATCCCTTTCTCATCTTTCTCATTTCTCTCTTTCATTCTCAAAATATTTATCAAGAGTGCCTGGTATCCATTGGGCATTCTGAAGATAACCATAAATGACATGTGTGGGCTCTGGCTTTGAAGAACTAACAATCCACGGGGGTGGCGGTGGGGGTGGGGGGAGTTGGCAAAAACTGAATAAAGAATGCAGTCTAATTAAAAGGAATGTCTCTCCGGGCGTGGTGGCACACGCCTTTAATCCCAGCACTCAGGAGGCAGAGGCAGGCGGATCTCGATGAGTTCAAGGCCAGCCTGGTCTACACAGTGAGTTCCTGGATAGCTGGGGATACAGGGAGACCCTGTCTCAAAAAGACAGAAAAAAAAAAAAAAAAAAGAATGTATCAATGTCAGGATTCTAGTTTAATATCTTACCACAGTTACATCAGCTGTTACCACTGGCAGATGTGAGGAGAAGGGTATGCTTTTCTTTGCAACTTTCTGTGGGATTATAACTGCTTGAAAGTAATAATAAAGTTCCGGGGCTAGGGAGGTGGTTCAGCACTTAGAAGCACTTGCTGTTCTTGTAAAAGACCCGGGTTCAGTTCCCAGGACCCACATGGCAGCTAACAATTGTCTGTAACTCCAGTTCCAGGGGATCTGATGCCCTCTTCTGTCCTCCACAGGTAGGATGCACTTACACACATACTTACACTCATACACGTAAAATAAAAATAATAAATAAATAATATATTTTTAAAATATTTTTATTATTTTACATGTATGAGTGTATTGCCTGCATGTTTGTGAGTGCACCCATGTCGTGCAGTGCTGCAGAGGTCAGAAGAGGGCTTTGGATTCCCCTGGAACTGGAGTTAAGGACGGTTTGTAGCCACCATGTGGGTGCTGGGAATTGAACGCGGGTCCTCTGCAAGAGCAGTCAGTGATCTTAACCCCTGAGCCATCTCTCCAGCCCAATAAAAATTTTTTAAAAAGTAATAAAGTTCTAGGGCCAGTGAGATGACTCATCAGGTGTTTAGTGGGCCAGCCTGACCACCTATATTTGAGCCCCAGAAGAAAAGAACCAACTCCACAAAGTTGCTATCTGACTTCCATACACACATATACATCCTACACACACACATTAATAATAATAATAATAATAATAATAATAATAATAATAAAGCTTAAAAGAATCCAAGAAAGTAGAAGTATTAGAGTAGAGCAGATTTTTCTAGAAAACTTGATGAGAAGCTGTGACCTCCTCCTCCCTGTAAGGGACACTAGAAGGTGTCACAAGGAAATGGCAGAGACCTGGCTCTTAAGAGACAACTGGCATTCCCTGCTCTATTAGTTCCTTATGGCCTCTGAAGCAAATTTCTGTACTCTCGATGGCTTCAAATAACACAGATTTGTTCCCTTACAGCTCTTCATGCCACAAATTCAAAACTACTGAGCTGAAGTCAAGGTGTCAGTAGATAGGCTCCTTCTTGAGGCCTCAGGAGAGAAATGGGGTCCTTGCCTTCCCTCGCTTCTAAAGGCTTTCTACATTCCTTGGCCTATGACCCCTTCCTACATCACTCCAACCTTGTTCTCCATGACCACCTCTTCTACTTCCTCCTTTGTAGTCAAATGTCATCTTCTTGTAAAAATTCCCATAATTATACTTAGGGACCATTTGGATCATTCAGGATATTCTCTCCATCCCCAAATCCCTTACTTATTTATATTTTCAGTGTCCATTTTCCATATAAAATAATAGCCCCAGGTTCCTACTGTTACTGTGAGAACCCTTATTCGGCCTAGCACAACTGTCCAGGATTACAGAAAGCTTTGAGGTTTCCAGTTGTGAAGGGCAGTTTGCACAGCTGAAGCAGGTCTTGGCTGGGCATAGGAAAGGGAAGTAATGGACATATGACTGATGAGATAGGTAGATGTGCTACTATGCCAGGGTTGCCATAACGAAATATCATAAATCAGGTGCCTTAAACAGCATAGTTCCCATAGTTCTGGAGGCTGGAACGCTAAGACAAAGCTGTTCACAAATTTGTTTCTCTGGAGACTTCTGTCACTGCCTTGCAGCTGGCTGCTTCCTTCCTGCGCTCCCACATGACTTCTTCTGTGTTTGCCCACCGCCTCCCCCCGATGCCCATGGTATCTTTTTCTTCTTATAAGCCCCAAGGCATACTGAATTAGTGCCACATCTAGGAGCTTATTTAGCTGAAATTACTTTATAAAAGGCCCTATCATTAAGCACAAATTCCGAAATACAAAAAGTTATAACTTTAGTGTATGCCTTACATGTTAGAGCAGGGGCACAGTTCATTCTCCACAGTTGAGATTAAGTCTTGAAAGGCTTTGATTGTGACCTGGCTAATGACCTTGATCTTGAAAGTTATACAGGACTAAAGGAGACTTTTAAAAAGTGCAATGACAAAATCAAATGGTTAGGCCAATAAGTTTGAGACCAGGAAGAAGGAAGCAATGACTTATAATAAGTAGAACAGGTAGAAACTTGTTATCATATCTTGGCAGGATGTAGGTAGGAACAGAGATGCTGGTGCTATGCTAAGGCAAGGGCAGTGCATACACCAGGATATTGTTGTTGATTCTCTCTAGCCATAAAGTTATGGAATGCTGAATAAAATGTCACACTGTTAAACATTACTTCTTTATTGTGTGTGTGTCTGTGTATGTATGTGTGTGTGTGTGTGTGTGTGTGTGTGTGTGTGTGTCTGTGTGTGTGTGTGTGTTCCAAGTCACAGTGCTTATGTAGCGATCAGAGGCCAAGTTGCAGGAGTCACTTCTCTCATTCTACCATGTGAGGCTTGAGGACAGAGCTCAGGTTATCAGGCTTGGCATAAAACTCCCTTACTGAGCAATCTCAAAGACCCAACAATTTTCTTTTTCTTTCTTTCTTTTTTTGGGTGGCACAAAGTTGATTTCAAAAATAAACATCCAGGTGCTAGAAATGAAGCAGGAAATGAGTGCCAGGTCAAGAAGAAGGGTCAGGCACTGGAATGCAAGGCCAAAGGATGGACATGTGGTCTGCAAATGGGCATTTTAAAGCCACAGGACAGGAGGTAGAACCACACCCAAAGAGCCAAAGACCTAGACAGGCTACTCAGCCTATAAAAAGGAAGCCTGAAAATTCTGACCCTGTATTCTGGGAAGCCAAAAGCAAACTTGCTGACTGGCTCAGAGCATAGCTAGGGTGAGGTTGGGCACAGTAATCTATAAGAACATGACATACTGTCTCTACTTTAAATGTCTAAATTTATGAGTTTGGAGATGTAGTTC
This sequence comes from Nannospalax galili, assembly GCF_000622305.1. Lineage (NCBI taxonomy): Eukaryota > Metazoa > Chordata > Mammalia > Rodentia > Spalacidae > Nannospalax > Nannospalax galili. The sequence continues at coordinate 3,948,649 of NW_008330735.1, forward strand.
CGTGGTAGAGTGCTGCTTGCCTAACACATGCAAAGCCCTGCATTTGATTCCCAGAGCTATCTCCCTTCAAAAATCTAAATTTATTTTTGCCACATGTCAAAAAGCCCCAAACTGAAGATTAACTCAAAATTTAATCCAGAGCCTGAAACCCTTAAAGCAAAAGGTTTAAGATATAAAAAGTAAAACAGAGAAAAATAAATAAAAGAAAATTGGAGGTGAGGTCCAAGCAACACTTCAACAATAGCAGAATTTAAAGAGAAAATGGAAGAAAATCTACTTTCATAGAAATAAAAGTATTTCGCCAGTTCAAAGAACATAAGAACAGGTTTCCAGATTAAAAGAATCTACACACTGAGAATAATGACTTTAAATGACTTTAAAACACTGCATACCAAATGTTTTCTGCAAGATTTTAAGAAGGAAAATGTAGAACAGTGCATGCACGTGTGTGTGTGTGTGTGTATGTGTGTGTGTGTGTTCCAGTTCTGTGCACAGTTGTGTGCACACATGTATGTGCATGTGCACACACACATGTTCATGCATTTGAGTAAGAGACTTGATCCTCATTTTTCAAAGCTCAGTGTCAATATGCAATGCCTAAAATTAGAAGTCAGAAGTGACAACATATGTATATTGTTTAGAAACAGAGAGTGAAAAACAAAAACAAAGGACCTCATATAAAAGAGTGGAAAGGTGTGGCTTGGGGTCTGAGCTGTTTCTTTGCTATTTCTAGACACTTGTCCCTTCCTTCCTCTGCAAAACTCCTGGAAATTTTAAAACAGATGGTCTGAGACTACGCCATCTGTTTCCTCCCCTGTTGCAGTTGCCCATCCCCAGCCACCTCCCAATCTCTGAAGATTTTACCACCCCACTTACTGTCTTTCTCTCCTGTTACTCCCACCATTATCCCTGGAATTTCAATATTCATGTCCTGCCTTATTACTTCCTAGAAACTTCTGTAATTTTTAAACTACATTTTTATTTATTTATTTTTAGTTTGTATGTAGAGGGATTCACATATGCATGACACAAGTGTGGCGGTCAGAAGACAACTTTCCAGGACTTGGTTCTCTCTTTCCACCCATGTGGGTACCACGGATTGAACTCAGTTCTCTAGGCTTGGAAGTGGGTACCTTTTCCCACTAAGCAATCTCAACCAATGAACTGTAATCTACAACCCCTTACCTCCTTCATTCCAGGGTCTTACTCTAGGACTTCACTTTATGAATTTTACCTCTGTCAAGTTCCCCTACTCAAAGCATCAGAATATTAATCAATGGGCACTTATATTCATTATCCAACTCACTCTACCAAATCACTTCTTCCTAGCTGCTTTCACTGACTCTCATTCTTCTCTGGCCCCTCTTTCCTTGTTTATACAGTCTAGATCTACAGTTGATGACTATAAAACTATATCTATCATCTATCTATCTATCATCTATTTATCATCCATCTTCTATCATCTGTGTCATTTACCTATCATCTATCATTTATCTATCATCCGTCATCTACCATATATCATCTATCAATCATCTATCATTTATGTATCATCTACCTATCAATCTATCATCCATCATTCATTCATTCATTCCTCATCCTCCTTTCTTTCCTCCCCACTCCTCCCTCCCTCTCTCTCTTCTTTCCCCATTGTTATTCTCTTTGTGAAACTCAAACCCAGTTTGAAATCTGAACACACAAATACAGCTGTAGGTTAAACAAAATAAGTAAATAAAACAAAATCATGAAACTATACAGACTTCTGTTTAAATTTATGTCCCAAATTTCAAGAAAACCTACAATGCAGCCTTGGAAATCCTGCCACATTTCATTACTGGATTTGTTTTTCTGCCCCCTAAGATCATTATTTCCCCTTATTCTCTGTTTTTAAAATCCCCAAATCCTTTCTCCCTTTTCATTTTCAGCTAGGGATGTCGTTTTCATTTCACTGAAGAAAGAAACCACAACCAGAAGAGAGAATTTAGTTCAAATCCCAGATTTGCTACTCAGTACCTAATTGAACCATGAGATCTGTTACTTAGTCTCTCTGGAACCGTTTCCTTATCTGAACCAGAGGAAGAGAAAAACAATAGTATCTGGTTACAAATGTAGTGGAGTTCCAGTTTCTATTAATAGAATCCTAGCTCCACAAAGAGAATTGAAACTGTTTCTCCTTTCTTTCTTTTTTCTTTTACTTATTTATTTATTATTATGGGGCTTTTGGCTACTCTTAACATTTCCCCCTCTGAAGAGGTAACCTTAAAATCTTTTAAGGATTAAATACAAGTTCCCAAATACTTTGGACATTTTTGGCCTTTGGAACAGAGAATAGTGCTATGAGGCCCAAGGACATTTTGCCTTTTAGCCAAGAAACTGGCTACTTTTCTTTGGGATTTTTTTTTTTTTTTTACCTTAACTGCCTAGCCAATTCCTATCTCCTACTCTAATCACACCATCCTCTGAAGAGGATAAGGAATCAGGACTCAGACCTCTCTGGCTTCTTCCATGCTGAACAGGAACACAGGGTGGGGCAATGGGAGCACCCCTTCAGTGGGTCTATCCAAAAAACTCCCAAATTGTGAAACTCTTATCTCTAAGGGGAAAAGAAAGTCCTTGAATCATGAATAGGAGATGTGAAGGAGAAGTAAAGGCAAAAGTAATTAACATTACAAGTTCTAGATAGGGAACTAGAAAAAAGTCAGATCAGGGCCATTTTCAAATGTTCATATGAGAGTCCACTGGAATTTCTTGACAAGGGCTTCCAAAGCCTCTATTGGGTTCCTCCTCATTTTTCTTTTGTCTTCCAAGTCTGGACTCTAGAGTGGTAGACTCAGGATTTGCTTTCAGAAGTATTTTGATAGTTGTTGGAGTGGTTAGAATCAGTGTCAGTTCCCTCTCAAAGGCTTCTAGACAGGGAGAGAAAACAAATTTATCCATCATTTTAGAACAATAGCTGATTGTCTCCCTTAGCTACAGGTGGGCACTACATTATTGTAGACCAAGATTTGAAGTCTTACATCTGAGAAGCACTTTTTGGTTAGGAATGAAATCATCAATGAGAAATAATTGTCTAAATAACTTTTTATTTATGGGGCTGGAGAGATGGCTCAGGGGTTAAGAGCACTGACTACTCTTGAAGAGGATCTGGGCTCGAGTCCCAGCACCCACATGGCAGTAGCAAACTGTCCTTAACTCCAGTTTCAGGGGAATCTGAAGCCCTCTTCTGACCTCCGCAGCATTGCAAGACACAGGCACACTCACACACATGTAAGCAATACACTCATACATATAAAATGAAAATAATAAATAAAATACTAAAAAAATAACTTTTATATAGACTTAAGCCTAATGTCTGGAAAGTGTAATCCCTTGAACTCATTAAAAAAATATACTGATGACTTTACTATTTGGTTATACTTTCCTTTTGGGTGTTTAAGACCATACAGTTGGTCCAAATAAATTGATTTATTTTTACCCTTAAGGTCATTTGAGGATCTGTTCCTCAGGGGTCACATGGGCTTGCAAGGAGCTCCTGGCTCCTTTCTTTTACCCATTCCATCTATGGGAAGATAAATCAAAGGTCCTGCTTGACCATGTCTGGCTTCACTTGGAAGCATGAATGAGAGGTTTCCTCTGAGCTGACCCTCCTTTTTGTAGAATGGACACTGGTTCAAGTCCATCTCGTGGGGTCTCCATGACCTCCCTGAACAAGAGGACAGGTGGCTCACCACAGTTACAGAGCATTTTGAGAGATGTCCCATAGTCCCTTGGAACTTAGTGGACCTTGGAGGGCAAGGGACAAAAACTGTCCTTTAAGTCCCTCTGACCACATTAGTATAGACCTCAAACTATGGCTGTTAAACATCCAACCAGTTAGTTCCACTAGTCTGGTACTTTTAATTATCATGTGCTATGTAGATAAGGCTTGGGTAAAAAAACAAATATTCTCAGATAAACTTTGACTATATATATATTTTGTTTCTTAAACTAGTTGACTACTCTATGACCTTAGAAATTTTAAGATTATGTGTATATTATTTTTGTCTCTTCCTTTATATATCATAACAATCCTACAAAGACCTTCATCACTTATTTAGGCTTTTTTTTTTCTGTCTATTTTGGAAAATATCTCCACTCCCATATCCTTTTAACATCTTTTACATTCTCGTTTTCTTTTTTAAAAAAAATAATTATGAGACATAATAGCACTAAAAAATTTTCCATCTGTTGTGAGACTTCTTTTCCTGGGGATGCTAAGCAATGCTTATTCCTTTTAAGGTTCTAGTGTCAAGCCAATGTTTGATTAAAGTTTTACTGGGGAACCAATGAATTTTTTGAGCTTACTTACTGAGATAACTGAGGGGTTCCTGAGGTATATGTATGACCTGAGGGTAAGCACACAGGAAAGACTTTACCCAGTATGGGTCATGTCTCCTCTTCCTAGCCTTCCCCAGATTGTATACTTTAGCCCTCCCCAAATCCAGGAGGCCATGTGTGATTAGGGTCAAATTACATACAGTTGGCTGGGAAGAGTAGCTGGATACTCTGGTGAGGGTTCAATGACCCTGCTTGGCCCTCACTTAATGAATGAGCACAACAGTCAACAAGCCCAATTGGGACGATGTTTAGCAATCAGGCTCAGCTGAAGTCATGATGATGGTAGTTATTTCATGCAGAAGGAACCACTGTATAGCATCATCTTATTAAAAGGACTTGGAATCTAAAAGGATTTGGTGCTAGGATCCACATATGAGGGAGAACATATGTCTTTTGTTTTTCTGAGTCTGTTTTACTTCACTTAGTATAACAGTTTCTAGATCCATCCATTTACCTGCAAATTTCATTATTTCATCTTTCTTTACTGCTGAATAGAACTCCATTGTGTAAATACACCACATTTTTGTTAACCATTTGACCACTGAGAGACATTTAGGTTGCTTCCATCTCTTAGCTGTTGTGAAAAGAGCTGCAACAAACATGGTTATGCAAGTGTCTCTACAATAGGATGAGTTCTTTGGGTATATGCCAAGGAGTGGTACAACTGGGTCAAATGGTAGGTTCATTTTTAGATTTTTAAGTGTTCTCCACACTGTTTTCCATAGAGGTTGCACAAGTTTGCAATCCCACCAGCAGTGAATGAGCAATCCCTTTCTCCACATCCTCACCAGCATTTGGTATCATTTATTCTTTTGATCCTAGTTAGTCTGATTGCAGTAAGGTGATACCTTAGGGTGGTTTTCCTTTGCATTTCCCTACTTACTAACGATGTTGAACATTTTTTGAGATTCTTCTTCTCATCTTTATTTCTTCCTTTGAGAACTCTTTGTTTAGATCTTTAGACCATCTTTCAGTTGGGTCATTTGATTTCTCGGTTCTTTGTTTTTGAGTTCTTAATATATTCTGGATGTTAAACCTCTGTCAGATGTGTCACTGGTGAAGATTTTTTCCCATTCTGTGGGTTTTCTCTTCACTTTTTTGATTGTTTCTTTTGCTGTACAGAAGCTTTTTAGTTTAATGAGGTCCCACTTGTTGATTGCTGACCTTAATTCCTGAGCAAATTTTATCTGATTCAGAAAATCCTTTCTTACACCTATATCTTTCAAGTTACTGCCGATATTTTCTTCTAATAGTTTTAGGGTTTCTAGTATCACATTGAGGTCTTTGATCCATTTGGAGTGACTTTTGTGCAAGGTAAAAGATAAGGATCTAGTTTCATTCTTCTACAGGTGGAGATCCAGTTTTGCCGGTACCATTTGTTGAAAATGCATCTTTCCTCCATTGTGTGTTCTTTTCACCTTTGTCAAATATCAGGCAGCTGAAATTGCTTGTACTCAGATTTGGATCTTCAGTGATGTTCCATTGATCTACGTGTCTATTTTATGCCATTACTGTGATGTTTTTATGACTATAGTTCTGTAACATACTTTGAGATCTGGTTTAGTAATCCCCCAGCATTGCTTTTTGTGCTCGGGGTTGCTTTGACTATCTGGGGTCTTTTGTGCTTCCACATGAATTTAAGGATTTTTTTTCTAATTCTGTGAAGTATGTCATGGGGATTTTGAGTGGGATTGCATTCAATCTATATATTGCTTTTGGTAGGATGGTCATATTTGAAATATTAATTCTTTCAATCCATGAGCATGGGAGGTCCTTCCATCTCCTGGTTTCCTCATCTCTTTAACAATTTAAAAATTTCATTGTAGGTAGATACATACTTAACTGGCTATGACTGGAGTTTTCTTGCTACTGAGAATTCAGATACTATAAACTTTTTAAAAATCTAATTCTTTATTGAATTTTTGCCATTTTCATACAATATACTTTGTAGTATTTAGATTCCGATGATTTTATAACCTGCTACTATACTGAAAGTGCTAATCAGTTCTAGGAGTTTTCTTGTGGAACTTTTGGCATCTCTTAGGTATAGTATCATATCATCTGCAAAAAGTGATAGTTTGACCTCTACTTTTCCAATTAGTAGTCCTGCAATTTCCTTCTCCTGTCTTATTTCTCTAGCCAGAGTTTCAAGCACTATGTTGAAGGGAGTGGAGATAGCGGACATCCTTGTTTATTTTCTGATTTTAATGGGAATGCTTCCAGTTTTTCTCCATTTAGAATGATGTTAGCTGTGGGTTTGTTGTATATGGCTTTAATTATGTTGAGGTATGTTCCCTCCAGTCCAATTCCCTCTAGGGCTTTGAACATAAATTCATGCTGAATTTTGTCAAAAGCCTTTTCTGCATCAATTGAGATGACAATGTGGTTTTTGTGTTTGAGTCCATTTACATGATTAATGACATTTATTGACTTGTGTATATTGTCCCAGCCCTACATCTCTGGGATAAAGCCTACTTGATCATGGTAAATGATCTTTTTGATGTGTGTCTGTATTGCAAGTATTTTGTTGAGAATTTTTTCATTTATGTTCATTAAGGATATGGGTCTATAGTTTTCTTTTTTGGTTGTGTCTTTACCTGGTTTGGGTATTAGAGTGATGCTGGCTTCATAGAAGGAATTTGAGAGTTCTTCCTCTGTTTCTATCATTTTGAATAATTTAGGTAGTATTGGTTGGAGGTCTTCTTTAAATGTGCAGTAGATTTCTGCTGTAAATCCATCTGGGCCTGGGATTTTTTTAGTTGGGAAGCTTTGTATTACTGTTTGAATTTCCTTATATGTTATGGGTCTGTTTAAACTGTTGATCTCTTCTTGGTTTAATTTTGGTGATTCTCATGATTTCAGATCTCTATCCATTTCTTTTAGATTTTCAGATTTAGTGGTATATCGGGTTTTTAAAATATTTCCTTATAACGATCTGGATCTTTTGGAAGTCTGTTGTGATATTTCTCCTTTCATCTCTGATTTTGTTGATTTGGATTTGCTCTTCCTTTCTTTTAATTAACTGGGCTAAGGGTTTGTCTATTTTGTTTAGCTTTTCAAAGAACCAGCTCTTAGATTCACTGATTCTTTGTATTGTTTTCTTTGTTTCTATTTCATTAATTTCTGCTTTGATTTTTGTTATTTCTTCTCTTCTGCTGGGTTTGGATTTCATTTGTTCTTGCCTTTCTAGGGTCCTGAGTTGTAGTATTAGGTCATTTATTTGAGGTCTTACTAATTTTTTAATGTAGGCACTTAGAGCAATAAACTTCCCTCTTAGGACTGCTTTTAATGTGTCCCAGAGGTTTGTTGTGTTGTACTGTCCTTTTCGTTGACATCCAGGAATTCTTTTATTTCTTTCTTAATTTATCCTTTGACCCACTCATTGTTTAGGAGTGTGTTGTTCAATAGCCATGAGTTTGTGTAGTGCCTAGGGCTTTGTCTAGTGTTGATTTTGAGCTTTATTGCATTGTGGTCCAATAGAATGCATGGAATTATTTCAGTTTTTTTGTATTTGTTGAGTTTTTTTGTAGCCTAGTATGCGGTTTATTCTTTGTCCAGTTGATCTGACTAATGGAGACACTGGGGTATTTAAGTCCCCTACTATTACTGAGTTGGGGCTAATCTGTGTCTTAAAGTCCTGTAGTGTTGTTTTTAATGAATTTGGGTGCATGAAATTTTGGTGCATATATGTTAAGGATTGTATTATCTTCATGGTTAACTGTTCCTTTGAGCAGAATGAAGTGACCCTCTTTATCTCTTCTGATTAGTTTTACTTTGAAGTCTATTTTGTCAGATATTAGAATTGCAACCCCTGCTTGTTTATTAGGGCTTATTTGCTTAGAATATTCTTTCCCATCCTTTTACCTTAAGGTAATGCCTGTCCTTGAAAGTGAGATGGGTTTCTTACAGACTGCAAAGGGACTGATTTTGTTTCTTAATCCATTTACTTAGCCTTTGTCTTTTGACTGAGGAGTTCAGTCCATTGATATTTACGGTTATTATCGAAAGATGTGTATTGGTTGCCATCATTTTGATTGCTGTCTCTGTTCTTTGTTTAATTTTGTGTTTCCTAGATTATACCTTGATTTATTTTCTTTTGTTCCCCCTGGGATAGTTGTCTCTCTCTGCTCTCTGTACTGCTTCAAGTATTCTTTGAAGGGCTGGTTTTGTGGACATGTATTATTTCAGGCTATTCATGTCATGGAAGATTTTTCTTTCCCCCTGAACTATACATTTTTTCTGGGTAAAGTATTCTGGGCTGGCATCTGTTGTCATATAGAACTGGAATGTTTTGGTCCAGGCTCTTCTGGCTTTCATAGTTTGCATTGATAAGTCAGCTGTAATTCTGATAGGCTTTCCCTTGTATATGACTTGTTGTTTTTCTTTTGCTGCTTTCAATATTCTCTCTTTGTTCTGTACATTATTGTTTTTGTTATGATATGTCATGGGGAGTTTCTTTTCTGATCCTGTCTATTTGGTGTTCTATGTTCTTCCTGTATTTGTATGGGGATCTTTCCTTAATTTCAGGAAATTCTCTTCTACAGTCCTGTTTAAGATTTGGTCAATACCATTGTATCAGTCAGGGTTCTCCAAAGAAACAGAACCGGTAGAATGAATACACATGTATAAGGATTTATCAGCTTACCCCACAAGATAGAGTATGAGTAGTCCAACAATGGCTGCACCACACTGGAGAGGCTGAGACTCTGTAATCACTCAGTCCACGAGGCTGGATGTCTTGGTAGTCCCAATCTGGTGCTGAAGATCTGATGAATTCCAAAAGATCAGCTAGTCTTAGGTCTACAGCAGCAAGATAAACTAACCAGTGAGAGAGAAGGCAAGCAGCAAAAAAGAAAAAAAAAAAAAAAATTCTCCTCTGCCATGGCCTTTTATATGGGCTGCCATCAGAAGGTAACATCCACATTTAGGGCGTGTCTTCCAGCTTTAGATGATCCAATTAAGAAGATCTATCTCGCCTGCCGTCAGGCCTCTCGGGGTAAGTCTATCACGCAGCCCTCTGCGCTGTGACTCCCCCAGCCTCGTTCACCCTTCCATCTCCCCCACTGTTCTCTACTCCTAGTTTGGGCCCTGTGCCATTCCTAGTCTTGGGGCCCCAGACACCTGGGGACCCAGTGCTGCTTCCTGACCCTTTTCACCCGGACCAGTTTGGTGCCTTCCTTGGGTCCCAGGAGCACTGCTTCTGGACCTGGCCCCACCCGCCCTCACCCCTCTCTGCTTCCCTGGACCTGCACCACTGGCTAACTCTCCTAGCCTGCTCTCCTACCCTCAGGCATCTCTTGGGTTAAGTCTATCGTGGAGCCCTCTGTGCCTTGACTCCCCCAGCCTCATTCACCCTTCCATCTCCCCCGCTGTTCTCTACTCCTAGTTTGGGCCCTGCACCATTCCTAGTCTTGGGTCCCCAGACACCTGGGGAACCAATACTGCTTCCTGATCTTTTTCACCCAGACCAACTTAGTGCCTTCCTTAGGCCCCAGGAGCACTGCTTCTGGACCTGGCCCTGCCCTCACCTCCCTCTACTTCCCTGGTCCTGCAACACCCTCCAGCCTCTTTCTGGGGCTCTGAGGCTTACCTTTCCTCTCCCTGATCCTTTGTATCCAGTACAACCCAGTTACTCCATCCACTCCCTGGGAAATCTTGGGGCTGCTTCCCACCCCATCTACCTTTGCATCCCTGCATGGCATGGCCATGGCCAGGATCTCAGGTCAGTCCAACACCCAAGTTCCTGAGGCCAAAATCATTCTTAGAAGATTCCAGACCTAAGGAGAAAGTCTGAAAGCTATTGACCCACATTGGAATTGGGCCACTGCAGAACTCCTGAAGACAAAATCAATCCGGCCACGACAATATAAAATCAAAAGAGAGAACCAGAAGCTTAGACGAACCAGCTCTTCATACCCAAAAAGTAAACCACAAAGA
>NW_008330735.1:3960567-4010431 GCF_000622305.1 Nannospalax galili
GTGTTCCACAACTGGTCAAGCACAGAGAATATATGTCTAGATTGGTTGTGTCAAAGTGTGTTGTCTCAGCAACAGAAAATCAAAGCAAAACAGCTTGGCTATTTATTCCATAGAATAATCAGAGGTCCTAGTATGCTAGTTCTTTTGAAGTCCTTGCTTGTATCATATGCATTTTCATCTGTGATGGTTAGTCTTCATTATCAACTTGACTGGATTTGAAGTCACCTGAGAGAAATACCTCTGGGGATGACCTTGAGAGTATTTCCAGAGATCATTAACTGAACAGAGGTGCATCACTCTGATTATGGCTAGGACTATACCACGGGTTGGAGTTGTGGACCAAACCAAAGCATAAAAGGAGAAAGCCAGTTTACAGAAACCAACCTCCTTTCTGTGCTTCCTAATCCACCCAGACATGAAGAAGTAGACCATGTTCCTCCTGTGGCAGCCCTGAGTTGCTCCTGCTGCTCACTTTCCTTGAGATGAAGGACTGTACCCTCAAACCATGAGCCAAAATCAACCCTTCCTTTCTTAAGTTGCTTCTTGTCTAGTCACAGGAATCAGAAAAATAAATATCAGACCATTCACTGAAACAAGCCATGTGATTCTTTAGGCTGAGGACAATACTCAATAGCCAAAATACAACGGGCTAGCCCAATTAACCAAAAGAAAGAAAGAGCACCTCCAAATTAACAAAATCAGAGATGAAAGGGGAAACATCACAACAGATGGGAGGGTGAATGGGGTGGGGGAGTCAAGGCGTGGAGGGTGTGATGGACTTACCTGGGAGAGAGGCCTGTGGGTAGGAGAGAGGCCTGCTGCTGGTGGTGCATACCCAGGGAAGCAGGGGGAGGTGAGTCTATGTTCTTTTAAATTCAATGTACTGGGTTATCTCTAGGGGGTTCTCCTTGTAGAATACTTCTACAGGATTGGTGGAGTTTAGTGGGGCATAGTGTTTTGGCTTTCCATTTTATTATTCTTTCGTTGTAAATTTCTCATGTGAATTTCTTTTGTTGTTTATGATTCTGATATTAGAATTAAGTTGAAGTATGCTTCTGTTTGTATTATCTGGGTGCTTAGATCCTTTCTTTATTGGTTTTGCAAAGCTAGTTGGTACAGGGTTCAGGTTCTCTCAGGTTTAATTTAGATAGAACTGATGGCTTCAAAGCAGCTATTCAGCAGTACCTACAGAAGCCCAATTCAGGTTCCAGTCAGGCACACTCAGGCTTCCTTAGCCACCTGGAGGCAGGATATGGGTGCTCACAGGAAGTCCCCTGCATTCTCAGCCACTATGCGAGAGGGAGGCCAGAACTCTGCACTCTGGCAGTCTGCTGAAGTCAGAGCCGCTACACAAATGGAGGTTGAAACCCACCCTCTCAGACTGTCTGCTAGGATCCCAGCCTTAGCCTACCAAAGCCAGATCTGTCCTGGGGTTTTAGGAGGGGTCTCACAAAATCCCAGGTAGGAGGATGAGTATGGTGCAATTAGGGGAACCTCATCACCACGTGGAGGCAGGATCCTGGGGCTCTCAGGCAGCCCCCTGTGTTCTCAGGCCCTCTGCCAGGGGGAGGCCACAGGGAGGCCGGAACTTGGCACTTTCTGGTGGCCTGCTGTCTCTCCTTTCACCAGAGCTTCTGTCCTACTACCTGTTGATGCATCTCTCTAATATCTGCTGCCTTAAAAGTGTCCTTAGAGGGTTTGGTTCTCTCTCATTTCTCTGGTTGCTTATATAAAAGTATTCTTTGGGGATTGTAGAGATGGCTCAGTAGGTAAGAGCACTGGCTGCTCTTGCAGAGGACCCATTTCAATGCCCAGCACCCACATGGTGGCTAAGAACTGTCTATAACTCCATTTCCAGGGGATCCAACACCATCTTCTGTCTTCCACAGGCATTGAACAACACGGATGCACTTAAATATATGCAGGCAATATACTCATGCACATAAAATAAAAATAACAAATAAATTTTTTTTTAAATTAAGAACACTCCTTGAAAGAGCTGCCTGTGTTTGCTTTTGCTTTTCCTCACTATTAGAGCCCACCCCAGCATTTCTTGCAGAGGTCCATCATTCCAAATAGCCAGGGGAAGCCTATATCTTCCTTCGTGAACCCTCTGAGAAGCAGTATCCTACTAGGTTTGGAGATTTCATTTGGTGATTTAGTCTGTTTGAATTGCCAAAACAAATACCATAGGCTGGACAGCTTATGCAACAGAAATTTGTTTTCTTAAAGTCATGGGAGCTGAGGAACCCAACGTCAAGGTGCCGGCTGGCTAGTTCTTCTGCTGATGAGGCTTTCTTCCTGGTGGGGACGGCCTCCAGTTCACTGTGCCTTCACATGTTCCTTCCTTCCAGCATGCACAAGGACAGAGACATCACTCTCCATTTTCTTTGAAAGCTACACCTCCTATCAAAGCAGAACACCTATTTTCCTTGATCTTAATCACATCCCCAAAGTTCTCAACTCTACAGCTCCAACTTTAGTCACATGAGGCCTAAGGCTTCCATATGCAACGTCTCTGAGAGGACACCTCAATCAGTAGCTGTTGCCTTCCAGAACATCTCCATTTTTCTCAGAATAATCCTTTCTGCTTTCATATCACTTCCACTAAAGGGGCTTCTCTGGAAACCTCATCCCAAGTAGCATGTTCTTTTTCTGTGCTATCACTCTATTTTTTGTTTATAGGGAAAGCTGTATTTTTAAAAGCTTGAACTCCAGAGCAGACTGATCCAGTTTAAATACAAGTTCTGCCACTTAAGATTTTGTGACCTTGGCCAAGATACTTAACTTTGATGTCTTCATCATAAATTGGGGAATAATACTCATCTCCTATGAGATAGCATGTACCCCCAAATCTGGAGAATGTTGTCTGGTATAATTTAAGTGTTCAATAATTGTGAACTATTATGCTTCTTCCTCCTTTGAGAAAAATTAAAACTATGAGCATACCAACTTTTTCAGCCTTCTTGAACCACATGGTATCCCTGATGCCTAGAACTTTGTCTGCTGCACAAAACATCTTCCACACATATCTGTTGGAAGATTGAAAATGAAGGTCAGTGACTTCTTAGGAGAGTTGAGGAAGTAAGGTCTGTGGTATGAAACCCTTTCAACAACTCAGCAGCAGAAGACCAGTCATTTGTCGATCATAAAATCATTTGTGATTTGTACAACAATAATAGCCATGATTTATGGAGGCACCTTGCTAAGTGTGTTAATTTACACAATGACCCTGTAAGGAAGCTATTATCATCATGATTTTATAGATGAGAGAGCATTTCAGTAGCTCTGTGGGACAGAAGCAAGGCTGGAAAGAATTGAGAGATGAACAGGAATTAAAGATGTAGAGCAAAACTCTGTTATGATAAAGACTTGTTTAAATAGATTAGCCTGTGTGAGAGTCCATGAATTTAACTGGTCAGAAACATAACCTTGTCAAAGAAAACAGATGCTGTTAATGCAAAGGAAATGTGGAAAATGTAGAATAAATCAAGATTCTCAAGTTTATATTTTTTTCTCTTGGGTCATTTCAAATGTTACATTGGTGACTTCCATTTAATTGATTCTCTTGATCATCTATGCTTGAAATGTAGATGATATAAAATGATAAATGATATAAAAACCACTCTCTGGAAGAATCTCTAGATGAGAAAGGTTTTTTTATTTGTTTTGTTTTAAATAAATTGAAATACCAACATGATTCCAACTGGAATTTGGGTTCCAAATTGATTCAATCTCTGGCAAAATAGTTTTGGAAGAAAGTCCCTGGACCACTTAAGAACTACACATTTCTATCTATGCAAATATCATCCTGTCCCTCAGCTGGTGGGTGACAAGAGAGAGGACATCTTCTAGGCAGACCTATAAAAATAAGCCTTTGAGCAGCTTTTGGTGATTCTGAGCTCAGTCTCCGGTAGCTGGAATTTGAATGTTTGTACTGCTCATTTCTTACATAAATGCCTGAATCAGAGAATTTGCCACCTTCTACTTTCCTTTCTTTTGGTGGGGTGTACCGGAGTCCTCTGCACAGCCATCCTGTCTGTCATTTTCCAGAACTGAGGAAGGAGCAGCAAACGGACGGGTCCAATAGCCATCTTAGATACAGAGTGCTTAAAGTTACTCCTTTTGTTTTAAATGGAAGGCAGAGATGGTATTTGCTCTCAGGGAAGTAAAAAAAAATCACTAGCCAGGTTCCATTGGTGAATCTGGACCCATCTTGTGAGAAGGCACAAGTAAATAATCACCCGTGTCTGCTTCTCTTTATCTCTGTTAGTTTTCACAGTCTGTGTCCCCTGCAGCCTCGTCTCCCTGTTTCTGCTTTTCATCAGCTCTTTCCGGTTCTTAATTTTCTTATTTCTTAGTCCAGGCTGTTTGGCTGTTGATAAAGATGCCTGCTAGGGGTTGGCAGGGGCCAACAAGTAGATAGAAAACCTGGTTTGCCAAAATAAGAATGATTATTTCACTGTGCAGTTCTCACTCAGAATATTGGAAAAATAAAGCAACCTCTGGTCGTCTTTATTTTAATTGCCACTTTAAATTTAAAAAAAACTTCCATATTGTTACGGCGACCTTTCCTGTTCTGTCCTGTGCTAACATCCCCTTGTGACTTTTATGTGCCCACCGCCCCATGACCACTCTAGGTTGGTATTTAAGTCAGGTTTCCTGGGAACACTACACCGTACATCCCTGCTCTGGGTGGCAAAGGGTTAACAGAGTCTCCAGTGCCTACTGAGTTGTAAAAGGAACTGCTGAAGCTGATCAATGACCACTGTTAAGACCTGGAAACCAATTATAAACCTGAAATTTGTGATGAACAAAGCCCTGAAACACTGGGATGAAAACTACTGAATTAGTCCAGTTCATTAAAATCATTAATAGTCATGAAATGAAAACCACCAGAGTCCAAAAAGGCTTAATGCTCTATCCATATTAATTAGATGGGAGCAAACCTGAACTGAAAAGCAGCACATGCTTTGTAGAATTAGCAATTGGTCTCTACAGACTACACAGATCTCTATTAAAATTCAGTTTAATTAAAATTGATCACGTTAAGAAACTGATGTGGTTAATTAACTGAATTCCTGGACTTCTTTTCACTCGTTTCACAGATGCCTTGTACATGGCGTTCGTGGGTGACACTTCATGTTGCACAGAGCAAATCCGGTTGCAAAGGTTAACTCTCTGTGTTCCTGGAGCTGATACAAGCATGGGGGAGGCCTGCGGATGGGTAAAATGCAGCAAGCCTCATGGAGAACCAAAGCCAGGTTAACCTCCTGTAGACTCACAGCCTCCTTCCTGTGGACTCAATAGAGGTGCATTTGTCAGGGACAAAGAGGTTCTTTCTTCCAAGCTGCCACCTCAGGAGGAGCTGAGAAATATCACCAAATAAGTCACACTAATGTCAACTCAAAACAGTGCAGAGCTGGAGCAGTGTGGTTGGGTAGAGGCCTTCCCAGTCTTGCCGCAGGCATCTTTTCTCTATTATTTTCTTTGACTCTGAAGTCATTCTGTTTTTTTCCCCATCTGCAGAATGGGGACAATGACATTTCTACATTTCACCAGGGTGTAGTGGCCTTAAAATAATGACAGTGGAGGCTGGAGAGATGACTCAGCTGCTGGAGTGCTTGCTGCTCTTGCAGAGGAGTTGAGTTCAGTTTCCAGCACCAATATCAAGTGGCTCACAACAGTCGGTAATGCCAGCTCCAGAAGATCTGATGATGTGATGCCCTCTCCTGGCCTCCATGGACACTTGTACCCATGTGCATGAGCACACACACACACACACACACACACACACACACACACACACACACTTAAAATAAACCATTAAAATAATAATGACAATGGCCTCTCTGCCTTGAACTTGTGCTGCTGCTCCTGACCAAGTTGTACCCCCCCATCCTGAGGTCCCCCAAGAACATTGCTATCATCTCTCTAAAAACTTCTGTTAGCCATGTCACCCACTTTCTCAAAACTCTTTCCTGACTCTTCACAAGTCACAGGGTGAGGGCAAAGCTCTGTAGACTCGAATCTGGAGCTCGCCATCACCTGATCCCACATTTTCTTATGTTCCTTGTCTCTTGGCTTCCTTTGAGTTTTACTCCTTTCTTCAGACAAACTGACGTGTTTACCAGCTCCTTTTTTCTCTTCTATCTTCAACCTACCAAAAAAACAATCTCTCTCTCCAGCCCCCTTGTTTTATTAGACCAACTATCTCCTGGTCCTCTTCTCTAGCATCTGCAGTGTCTATTATTGTGTACATATCAGTGTCTAAAGATTTTCTGTTTGGGGAAGGCAGAGGTCATATATAATATTTCACTAGCCCAGAGAGGAAGTTTGAGCCTTATTTTCTACTGAACTGGTAGAAGTATTTGAATTTGCTAATAGCAATAGTAAAAGCAACAGTAATGATGTTAGATGACATTCATAAACTCATGCCAGGCACTGTGCTATAGACTTATAGTTTATAAGGATCTTAACCCTTCTCCTCTGCTCATTGCAGGAAGTTGTTCACCTGCTTTCTTGGGATTATCTTGATCTTTTGTATCCATAATGCTGTCTTCATCCCATGTCTAATTCTTGTATATTTTCCCCTGTAACTTAATCAATTGAATCATGTTTGTGGAATTTTTGTTTTCATTTGTTTTTGTTGTTTTTATCAGATCGTTTCAAAGAATTAACTTTTGAATATATATACATATATGTGTATATATATGTATATATATTCATTATTTTTGCCTTCACCTGATAAGTTTTAGCTTTGGGTGTGTGTCTGTAGGTGTTTGTGTGTGTGAGTGCACATGTGTATGTGAGTGTGCATGCACATGAACGTGGAGGCCACAGGAAAACCTCAGCTGTTAGTCCTTCAGGTGACATCCATCTTGGTTTTTGAGACAGTCTCTCACTGGCCTGGAACTCACCTGGTAAGCTGTGGTGACAGGCCAGTGGGCCCCAGACACCTACAGGTCTCAGCTTCTCTAGCACTGGGAATGTGAGTGCATACCACTACAGTCAGTGTTTTTACTAAGGTTTTGGGGATCAAACTCAGGCCTTATGCTTTTGAGAGATCGTTACCAACTGAGCTATCTCCCCAGTCCTCAATTTTAGTTTCTTAATAATTTCCATTTACTACTTTTGGTAGATTTTCTGTTAATTTTTTTCTAATACCTTAATAACTTAAAAATTTCTTTTAAAAATTCTTAATATGGGGCTGGAGAAATGGCTCCGGGAATAAAGGCACTTGCCACCAAACCTGATGACCAGAGTTCAATCCCTAAAACCCACATGGTGGAACTAGCCCAGTAACTCCCACAAGTTTTCCTCTGACCTCCAGTGCATATCCTGCTGGGCAAATAAACAAACGAATCTAATTTTTAAAATTAAAAAAAAAAATCTTAATATGTATTCATTCCTTTCTCTTTCCATTTTTTTTCCTTTTTTTTTTTTTGGTCTTTTTGAGACAGGGTTTCCCTGTAGCCCCACCTCTCCTGGAACTCACTATGTAGACCAGGATGGCATTGAATTCACAGAGATCCGCCTGCCCCTGCCTCCCGAGTGCTGGGATTAAAGGTGTGCGCCACCACACCTGGCTTAATTTTTTCCTTTTTAATGATAAGTTGAAGGCCATAGATTTTCCCCTTAACACAACTTTACCTATGGCCATTCCATTTTAGATGGACTGTTGTCATTTTTACTCAATTTTAGAACATTTATAATTTCAGATTTGATTTCATTTTTGGTCCAAATCTTTCGTATATTATCTTGTGATTCTCTTTTTCTTTTTTATCGAATTTTTGAAAATTTCAGACAATATATATGTCTCCCCTATCTGCACCCATATAATATCCAAATTTAAGATGAAATTAAACGGCTGAGAAATACTTTCTGAAAAGTTCAGTATCTTTATTCATCAGGGAAATGCAAATTAAAAGCACTCTGAGATTTCATCTTACCATACTCAGACTAGCTAAGATCCCAAAAACAAACAAAGACCCATGCTGGCAAGGATGTGGGGAAAGGGGAACTCTTATCTCACTCTGTGAGACTGAGAACAGCTCACATAGTGGTCTTCAGGCCGGCTGTCTCAGAAATCAAACAATTAATTAATCAAAAATAAAATAAATAAAAATACCAATTCTTAATTTCATCATATTTTGATCATGTGATAGGCCTTATTATTTTTATCATATAATAGTTTCTTTGATCAAGTAGATATTTTTATCATGAAATGGTTTCTTTGATCAAGTGGATTTTTTTATCATGAAATAGTTTCTTTGCTCAAGTAGATATCTTTTTTTTTTTTATAAATAATCCATGGGCATCTACATAATGTATTTTTATATTTAGAAATTATACAATCATATTAAAAACGCATTATTGCATTTTACTTAGATTTTACTTGCATTTCTTCTTGTCTTTGATTTCTATTTAGCTGCTACATTATGTTTTGATGCATAAATGTTTGTAACAATTATACCTTCTACTTAGAATTAACTAAATACCTGACTATAATATTGTCTTTCTTTTTTCCTATTTTCTCTCTTATCATTTTGTCCATTCATTTATTCTCATACTTTGTTGGTTTTGTTATATTTTCCCCAAATATATTTGTATATAGCAGATGTTAATTGTACAAATTGTAGTTTCATTATGGCATCCTCAAACATGTATACAACACACTTTGATCAGATTCATACCTTCTATTTTTCTTCGTCATCCTCCCCCTCCTTTCCCCTTTTTCATTCCCCTTCTAAATCCCTAGCATTTCCCCCACTTAGCTGTTTCTATCATCTGTCTCTACCTCTATCTCTCTCTTCATTTCTGTCTCTATCTCTACCTCTCTGTCTCTGACTATATCTCTATCTCTTTCTACCTCTATCAATGTCTTTCACTCCTAATTTCCAGGTATAGGAGAAAGCATAAAAGTTTTTTAGAGTCTGGCTTATTGTACTTAACATGATGATCTCCAGTTCAGTACATTTTTCAGTTATACACATGATTTTTCTCCCAGTTGTGGGCATCCGGGGACATTCTCATCCTAGTCAAATGTACTGCCCCTGAGCCACATTCTCAGCTCTTCTTCTTCATAGCTAAATAAAACTCCATTTTGTAAATATATCTAATAATCTTTATTCAATCACCTGTTGATAGGCTTCTAGTCTGATTTCATAATTTGGCTATTGTAAATA
This sequence comes from Nannospalax galili, assembly GCF_000622305.1. NCBI lineage: Eukaryota > Metazoa > Chordata > Mammalia > Rodentia > Spalacidae > Nannospalax > Nannospalax galili. Next base: position 3,969,756 of record NW_008330735.1, read on the forward strand.
ATGCCACAACACATATAGGCATGCAAGGGTCTTAGCAGCAAGCTCACTTTGACTCTCCTGGATATATATCTAGAATTAGGGTGGCTGGATCATATAGAAGCTCCATTTTTAACGTTTTAAAGATTCAGTGTGCTCACACTGGCTGGACTAATTTACATTCCAATCAGCAGTGAACAAATGTACCTTATCTGCCCCCAGTTTTCACCAGCATTTGTTGCTGTTTGTTTTCTTGCTAATAGCCATACTGATTGGGGTAAAATGAAATCTCAGTGTAGTTTTGGTTTGCATTTCTCTAATGGCTAAAGATGTTGAATAACTGTGTATTTGTTGGCCTTGTTACACTATACTTTAGAATACTGAAAGCTGCCAGAGGGAAAAGCCAAATCACATATAAAGGCAAACTCATCAGAATAATAGCAGATTTCTCAACAGGCATATTTAAAAGCCAAGAGAACATGGACAGATGTACTTCAAGCCCTGAAAGAAAATAACTGCCAACCTAGGTTACTGTACCCAGAAAAGCTCTTCTTCATCACTCGAGGAAAAAAGAAAAGCCTTCCATAAAGAAATTCTTGAGCACTAAATTAGCATTACAGAAGATATTTAAAGGAATCCTATACACGGAGGGAAAGATACACACATGCATGAGGGTATGAGAAAGAATAAATCTCAATAGAACCATAGCTGTCCAAATGAAGATTAGGAACATATTAAATATTAGAAAACAACAAATAGGAATTAATGCATATCTTTAATAAATAAATATATAGTGCTAATATCTTAATTTTCCAACAAAAGAAACAGAGTAGAAGATTGGATTTAAAAATGTGAACCCTTTGTTGCCTGCAGGGAATGTGTCTCATTGGCAAAGACAGTCTTAGCATGAAAGGGTAGAAAAAGATGTCCCAAGCAAATGGAATGTGAAAGGAAATAGAAGCTCTATATTTACCTGATGAGGCAGACTTCAAACCAAAATTAGAAGAGAGGCTGGAGAGATGGCTCAGTGGTTAAGAGCAGTGGCTGTTCTTGTAGAGAACTGGGTTCCACTCCCAGCAACCACACAGAAGCTAACTATCCCAACCTCTATATCTCAATTTCCATACATTAGTTTAGAAGGGCAGCTAACTATATCTTCCATTGCATTAGAGGTTGGCATCTCTTTCCAGAAACTTCTGACTTCAATGGATACTTTTTTCTATATTATGAAAAGCCTTTGCTTCCCAAACTGCCATCCTTCCCCAGGAGGTCCATTTGTGCCCTGATGTGTCTGCTAACACTCTCTTCCCATCTCAGCTGCCTTGACAATTCAGGTGTTGCTATGATAGTTCAGCATTTTGCTCTGAATTTGTTACAAGTGTTCCTTTGAACTATGGCTTTGCATTTCAAAAACCAACCCTGATGCAGCTAATATATTGTTGCTCTTGGGCAAGTTCGTAGCTACACACTTGACAAGGCTTATTGTTTCCTCTCTTTCATCTTCTATCTTGAGTTCTCATTGTGACTCTTTTCAGTTTTTGACAGAGTCCTTCCCTTAAATGGAGAATATGGCCACTAAATTCTCTGAACTCTTCCATGCACACACATCCTCCCAGCTTCCTGGAAGATGAATGATTGTAAATCCTTCACTTTCAATCATCTGTAGATGTTATTCTGTGCCAAAAGGATTGTTTTTCTTTGTGGAGTATGCTATCCTTTCCTTTCGAATAAGAATTGGAGCTCAATGAGACTTTCTACCTTTTAGAATCAAGTTACCTTCACCATGGGGAGTTAAATCAGCCTCTCTTCCATACTGCTGTCTTTGTCTCTTTCTAGGTCTCCTCTTACTCACGTCTACTTATTTTTAAGTCTTCTAGTTTTTCCCCTCATGAGTCCCATCTTTGTGTATAAAATAATATTTTTTATTCTAAAAATGGAATCTCCTGAGTGCTTGCATTATTTTTGCTGTTCCACTTCCAAAGCTGCCTGTTCAAATTCCTTATGAGCCACTTTTCTGAATGCTGAGCATCTTTCCTCTCTTTTTCGGTGTCTGGGGCTCCTCCCATGAACTGTAGTTTTCCTTTGCCTACTCTGAGGCTCATTCTGAGTTCATGGGGTACTAATTCTTTGGAGGTGGTAAAAAGCATGTCTTCCTTCAACACAATACCTTCTTCATTCCTCTAGAGGTAAAAAAATAATAACTTTTTTTGAAGTATTTTCTTGTCTTTCTAAAAATTAGTCTTATATCTTTGTATGTACACCTAATTTGCTAATTTTGCACTTTCATATAAATGGAATTATGGCATAGCATTCCTTTGCTTCACTCCTTTTGTGTTTGTTACCATTATTATATCAGTTAACTTTCTGCTTCTCTACCACCCTTTAGTAACATGGGAACCTCAGTGTCCACCTCCGAGGACATCGCAGAACTATGTAAGCTCTTGCTACCATCAGCCTAGGCACTGCCAAGGACATGTCGGTCCCCACTGCCTCCCTTCCCAGCCTGTGTCTGTGAGGGCCTTTCCAGAGAAGTTTAACTGAGGAGGAAAGACCCACCCTAATGTGGGCTGGTTTCCCAGACTGAATTAAAGGAAAAAAAAAAAAGGAGCAGTTAAACTTGATAAACAGCAGAATTCATCTCCTTGCTTCCTGACTATGAATGCAATGTAACCATCTGTCTTATACTTCTGCTGCCATGATTTCCCTGCAATGATGGGCTGTGCCTTTAAGTTGTGAACCAAAATATACCCTTCTTTCTTTAAGCTACTTTTCTCAGACATTTTGTCACACCACATAAAAAAATCAACTAATATAGAAGCTGATTTCTACCTCATGACATAGATAGAACACAATTATAGGATGAGGTTAGAAAAGTGACAGGTGCTATATACAACAGGCACTGTGAAGATCCTAATAGGATTCAGAGAACTCAGAGCTTTAGTTCATAGCAGGGAAAATAAAGCATAAAAGTGGACAGAACTGAACATTTTAAGCAGGAAGAACAGAGGAGTGAACAAGGCAATAGAGAGAAAATCAAAAGAATGTTTGATATCTTGTTATTCAATATTGGCTTGGGAAAGTTTTTAAGAAATAAGTCTCATGTTGTCAAACCTCCTTCTTCTAAATATTTGTGTTTATACTCATAGATATGGTTTCATGGTTCTACCACCATGCTTTTCCAGCCATGACAAACTGTATCTTTAAGTTATGAGATAAAATAAACCCAGCACCGACATCACATGTTCACAACTGCCTATAACTCCAGCTCCAGGGGATCAATGCTCTCTTCTGGCCTCCACCCACACCTGTGTGCACACACTTACAGACACATAAATTTTTTTAAAAAAAATCTTTAAAATATCTTTGAATGACTGCAAAGCTTAGTGAGAGAAAAGGCCAAATGGGGCTGGAGAGAATGGGTAGCCTGAGAAGAGGGCTTGAGAGGAGTCAGGCCATCAAGCAGGAAGGAAGTCTGGAAGGTTGAAGACAGAGACCTTTCAAATGGAGTCCCCAGATGTCATCATCATGTGGGAATTTGAATATTCCTATAGGTCAGGGTGCACATTTTCATTATTTTCTCTGACCACATGTCATTGCATTTAAACCACAATATTAAAACTGAGAAATGTCTGAACAAGGAATAGGCCAAATGGCTTTTAATTCCCCAACAGCAAAACTCTGTTAACACCTTGCCCTGTGTCAGCAAAATAATTGTGGTTCAAGTGAATATAAAACACTTCCATTCAATCTTCTCCCTCCTCCCTAAGGCACATGCTTTCTTATCATGGAGAAACAGTACTCCACAAAGTGTCAGACCGCATCAGGGGAGTTGAACAAGAATTATAAAGCCAGGCTAAATCAAGGTCTCAGCTGGGAATGTAAAATTCTCCTGCAGGTGAGCTTTCTCCAGTCCTTTCCCTACAGGAAGCCTCACTGATGCCACTGTGTAAATTCTGAGAAGGACACAGCCAAAACTTTCCCAGGAAGATGAATTTAATTTCTTTGGTTTCAAGTTGTAGAAGTTGTCTAATCCAGATGAAAAAAAAATAATGTCTTAGCTAAAAAGATCTATAGTCACTCATAATATAAAGAAAAGAATGGTGAATTCATCTTGGGAAGAACATGGTTGTCTCAGAGCCAGTCTTTGAAAACAGGAGCTGCACAAGTTTTTTTCAGGGTGTTCCTTCTGCACAAATGAACTCTGCCTGTTTTCTAGGTAAGGCCCACTATCCAGAGCCAGTTCCCCAAACCAAGCATCTGATTGGCCAAGCAGAGTCCTAGGACCTTATTCAATACTTCTACCTTAATTGATAGCTTGCCAAAGCCCAACAGAATCCATTGCCAAATAATAATCATCATAATAATAATGATAAATTAATAAAAAGAGGAAGGAAAAAATAGCTGCATAAACAATGTTTATAAAAATTATGTGCCTAAAGATTCTACTAAAGTTAGTCACACAGTTACACAATGATTGTGGGACTGGAGTGCATAATTTCTTACCATCTAAAAAGGGGATGGCTCATGGGGTTATAGGCATTGGGGCAGGAAAATCTTTAAGATACAACTGCTGTGTGAAGGGGGAGAAAACTGAGGAGGACTGAATAATTTCCAAGCCCATTCCTATTCATGGTTAATGTTATTCATGAAAACCATACAATTAAACAAGAATCCACGCAAGAGGCTTCTAGATTGTTCAGCCTGTGGCTGTGGAAGTAAGTGCTTTTAATTTCCCTGAAGACCTTCTGCACGTCAGGGTTGCTCTTTTAAAGATGAAAAATAGCTGTATCTCACATTTGTCCAGTGATTGTTATTAAAACACACACACACACACAGAGAGAGAGACAGAGAGAGAGAGAGAGATTCCTAAGCCCTGCCCTTTCCTCTGAGATTCTGATCCAAAAGATCTGTGTTAAGCTCCAGGACATCACTCAGTCAAATGCTTATATATAGTTAAGCTGTCCAACTGTGCTTTGACACTCAAAGTGCTATTCACACTCAAAGGTTTGTGTGGGCCAGGAGAAGTGAGGAAAGATGAGAGTATGTGAGACAGCAAGAAGTGTTGAGCATGGTGAGCTGGGAAGTAGGAGTGCTGTCCAAGGATACTTAGGCTCTATGAGTTCAAGTATCTTGCAAGGTAATCAAAACCCGTCTGCTGGACAAACTGCTCTCTTAGATTCTATAGGTTGTTAGTGTGACTAAACTAAAACTATGAGCTGCTAAGATTTCCTGCTTTATCACAAATAAAAATTGAGGGAGAATTAGAGTGGTTCACCCCTGACTTTATAGCAGCTGCTGTATTTGAACACAAATCTGCTAAATTATGAACTGAGGTACTTTTGAAGACACTCAAGTTCTTGTGTCCCTTTTCAGTTGTTTTCACTCCTCTCTGTGCTGTGATCTGCATAAACAACATTCTTTTCAAATGTGATTGTGTCTGTTAAATCATAAACAAGACAGGGAAATAGTCCTGCTGTAATTATTTAAATATGTGAGCAGCTTGCAAAGCAAACAGACTCTTCAGGATTTTGAATTATGATACAAAGCTTGGCACATTATTATGTAGAATTACTATAGGCCTTCTTAAGATTGACCCAGTTTGCATAGGTTTCTTCTTTTCATTCAATAAAGTTAATATGTATTATGCTCAGATCACCATTGGATGATTCAGGAACACAGAATATCTTTGGTGAGGAGACACAGTTTCTTAGTGAAACAAAAAATGCATTCCTTGCAACAGTTAGAAAGCTAATTATTGATCATGTCCAAAACATCAGGATGTTGTTTAAAGATTAAAACAGCACCTTCCAGACAAGGCAGATCTTTCATGGCAAACTTTGAAAGGGCTGGGCAAGTCCTTTCAGTGATTGGAAATTCTTACTAAAAGCCTCATTGTATCTTCGCCAAGTCGGAGTGGGAAAACAGAGGTAGAATAGGTTAGAGGTTGACTGGGTAACATATGTCCTTCATGGAATGGGAATTGCTGTAACCCACCTTAAAGTCTTTGTGAAAACCAAGATTATGACAAAACTATATAGCAAATCAGATCTCCTCAAAAGAATAGAAAGAAGGTTAGGAATATGGCTCATCTGGTTGAGTATTTGCCTGGCATGTACAAAGCAGTTGGTTTGATCCCTGGCACTGCATGGTAGCTCAAGCCTCTAATCCCATCATTCAGGAGGTAAAGGGAGGAGAATAAGAGTTGAGGGTCACTTTCTGCTATATGTCAAATTTGAGCCAGTCTGAGGGTACATAAAACTCATCTTGTGCTGGTTAGTTTTTATTGTCACTTTGATGCAACCTAGTGTCATTTAGGGACAAGGAGCCTCAACTGAAGAATTTCCTCCTTCAGATTGACCTGTAAGCAAGTCTGTGGGGTTTGTCATGATTGCTAATTGATATAAGAGGGCCAGCCCACTGTGGGTGGTACTATCCCAAGGCAGGTGGGTCTGAGTTTTATAAGAAAGCTAGCTCAGGAGCAAAAGAGTAAGCTGTGAAGGGTTCATGGTTTCTGATTGAGTTTCTGGCCTGGCTTCCATCAATGATGGACTGTGACCAGGAAGTGTAAGAATAAATAAACCCTCCTTATTGTTTTCAGTCATGGTGTGTTTAATCACAAGAACAGAAAAGCAAACTAGAACACATTTTTTTTTTTTTAATAGTAAAGAATATAGCTTTTTAAAAAAAAACCCTGACCCTGCCATGGTGAGTTTCCTTTCCCACCCCTCCTTGCACTCCTCTACCTCAGCTCTGTTAGGGTTAGGGTTAGGGTTAAGGGAGTTAGGGTGAGGGTTAGGGTTAGGGGAGTTAGGGTGAGGGTTAAGGTTAGGATTAGGGTTAGAGTTAGGGGTTAGGGTTAGGGCTACGGCTAGGGCTAGGGTTAGGGTTAGGGTTAGGATTAGGGTTAGAGTTAGGGGTTAGGGTTAGGGCTACAGCTAGGGCTAGGGTTAGGGTTAGGATTAGGGTTAGAGTTAGGGGTTAGGGTTAGGGCTACAGCTAGGGCTAGGGTTAGGGTTAGGGTTAGGATTAGGGTTAGAGTTAGGGGTTAGGGTTAGGGCTACGGCTAGGGCTAGGGTTAGGGTTAGGGTTAGAGTTAGGGTGTGGCACTCCTATTTCTCCAGAGAGTCTAAGAATTTTTGGAACTGTGTATTAAGAAATGGGACTGATGACCAAATACATGTTTTATATTATTACAAGAATATATTCATACAATGCAATAATATTCTATTTCAAAAATCAAATTTCAAAGAAAATTAAGGTTTTGAGAAAATTTTCAGTGACTTAAAAAGGAAGGATATAAAATACTTATTATGCTATCTTTTTTCTTTTTTATTGAATTTTTTCTCATTTCATACATTTTGATTGTATTTAGATCTTCTCCCCGTCTCCTATTTACCCCCCTCCACCCAATTTCATATCCTTTATCATATATATATTAAAGTCTATTGGGTCTAATTTGTGTTCCCAAATGTCCTACAGTGTGAATCCATCCACTGGAGTCTGCTGAACCGACCAAGAACCACACCCTTAAAGGATAGTAACTCTTCCTTTCCCAGCAGCCACTGGTTTCCAATAGTTACTCAGTTAGGGTTGGGGTTTCCTACCAACTTCCCAGTGTCCATGCTGGGATTTTGTCTCTCTTAAGCTTACTTAGTGCTTATGCATATTGTCACTATTTCTGTAAATTCATGTGAGTCACTCCTCAGCTATCTAGAAGACCCTGTTTTCTTGTGGTCGTCCATCACCTCCGGCTCTTAAAATCTTTCTGCCCCTCTCTTTCACAATGATTCCTGAGCCTTGGGAGGCAGAAGATGGAATAAGAGCCTGCAGCCTCTTATTCCCTGCACATTGGCCAGTTGTGGGTTTCTGTGTTAATCACCATCTGCTGCATAAGGAAGCTTCTCTGGTGAGAGTTGAGAGATGTATTAATCTATGGGTTTAACAATAAGTCATTGGGAGTCATTTTAATAATATATATATATATATATATAATTTGTCAGAATAATAGTATTAGTCTCCCCCCTATGGCCTGTGACCTGTCTAGCCTCAGATTTCTAGGCCTGATATCAGTGTCAAGTATGGGCTCCATCTTATGAAGTAGACCTTAAATCCGACTAGAAAGTGATTGGGTACTCATAATATTCACACCACTATTGAACCATAGATCACATCTTTCCAGGCCATGAAAACATGCAGGATTCACAGGTGGGTAAGGTTAGTGATTATTTTTTTTCTTCAGGTACCATGCATAGCGTCTTCCAGCACTATGAAAGCTATCCAGAAGAGATGAAGCTTTGAAGTCAGTATCAGTTTGATTTTTCCTTTTTGTTCTGCAGCTCATGTTTTCAGCACTAGGGCCTTACCATCAAGTTCTGGTGGCTAACCAAGAGCAGGGGCAATGACCAGCATTGTTTCCTCAAACAAAGCTGGGACCTCTGGTCAATAGCTTTAAAAGAGGGATTCCATCCCTAGCATTGAACTTTTACTTTCCTAGCCTATGGTGTCTAGTTAGGGGCAGTGTCCCTCATTATAAGGTAACTCCTTTCATATATACTTTACGAAGCTTCTAAAAATGGTAGCTTTCTATGTGGCCTTTTCTAAAGGCCCTTATTGTTAGCTATCCTTCCCCGGGCTCCCTCCTCAGCCCTGCCCTCCCATTCCCATTCCAACCAACCTTCCTACTATATTATTCTCCGTTTCCCATTTATATCACCGAATTCTGTAATCTTAATTTTGTTTAAAATATATATTTTATATAACCCTACTTGAGCTTCCAAAACAGAACTGCACAGATTAATGGCTTAAAGAACAGAAATATACTTTCTTATAGTTTTAGAATTTGGGAGTCTAAGGACCAAGGTGTCGGCAATGCTGGGCTTTGTTGAGGTCTCTCTTTCTGACTTGCAGATGGTGAATCCCCTTTCTCTCGGCACCCTCACACGGCTTTTCCTTGTGTTCACACACTTCAAATCTCATACTCTTTAAAGACACTAATATTATGGGATTAGGGACCCTCTGTCATTACCTCTTTGTTTTAATTATCTCCTTAAAGGACCCTTCCCCAAATAAGGTCAAATTGGGGCTGGGACTTCAACATACGAATTTTGGTGGGGACATAATTCAATCAGTAAATCATTCATATCCTACTTTAGTATATTTTGTGCCACTGTGAAAAAATAACTGAAACTGGGTAATTTGCAAAGAATGAAATTTATTTCTCACAGCTCTATAGGCTAGGAAGTCCAAGATGAAGGTCCTGGCAGGTTTGATGTATGGTAAGGGTTCAGTTATCACTTCTAAGATGGAACACTGAAGCTACATCTTCTAGAGAGGAGGAACTTTGCACTTCACAAGGCAGTCAAAGGCAATAGGGAGAACCCATTCCCAAAGCCTCTCATTGAGACATTGATTCATTCATGAGAGTACCATTGTGTTGGTTAGTTTTAATTGTCAGCTTGGCATAACCCAGACTCACCTGGGAGGGAGTCTCAACCAGTTACTGAGATCAGATTGGCCTTCGGGTGTGCCTGAGTGCTTTCTTAATTGGGTTAATTGAGATGGGAAGATCTGCCTGAATGTAGGTAGTCCCTTTTCAAGGCTGAACCCTGAACTAAAAAGGGGAACTGAGCAACTGGCAGGCATACATTTCTGCTCTCTCTACTCTTGACTGTGGATGTGACTATCCTTGTCTTGACTTCCCAGCAATGATGAACTGTAACCTGGAATTGTAAGTCAAATAAACCTTTTCTCTGCTAAGCTGCTTTGATCAGGGTATTTTGTTACAGTAACTGGAAAGGAAACTAGAAAAACAGCCTTCATGACTTAGATGCTTCCCATTGGGCCACACTTTTCTGTACTATCACATTGGGGATTAAGTTTCTAACATATGACTTTGAGAAAAAACATTTACACCATAGCAGATGCATAAAAGAGGGCTGATAATAAAATGCAATAGAGGTTTTTTTTTTGTTTTTTTGTTTTTGGTCTTTTTGAGACAGGGTCTCCTTATAGCCCCAGCTGTCCTGGAACTCACTATGTAGACCAGGCTGGCCTTGAACTCACAAAGATCTGCCTGCCTCTGCCTCCCAAGTGCTGAGACTACAGGTGTGTGCCACCACGCCCAGCTACAGTAGAGTTCTTTTTAAATGTTAATTTATTTTATTTTTGTGAATAGCATATATGATTATTGTCTTTGCATTATTTCCCTCCCTCCCAGTCCCCCACCAATTCTTCCCAGTCCCCCACCTGCACTCCATCTCAATTTTTTATTCTATTTCTGAGTAATACACATGCACTAATTTTCTTTACGTCTCTCTGTGTCTCCTCACTTCTCCTCTTATTTTCTTACAGTGAACCTGCATTAGTGGGAGGAGACTGGCAGACTAGAGAGAAGAATCAAGTAGCAGTCAGTCTCACAGATGTAACAGAGAAAACAGAGAATTTTTAAATTACAGAACTAGAATTTGAATTCTGTTATTTTGGTCAGAAAGGTATGTTGACTGTTGTCTCAGTTTCAACAAGTGTAAGAAAGGGATGAAAAATATTCATAAATCACTGTGAGAAATACCAAGATAATTTTTCAACCTCTTTTCTGTTTTTACTTCTAAAGTTTAATTGATTTAAAAGTCATCTGGAGTACATTTACTCTGAGCTGGAGGACATCTCATGAAGATGTGTATTTGTACCTATCTATAGCTGTGCCATCTAAATCTGCATCTACATCTAAGATTTGACTTCTGAGAGCAGCTCAGTGGAAGCAAACGTTAACAACTAGGAACAATGTGTCAGCCAACTAGTTCCACAAAACATGTGTGGGGCCTCCAGCACATTTATATATTCTCATATATTAAATTTTAAAATTTAGCTTGTTCAGCCTCTCTGCCTTTGCAGAACAAGTCTCCTCTAAAGGGATCATAGATTACACAAATCCTACTTGTCAACATCAGGGGTGATATGACTCCAGTTGGCCAGTCAGAGTAGTCACCCTCTGGAAGATAATAATTGCTTCAGAGGTGGTCATGTGATATTGACAGGGTCAGAAGTTTGATGTGGTATTAACATGGAGTTCACTATAATGTCTCTTCCTGAGATCATGAGAGTTAGCAGAACAGAGTGAATAGATTGAATAGATGATTTACCCTACAAACTAGGACACTTTTGAAAGGGAAGGGGATGCTAACTGTAAGCATACAGGCCTATCCTGGGTACAGTATGGTGTGCAACTAACCCTAATGAAGGACTATGGAAACCAGAAGAACCTGCAAACACCATGTACAGAGAGTGTGCCTGAAATGAAACCAACAGAAAGACAAAGGATGGAAGAAAGTAAGAGACTTCTAGAATGTTCTATTGCATTTTTGCTTAAGAAAAGCCTTGTAAAAAGTGAAAAACAGGAGGCAAAATAAAAAGGCATTTGAATCAAGATTGATATTCTTTGTTTTGTTCTGAGATTTTAGTATCCACCTGCAACCTCAACCTCTATGCAGGTTCCAGAACCTTCCAGGAACTGAGGTCATTATTGAAGGAAATTTCCCTTTCCTCCAGAAGTTTCTATAGCACTGCAGTGTCTAGAATGTTGCAGAACTTGCTGAGAGGTAGACAGTCCCATATTGCCTGGATACTGTTTCTTCCCTAACCTCTAGTGTGGTCGCTCTGCTACATGGACAGGCTGCTGGCAGAGGCCTAGTCCTCTACAGGATGACTTTCTGCCACTTGAAGCAAAGGCATTCTCTCTTCTGAACATTGCTGTAGTTTAAATATTAAGTGTCCTCTAAACTCCCGGGTGTTAAAGACTCAGTTCCCAGGATGGTGCTATTGGGAAATGGTGGATTGTTAAGAGGTAGGGTCTGGTGGGAAGTTTAAGGTCCTTGGGCATGTTTCCTCAAAGAGAATTGTCAGAATGCAATCTCTCTCCTTTTTCTTTTTTCATTTCCTGGTCATGAGGTAAACAGCTTTGCTAAACCTCATGTTCCTCCCTGATGTGCTGCCTTGCAATAGGCCCAAGGCAAATGGAGGCTGTCATTGACTAACACCTCCACTATTGTGAACCAAAATAAGCCTTTCCTCCTGTAAGCTACCACAGATATATTGCGATACTGACAGAAAGCTGGATAAAGTAAGAATTCTGTTTTTTTTTTTCTGCCTTTGACATGGATTAGACTGATTGACATATTCTAAAGGGACAGATTCTTCCCAGGGTCTCTTGACGTGCTGGCTCCACAGAATGGAGCTGTTTTCCTCTACCTAGGAAAGTTTGAAGAAAAGGACTACAGAGGAGCCCTGGCAGTAGTTCTGGTAGATTTAACAACAAATAGACATAGTGATTCTTATATAGGAATGTGATTCTTAAACTCTGTGGCACGGGGGCAGGTAGGTAGAGGGGTAGCCACATTTTCAGATCTACAGAGTCAGGACATCTTTCCTGGGGGGGGGGGGAATCACATGACTGCTTATTGAATTTTTGCAGGACAGCTCAGGGAAATAGACTTTTTACAAAAGTAGATTTTTAAAAAAATTATTTATTATTTTTATTTTATGTGTATGAGTGCATGTACGTGAGTGTACCCCATGTCGTGCAATGCCACAGAGATCAGAAGAGGGCGTCGGAGTCCCCTGGAACCGGAGTTAAGGGCGGTTTCATAGCCACCATGTGGGTGCTGGGACTTGAATCTGGGTCCTCTGCAAGAGCAGTCAGTGCTCTTAACTGCTGAGCCAGCTCTCCAGCCCCACAAAAGTAGATTTTTAAATTACATTATTTATTTTTTCATTTATATGTGTGTGTGTGTGTGTGTGTGTGTGTGTGTGTGTGTGTCCTGGAACCGGAGTTAAGGGCGGTTTCATAGCCACCATGTGGGTGCTGGGACTTGAATCTGGGTCCTCTGCAAGAGCAGTCAGTGCTCTTAACTGCTGAGCCAGCTCTCCAGCCCCACAAAAGTAGATTTTTAAATTACATTATTTATTTTTTCATTTATATGTGTGTGTGTGTGTGTGTGTGTGTGTGTGTGTGTGTGTGTGTGGAGCACAAATTTGTGAGAGTCAGTTCTCTCCTTCCTGTGTGGGATGGCTCTTAGGTCATCAGTCTTGACAGTACCTTTACTCTCTGAGCCATCTTGCCAGCCTGAAATATGCTTTCTAAGTACACAAAACTGAAGTTCCTTGTTAGAGCAGATGTATTTCTTTTCCTCGTTTATTCTTCCTTTTGTTGTCATTTATTTTCTCCTAATTATTCAGATTTAACATTTGTCTCCTTCACTTTCCTTTGCAGGAATCATTTATTACTTTTGTCCTTTCTTTTGTGAATTTTTTCTTTTGAGGTAATTTCAGAATACTGCAACGATGAAGTGAGTCCCTCTCACATCCTCTTCACTGGGCTCCCCAGACACTGTCCTAATAATCACATTTTTTTTGTCCTCACTCCTATCCTTTCCTTCCTCTCTCTTCCCTTTCTTCACGAATATATTTTTTTCCAGAGCAATTTGAAAGAAAATTGTACACATGATAATCTCTAACCCCTAACTATACCTTTGTATAATCAAGGATGTTCTTCTTTTAATAACCAAAGTAAAGTTATCACGATCAGGAAATTCTTACTGATGGGACACTGTTACCTCATCTTATTCAAATTTTACCAAGTTCAAGTATATACCAAATTTCATTTTTCTCATTCCAGATCCTATGTATGTTTAAACACTACATTTAATTGCATGATCTGTTTAGATGCCTTTAAGTTTCAGTCTAAAATAATATAATTATCCCTGCCTCTATTTTTCCCTTTCCTTTAATATTATTAATATTTTTGAAGAGTCCCAACGAGTTACATCATGAAATATCCCTCGGTTCAAATTTGGTTGATGTGTCTTCATGATGAATTTCAGGTTGAAACTTTGGAGAGCAGCAATGAACTGAAGTTTTAGTATATCTTTGGACCATGGCATCAAAGTCAGTTTATCTGATTACCATTAGTCAGACATGATCCCTCATTCAAGGTTATGTCTGCCAGAGTCCCTCCTAGAAGGCAACCATTTTTCCTCTATAATTTCAATTTACTGATATCTTAGTGGGATTTCTTTAAAGATGTAAATATCTGGTTTCTCATGTAACTTTTACCCACAATTCCATTCAGTACATTGACTCTTACTTGAACCAATTATTACCACAATAGTTGCCAAAGGATATTTTTTCTGGTTCTATCACTTATTCTGAGGAGAGTAGCTGGCATGCCATGATTAAGAACATGGTTTGCCCCTCTTTACAAAGAATTAACATATCACCATTGATTCATAATTTCATCGTTTCTTCAATAATGTCCAATTGTTTAAAATCTGTAATCATTTTGATAGTCCCGTGTTCCATCTTCGTGTTTCTCCTGCCTGTCTCATGATCTTTATTTTCTATCCCTCTCTCCCAGCCCTATTGTTCTTCTTAGCCCTGGCTCTAAGCAAGTTCTTTTCCTTATGTGTTGGATGGCATGACACGCCTGCATTTCCCTTTCTGCGCAGCCTTCCTTCCTCATTTCCTGGGACGTACCCCAGCTGCACTGAAGCTACAGAGGATCTGGTAGTTTCTAAAGGTGGAACTTCTCTTGATCTAATCATAAAGATGCCAATTGCAGTTAACTGTGTCAGTATTTTTACAGGTTTATAACTTAGCTATAAAAATTCACTTTAGGCTACAGCTTGACATATAATCTCAGCCCAGGAGTGAATTTCCTTAGCCATTTTCTCTTTAATTCAACACCATGTGATTCAAGGTAGCTTCCATTCCTTATTAATATGTGTCCCTGGGTTGTTGCCACCTCAGTACAAATCATGTCCATTGCTAAAGTAATTACTGAGGTTAAATAAAAGAAAAGACGCAACTTTACTGACTCAGAGGTTAGGGTAAGAAAATAATATTAACCTTCTATGAGGCTCCCTCTTAGATCCATCCTTCAAATCAGAACATCCAATCTCTGAGTCTGGAAGGATTTTCTGATGTTAGAGACACATACCGTAGGATCCTGGCTTCTTCAGTGGCAGCCTTTGTTCAATTTTGTTTTATGATTTGGCTTAAATTAAGAGCTCCAACCTGGTCAAAAGAATTGCCAGCTATTCTATATAGAAGGAAAATATTTAAAATCCTTATTTGCAAGAAATAGGAAACTAGCTGTGCTGTTGTGGGCAAATACAGGTAGAGTCACATGCTATGGCAGAGAAAGGGAGCATTTGAAAACAGGACCCTGACTCCTGGTCTGATTCAACTATCTGCATATATCAGTCACTTCATCTTTCCTCTCATCCATTTTTCTCATCTAAACATAAGAATAATGGGACGTAATGAGCCATAGAGTTCTGCTTGATTCTAGTGCAGTTCTGCGGCCCTCAAATCCTAAAAGGCACTCGTTCCTCTTGTTAGTTCTTTCCTCTTGTTAGTTTCAATATGACAAAATGCATCTAACCAAAGACTGGGAACAGTGAAAAGGTGAGGTTAGAGACATTTCTTCCATAACAGTTGACTTAGCCAATTCAGGAAAGGAAAAGGAAAAAATAAAACAAACAGAAATATAAACAACCTAGGGCAATTTGGTGGAGAAGCTGTTTACTGGTTTGCCTACTTGTTTAAGCTCATTTAATCCATTTGATCAAAGTGGTCTCCTGTGGCTATCCCATCTCAAAGGGTAGCAGAACTGGAACCATTTTTAAAATTGACTGGGCATTCTTTTCTCTCTTTAACTCCTTTATTATCATACATACAGGAGGAAGGATGTTCTTCCTGGGTGAAGGAAAAATATTTAGGAATCTTAGACACAGAATCACTCAGGGAGCCTAGCACTGGGACTTAGACTTGATAGATACTAACAGGATTGCTATGGAATTGAATTGCATTGAGCTAGGAGAAGCTCTAGGTTTTTGATAGTTTGTATCTCAGTTCCTCATTAAATAAGAGGAGGCTTTGCTATGGTGTGCCTATCTCCCCACCACAACTCTCTTTGAATGGACCTGTTTTCTGGTTATACTTTTTCAGAGTGCTAGATTCCTAGATACTTATGATGGCTTTGATTGGTTTGTTTGTTTGTTGTTTATTGTTTTAGACAGGGTCTCACGTAGGCCAGGGTGGCCTTTAAAGGACTATTGTAGCTGAAGGTGACCTTGAACTTCTGATCCTCCCTTCTCCACTCTCAAGTGGCTTGTGCCACCATGCCTGGTTTATTCAGCACTAGGGATCCAGTCGAAGGCTTTGCACCTGCTAAGTAAGCACTCTATCCACTGAGCTACATCCCCAACACACTCCAGATCTTTCTCTGGGAGTCTGATCTCTCTTTTGATGTACAGACTTGTATTTCTAAGAACTATTTTCAAATGGAAACCCTTCAGGATTGTAAATTACACACTATATAAATGGAAATGTTTATTTCCATTTATTTCCATAAATAAGGTGCAGTGTTCTTTATCATAGTTAACATTCATGTTCTTTGCCCCCTCTGGCATGTTGGCTAGAAACTGTGTGATATCGAAGCAGGGTAGGAAAAACAGAGAAAATGAACAGGCTACAGGAAGGGAAATGAGTTCCTTGCTTTTGAGTCTGTTTGAAGTCTCTTGCCAAATGAGGGTTGGATTCCAGAACAATTAACATTTGCTGTGAAAGCTGCTGACATAGGGACAGTATTGCTTTTATACAGAGATATTTTAAATGAGAATGTTAAAATAGCAGAGAAACATGCTTTAGGCCTAAATGCATATGTGTGACTTTCCAGTGCAGTCTTACTCTTTTTGAAGATATAAATCTGAGAATTCCTGGAGAATCTCACAATGCTATAAATGGTGTTTATAGTTAAAAACAAAAAAACAAACAAACAAACAAACAAAAAACACATTACCTTTCCCCGCAACTCCCATGACTTAAGGCTTTACCATAATACAATCCTATCCAATTCATTTTAGGAGCCAACCGAATTGAAGTTCCTTACCAGTCCTTTAAGATGTAACTTCTGAAGCCACCAAATATATGCAGCTATTGGCTATTGTAAAGAGAAGTGCAACTCTCTGAAAAAGCCCACTCCCAGGCTTGAATGCGACGTATCCTATCCCCAAGTGCCTCTCTTTCCAGTACCCGCCCCATGCCTAAATCTATGTTACATCTCTTCCTGATAAAACCCAACTCTGCTTCATACTGACTCATTCTGACATCTTCTGCAGCAAAGTCAAGTATCCTGGGTCACCTGAGTGGAGACCTCTGGAAAGAACTCAACTGCCTCAGGCAATGCCAAGGCCACTGTCTGCTGTTTCTCATCTCTGAATCTATTCGGATGGCATCTGTTAGTCAAGTTTATCTCTAAATCTCCTGTATTTTTGTTCTGCTTTGAAAAGAACCAATGGACCACAGACAAGTTGTTGTACTTCCTGAATTTTAGTGTTTGCTTCAATAATATTTTCATTTTCCTCTGTGATACCTAGACACACTTAGTCTATAGCCTTCCAGCATGTTATCAACTGGCCTTGTCATATTATTAGGTCTCACAAATTAACTTTACTCAGGAGATTGTAAGCCCAGGCTGGGCCCTCTGCAGCCAGCCATCAGACAGAGAAGGGGAATGCAGGGACAATCCTGTTTGAGGGGCTGGGCATGAAAACAGCAGACATTCCTTCGTTACCCATTTCAATGGCCAGCGTTAATCACAGGGCCCATTACATGGCAGAGTAAGAATGTTGCCCTTCCTAGAAGCCAGGAGAGAAATACAATGGACCAGAGAATGTTTAACACTGTCTCTGTCTCATGAAGTGTGGTAATCTGTGGAAAGACAAAACAAAGATAATGCAAGCTCATTTCCCCCAGTTGTCTGCAGTTTGTCTAAGGTCATGTTTGCCATTCCAGAACTATTTAGTAAATCATTTTTTAGCCTTTGAACTGACTTCTTTTACTAAATGTTAATATTTTAAATGATTCTTTGTCACTGTCATAAATGAAAACCAGTATTTCTCTAACCTGTGTTAAAATAAACTGCAAGTAAGAAATCAAATTCATCTGCATCACACCTCAAACATTTACACATGTCACTTGGGCATCCTATACTTTGGGAAACATGACTTTATTATATCAGAAATAGAAACATAGGCCCAAGTCATGTGGGGAGTGTTTACTGCACATCATGTTTATTAAGGAAAAGTTGAACACAAAAGAAATGCAATCAGGTTTCTTCCTAAAGTACCATTTTTCCCTTTTTTTCCTTTCTTCCATTCTTCCTGTTACCTTCCTTCTTCCTTCCTTCCTCCTCTCCTTTCCTCCATCTCTCCCTTCCTTCTTTCCTGCCTTCCTTTCCCCTTTCCTCTCCCTTCTCTCTTCCTTCTTCTTTTCCCTCTTTCTCCATCTCAGAGAAATGGCTCTTTTATAGCTGTCCACAGCACAATTCTTGAGACAGGTTGAATTCTGACTACCAGTATAACATCCAGAAGAATTAAAAGTTCTTTCCAAATAAATGGCCTTTTAAGGTCCAGGCTTCCACTCCGCTCCACCTCCTGCCTCTCTTCATTCCTCAGGGAGCACCATCTTCAGCAGGCTGGGTTTCTCATCACTTACTCTTCAGAGCAGAATGGTTGGGAAAGTATTTGGTTTTGGATCACGAATGTTAGAAGAAGCTATTGGTTGGGTGCAGGCCAGATTAGTCTTGTCATCCTTGGCCCCAGAACTGAAAAGCTAGAGATATTGTATTTTCCTACCCTCAGTTTGCTGAACCAGTGGAAAACCCTGTAGCAAGGCCTAGATTCAGTACAGTGATCAGCCTGGTATGAGTGCCTATGAAAACAGTTCATTTTCCTATCAATGGAGCTTTACAACTACCCAGTAAATTTTATCTGAACCCTCTAACTCTAGTAAAATACAGCAAAGTGCAATAAATTTCACTTTATGGGTTTTACAATTTGGAAACAGCTTCAGGCATTCTCGTTACTGAGGCAACCTAACTCCCGCAGCCTCCAAGGGTTGGATTTTGAATGAGGGAAGATTCAGAATTGCCCCCACACCTTTCGGCATCCAGGCTATGCAGAGGAGATTATCTCTCATTTGAACATCATCGAAGGTGCGGTAAGGCCCATGTCTCTACCTATAAAGCTGGCTTTAAACAGTGAAGAGAGAAATCAATTAAATTACCAAGAAAAGTGCTGCTAGCTTCCCTGGGATGTAAGCAAATGAGCTTCATTAAAGATGGAGATTTAGTCGCTGACTGATTGCAGTATAGCTGACTGCCCCCAAAGGTCCCCAGGCCTTTTTAAAAAATCCCAAGTTGTTTTGTACTGGGAGTAAATCAAATAACATTCTACTTCCCCCCAACCAAAAATGTTTTTGCAAATTTCCCTGAGGCGGGTTTTCTTATTTTCAACTGGATTTTAATTGACTGTTTTCCTTGCCTTTATAAAGTTGTTAAGACATGAGAACTCCTGTAATATATCAAGGCCTGGTCACCATAGCAATCTGATTCACATAGGACCTCCTACTATTCAGACTTCAAACAAGTTTGATTTCTCTCTCCCTCTCTCTCTCTCTCTTTCTCTCTCTCTCTCTTTCTTTCCTCTCTCTCTCTTCTTCCCTCTCTCCTCTCTCTTTCTCTTTTTTTCTCTTTCCCTCTCTCTCTCTGGAAGTACTTCGGTCTGAACCTAGGGACTTCTGCATGCTAGGCAAGATCTCTACCAATGAACTACAACCCCAGCCCTTCTTTCTGTTTTCACTCAGTGAGGATCTAGACTGAGTCCTTGTGAGGGTACCCAGGAGAGAGAGTCTTGTCATGTCCCTTTTACAGATAAGGGTACCAAGGCAGAAGCATGTTAAAGTTTTCTCAGAGTCTCAAAACTAGTTAGTAGGAAAAGCCAAATGCAACCCCAGGTGTCCCCATTTCTTCAAGATCTTACCCAAATGTAGCACCTTCTGCTCTTTGGGATCCTGGGTGCTAGACACAGTGTTCTACACACAGGATCCCAGTTACTACAACACATCCATCTGCATGAACTGGCAAGTGAGAGCTGGTAAGTGGACGTGAGAAGCAAAAATTTGCTTTTGAAGAGTGAAAGGAAAAGTGGAGCCTGAGAGTAGAGGCTTAGAAGAAGGAGCAAGTCCAGCTGAATGTTTCAAATATCTTGAATTAGAATGGGAGAAAACCTGAAGAATCTGGGCTCATAGAAGAATGAAATACTGTGTTTGGGGAACCTGGTGATGTCGTTAAACTGAGACCAAGGTGAGAATGACAGATCAGGATAATCCTATTTCACTGCCAACTCCCTCTAGTCATAGACCATCTATACCCCCCATCTCCACTCCAAGCCTAAAGAAGCCATCAACAGAAACAAGGATGAAGCAAATGATTGAAGTGGCTGTCCCTCTCCAGAGAGGTTTTAGCTATCCCACTCCCCATTCTCTATCTTCTACACAACCCTGTTTTATAATTTTTATAAAATAAACAATTTTCAGTGTTTCCTTGCATTCTCTCTCACTGAGTTTCCTCCACAGAAGTAAGTACTTAGGTGGTCTTGTTAGTTGATCTTTAATGTCTGGCATATAGCAAGACCTTAATCAATAATTGTTGAATGAGGGCTGGAGAGATGGCTCAGCGGTTAAGAACACTGAATGTTCTTTCAGAAGACTCAGGTTCAAATCCCAGCACCCACATGGCAGCTAACAACTGTCTGTAACTCCAGTTCCAGGGGATCTGATAGCCTTTTCTGTCCTCCGCAGGCATTGCATGACACAGGTGCACTTACCTACATGCAGGCAATACACTCATACATAAAAATATTAAAATAATAAATAAAATCTTAAAAAAATAATTATTGAATGAAAGTAGGCAGAGGAACTAACTCCGGAAATAATTTAGGAACTCCCAGAAATAATTTAGAGATGGGTTTTTGATGTAGTGGTGGAGGCTGGGTATGCTGGAACAGAATCCTAGGACTAGGGCCAAAAGGTGCCATCATTTTGTAAGGTAAAGGCTTAAAAAACTTAGTAACAGTCATTTTGATCCAATCTTGTGGCATATGTAGCAAGCACTATCTTTTCCATTTTACGGACAAGAAAGCAAAGACTCATGAAAATTGAACAAATTGGTTGACCCTAGTTCAGCAGAGAATGTGGAAGAACAAGTGTCAGAGGCTGTAGCTGTTTCTCTAGGTCCTGGCATTTCGTGATACCATTTGGGTGAATGTCTGCCTCTGTGACCTGCTTCTCACCCACAAGACAGACAGAGAAGGGACAACAAGAGCATAAATCTCTCTGTAGAACAGCTGTGGCGTATCTTCTGTTTTGACAGTGCCATGCAGAGCCAAAATTAAAAACTAAAATCAAACATGGACAAAGTTTACGGCCTTTGTCTGCTAAGGCTCAGACAAAATACAAGGGAAATCTCTTTGATGTTGGCCAAATGACGTGATTCCTTCATGGTCAGATTATGACATAAAAATGTTTTGAAGCTGCAGTTACTCAGAAGTGATATTGACTTATCCTATTTCATGGTCAACTAACTCTAGGTACCAGAGTCTGTGAGTGATCATGTCATTGCAGAAGATGCTGTGGTGTCGAATGTTTGCTGTCTTCTTGTGCAAAGCCAGCTTATGTTTATTGTGGTTGACAGTTGTAAGATTTGAAGTAGTCACTGTCCTTGAAATATCCTCCCAAACATGAGTTTTTATCCCATCCCTTCTTTCTCATGGTTCTCATGAGAATTCTAAGCTTTATTTTCCCAGGTGTAAAGAAAGTCAATTAGTAGTCAATGGTTGCTACTAATCAGTATTATATCCCCAATTCAATTTCAACCATGGGGAACAAAGTAACTTTAAAAAAAAGACCAAACGGAAAATCTCTGTTAAGAACATACCAGAAAATAAGGTTGGGTTAAAATGAAACCTTTCTGTATTTTGCTAATAAATCCTACTTCTGGAATCAGTCTTAGGAAAATGACACTAAATACTTGCTCAAAGTTCTTTATTTAAAGTCTTATAGTAATGGGAAATTGGGATCAAATTTAACATCCATTGCATATAAAAGGTATATAAATTCTAGGAAGTATCTAAGTTCCACTTAGATGTAGAAGCTAATGCTGATCATTCAGGAGCTAGGGCATAACAAGTAGTAGATTATAAAATAACATAATGATAATTAGGAAAAAACGTAATTATTTGGGAGATGGCTCAGTGGTTAAAAGTTGCTTGCTGCTCTCCCAGAAAACAGGAGTGCAGTTCTCAGCACCCAAGTTGGGAGGCTCACAGTTACCTATAATTCTAGCTCCCAGAGATCCAACCCCTTCTTCTGGTCTCCAGGGGCATGAATGCATGTGGCATACATACATACATACATACATACATACATACATACATACATACGTATGTACACACACACTCCACATAATAAAAAAAAATTTTTTTTTTAAAATGAATATTTGATATCAGGGTAACTACAAAAATAGTTTCAATACATGGAAGAAAGATTAGAAGAAAATAGAAAGCTACTAAAAGGTGTTGATTAGGGGACTGAAGAAGCGGCTCAGTGGTTAAAAGCACTGGTTGCTTTTCTAGGTTTAAATCCCAGCACCCACATGGCAGCTAACAACTATTCATAACTCTGGTTCCAGGGGATCTGATGCCCTCTTCTGACCTCTGTGGGCATTGCACAACACAGGTGCACTTACATACATTTAGGCAATACACTCATGCACATAAAATAAAAATAAATAAATAAAAAAGATAATGGGTGTCAATTAAAGGGCACAGATAATTTTCTTTCTTCTGTTGGCTCATTGAGTTTTTCAAGTATGCTTTATGTTTATAGAAGGAAATATTCTGACACAAATTATTTTTAGACTATTTTTGAAATAAGGATTTCTGACCTTCTTATGGGCAAATAAATTCATATTAAATCATTTCTATTTCTTCCTGACTGTGGCTTCAAGCTGAGTGGTCAGTCCACATGAGCTGAATCACCCAACCTCTTTTACAACATTTTACCTGCATTTTTTTGTCTAATTCCCAGAGTGGTCATTAAGACAGAGATGATTATTATTGGAATCTTGTGTATGAAGAATTAGAAAATTGAAGAAACTTACAAATCTTCATTTATGAACCTGCAATATTTTGATATATAGTAAGGGGTGTGTGTGTGTGTGTGTGTGTGTGTGTGTGTGTGTGTGTGTGTGTTTCTCTGTTTTTCATTGCTGGCACAGAACTCCCAAAAACCTGGCTATTCCTGATCAATAGGGATGCTGGCTATATCTTTTATTCTAATATGTGGTCATTGATCCCAGATCTTAATTTTTTGAAGCTTCCTAGATATTCTAGAGATGGGAGAGGAATTGAAGATTGAAGTAATAATCCACCATGCCTTCAGAGAAAAATTCACAAAGTGCAGAGTTTAGAGAGCTTCCAGAATTGTGAGTCCATCCATGTACCAAGAGCATGGAACATGCAACTCCACAGGTCCCTCCAGACCTCATTCTATGTACCGTTCCACCTGTATCCCTGGCAATCTCCTTTACAAAAGCAAAGAGTTTTTGTGAGTCCTGTGAGTCACTCCAGTTAATTGGAATATCCCAGGAGATGATTGTGGAAACCCCCAGTTTATTATTAGTCAAGTAGTAGTTCCAGAGGCCCAGACTTCTGCTGGCATCTGCTGTGGGTGGTTGTGATATCTGACTCTAATTCCAAATAAATAGGATCAGAATCATATTAAATTGTTTGGGATGTGTAGGGAAAGCCCCATCTATCCTCTAGCCTGTGTTGTGTTGAGAATGTAGCAGAAACCAGTTGTTCTGCCTACTGCTGTGTAGAAACAAAACCCATTTGTCTGACCCTAAGCCCATTTGCCTTCTGAGAAGTTATAGAGTTTCTTTATTAAGTAACAGTGTAGAGATTTGAAAGCTAAGAAATAAATTCCGTAGACAAAATAGTTCATACTCGTTAGAATTGGTTGCTGACTATTGACGAATTATTGTCAACTAGTAGGATTACGTATCTCAGATGGACCAATTGTGAGGCATTCTATAGAGCAGTGCTAGCTCGAGAGTAAAGAAGAAGGAAACCCTGTCATGTGCAACAAGATGGACAAGCTTGGAAGATATTATATAAAGAGAAATAAGTCAGACATAGGATGACCAATTCCATATGTTCTCACTCTACTGTGGACACTAAAGTATTTGATCTCATGGAAGTTAAGAGCAAGATCGTTCTTAGTAGGAGCTCACGCTGGAGAGGGAAAGGGGAAGGAAGAATGGAAAGAGGTTGGCTAGTGCGTTCAGAGGCACACTTTGTATAGTAGGAATAACTTTGAATACTCTATAGCTTAATAGGATACCTATGGTTGACAATTAATTATATATTTCCAAGTACTTAAGAGAAAGAATTTGGAATATTCTTGACACAGAGAAATGAAAAATGTCTGAAGTGATGACTGTAGCAGTTACCCTGAACCGACACATAATTTTGTATACATCGTGACAGTTAATGTTGTCAACTTGACAGAATGACCTAGAAGACAGGTCTCTGGGTATATTTGTGAAGGATTACCTAGATTGGGTTAGCCTCTGGGCATAATTATAAGAGATTGTCTCCACTAGTTAACTGAGGTGAGATGACTCAACTGTAGGTGGCACTGTTCCATGGGATGGGGTCCTAGACTAAAAAGGAGAAAGTGGGCTGAACATGAGCATTTGTTGATCTCTGCATCCTGACTGTGGAAACAATGTGCCAGCTGCCTCAACTCTTGCTGCCATGACTTTCCCACCATGATGGACTGTATCCTTGAACTATGAGGCAAAATAATCCTTCTTTCCTTAAGCTGTTCTTGTGAGATATTTTGTTGAAGCAACAAGACAAAAAACTAACACATATATGTTGAAAGATCATACTGTAGTTCATAGATAAGTAAAGGAATGAACATAACTCAAAGTGAAATAAATACATAATGCAAGGTACATAAGCAATTATAATTTTCTTAGTAGCCCATTTAGGAAAGCAAAACAAAATAGGCAAAACTAATATTAATATTTTATTATGTTTAACCTCTTACATCCAAAATACTGTCATTTCAACATGAAATTAATGTAAACATGTTAGAGGCATTTTAAAATCATTTGCATGCAAGCTCTTCAAAATCTATACTTATATAATCTTACAATTCTAATTCACTTTTTGTTTGCTTTTGGAGTTACGGTCTCACTTTGTGACCCATGTTGGCCTTGAACTCAGTCTTCTTGCTTCAGTGTTCCTAGTGCTGGGATTAGGGGTACATCACCATTTCCAGCTAAAATACTCATATTTTAAGTATCTGGCAGTCATGCACAGAGAATGGCTTTCACTCTTAGCACGGAAGCACCATGCTAAGCATTCTCCTTCAGGCATTGTCGTGTGCTACAGGGCAACAAACTGAAATGGGTTAAAGAGGATGGGAGTCCTCCTCATTTGATGCATAAAGCTCTACATTTCCTCATGTTCTCTCACCTATGATATGCAATCATGATAAAATGCCAACTTGAAAGAGTGTGAGAAATACATGAATGGATGAATCTGAAGAGCCTAGCAGGCTGCCTGCATATTACAGAATATTACATATTCTGCAGGTGGGAGCTGTTATTTCAGTCATCTCAGCTTTTTTTGGTTAAGATTTTAGAGATTTTTTTCATGGTACATATTCATTGTGAAAGTCACAATGTAGCATAAGGACATTTTCATATAAGTAATATTATGTATTGAGTGTATTCCCCTTTCCCCTCCCCATTCTCTCCCTCTCCCTCCTCCTGGTCCCTTTGTTCCCCTACAATTTCACTTCTACTTTCATGTCCTGAATCCATACATGATTTTATGTATCTATATAAAATATAACAACCGCTTATGAGAGAAACATACTATATTTGTCTTTCTGAAACTGGCCTAATTTATAATTTGATTGATATGTCTCCAGTTATAGCCATTCTTCTACAAGAAACATAACTTCTCTCTTCTTTTTGGCTGAAAATTTCCATTGTGGGGGCTGGAGAAACGGCTCAGTGTTTAAGAGCACTGGCTGTTCTTGCAGAGGACCCAGTTTCAGTTTCCAGCACCCACATGGTGACTAACAACACTCCATAATTCCAGTTCCAGGGAGTCCGATGCTCTTGTCTCCTGCAGGCACTGTATGGACATGGTGCACTTATATGCATGCTGGCAAAACAATCATACATATAAAACTTTTCAAATGTTTAAATTCCATTGTGTACATATACCTCATTTTCCTCATCCATGGCACGTAGGTTGATCCCAGAAATGAGCTATTATGACTAGTGCTGTAATAAACATTGATGTTTGGGGCTGGAGAGATGGCTCAGCAGTTAAGAGCACTGACTGCTCTTGCAGAACACCTGGGTTTGATTCCCAGTACCAACATGGCAGCTACAAACCATCCTTAAGCCCAGTTCCAGGGGAATCTGACACCGTCTTCTGACCTCCACAGCATTGCATGACATGGGTGCACTCATATACATGCAGGCAATACATTCATACACATAAAATAAAAATAATTTAAAAAAAAATAAAAAAATAAACATTGATGCTCAGGTATATCTGTGGAATGTTGACTTGGAATCCTCTGAGTAAATGTCTGTGAGTGGTGTGGCCTGGTTACATAGTAGATCTAATTTAGGTTTTGGGGGAACCCCTATACTGATTTGCATAGTATCTGGGAAGTTCTTTACTTTTTAACTATCAGTTAAAAATTGAGGCATTATATTTCTCTAAAAATAGAAAATAAAAGACCCACTCAATGACATTGAGATTAAATTATCTTGAAATAATTACAATGTTTATTTAAAAATTGATCTTTGTAACTCCATTATCATAATATTTAAAATATGGTTTTTGTTTTGGACTGCTCATGTATCAGAACACTTATTCTCATCGGGATTTTAATTAATGCCTCACATATTCATCTACTGTAATTTCATCAGGATCATAATTTAGTTGCTACAATGTCAAGAAAACAAATTGCAGTAATCGGTGATACTTAGTCCACTTACAAAGAAGTGGCATGAGAGCAGCAAGGCCACTGGCAAATGCCACATAGGAGACAGTTACAGCCTTTTCTTTCAGAATTCACACCAAGGTCCTTGTATATTATCCATTTCAGATATTCTGTCCTCACATCTTTCTTTCCTTGGATCATTTTTTCAAAATAGAAACCTTAATACTTCTTGTTACAACTCAAAAGTAACTCACTCTCTTACATATGGAATATGTGCTTGTTTGAAATAAAAGTAAGACAATATTGGTTAAAGGGATCCCACAAATGGCATGTGGAATCCCTTAAGCAGTGTCTCCTTTCAGCGGTAGCTGCAAATCAGAATATAATTATAGTCAGTGAAAACAGCCAGGCACAGAAAATTGATGAGTGTCTGTTCCCGGTGCCTGAGAATATTTATTGGTCATAGCTCAACTGCAGTTAGACTTTGCATTTAGGTAAACCTTTCAT
Source organism: Nannospalax galili (assembly GCF_000622305.1). Taxonomy (NCBI): domain Eukaryota; kingdom Metazoa; phylum Chordata; class Mammalia; order Rodentia; family Spalacidae; genus Nannospalax; species Nannospalax galili. The sequence goes on from NW_008330735.1 coordinate 3,997,179, forward strand.
TTAAGTTATCCTAGGTAGTTGCACAGTTTGATGGATTTTAGTAATGAGCACCTCTTTTCCCCAAAATGTATAATTCTGTGCAATATTAACAAGGATTCAAAGATATAAAAGTCAAACTATTCTGGTGAGGAGTGAGATGGGCCCAACTTTTTCCAACCAAATTGATAAACTGATAACTGCTCAGAACCTCTCTAATGGAAAGATTTTGAAGCATGTGGTAATTCTGAGTCCCATCATTAGACAATCTATGCAACTGTTCTAAAACAAAAAGTGGACTCCAGGCTACAAAGAATATGGTTTGACAATCTTGTGTTGAAACACTGTTGAGGGGGAAATGCGAAAGAACTATTCAACTTATGTTTCTCTAGCAGAGAGCACCCACTCCCCAGCCAGCTAAAGATCACCCTTAAGGGAAGAAAAAGTTAAAAAGGTAAAGCAAAGGCAGTTGAGCTATGGTACTGACCTTGTTCATCACCTGGGTGCACCTCTAGCCTCTGTCTACCTTCTTTTTCTCATTTTGCAAAATGAAGGGATTGGAGTAAACATACTCTTACTGCAGGAATTAAGATTTATAATGTTGTGATTCTAAATCTGGAAATACACAAGGAATCCAACTTATGGTAAGGATAGAAATCCTGGTTGAATGTTGATAGTTTCATATGAGCCAATGAACAAGTCCTTAGAGAAACCAAGTCACAAGCTAAACATATACACATGCATCAACAGCACCTTCATGCAAGTTTATTTGCCCACATTGTGGAATATTAATTCAAGCAAGAAAGGGAAGTGATAGAAAATGTATTTTGAATTACTCGCCTATTAATAATATTTTTTTAGGTAATAAAAGTAAGCTGTAGCATAGAGAAGCATAACATGTCCAAGATGTGACATCCCAAGGCCTTTGCTTTGCCATCTGTGACAAGCCAAAGCATGATAATCAGTACCCGTGTTAATTCTGTCTGCAAATGCCATCTGGTTCCAAGTGCTTTTCTAGGCCATAGATGTCACAGCCTGGATGTGGTCGCCATGATAGTCAAAGGTCAAAGAGGGGTCTAATTACATGCCCCAGTACTTAAGGGGCAGAGTCACCCGTGCATGAACATAATCATTCAGGCCAAACAAGACCCATTTATAATTTTAATTATCAGTGAATCAGACAACTCTATCAAATACCAATTATTTGGCCGTTGCTGAAAAATAACTGTCTTGTCTTGTTAGTCTCTGTAATAACCCCTTGAGGGATGTTGAAATGTTTCCCTTAATGTAAATATTTATTAGAATCCATTGAGCAGAATTAGACTCATTTAATAACAGTCAGTATTGGTGGTTTATTTTACCTATTCTCCAATATAGGAAGAATGTTATAGAAAGACTTGTCACTTTGTACACAATTACTACTATCCAGAGCTATACTTGTGTTGACATACTAGATGAGCACAATTCTAAAAGGTCTCAACATTTTTGTTTTTGTTTTGTTTGCAATAGGGTCTCCTTATAGCCCCAGCTGGCTTGGAACACACTCTGTAGACCAGTCTGGCCTCAATCTTACAGAGACCTTCCTGTCTCTGTCTTCCAAGTATTGGAGTTAAAGGCATGCACCACCACACTCAGCAGCTCTCAACTTTTGTACATTTTTTTTGAGACAGCATCTCCTTGTAGTCCCACCTTGCCTGGAACTCTCTGTGTAGACCAGGCTGGCCTTGAACTCACAGAGATCTGCCCTCCTCTGCCTCCCAAGTGCGCGACTAGAGGCTTGTACCACCACACATGGCCCAACTTTAAATTGAAAGAAATATCCCTGGTCCTGTCAGATGGCTCAGTGGTTACAAGGACTTACTGTGTAAGCTTAAAGAACTGAATTTAATCCCTGAACCACTTGGTAGAAGGAGAGAACTGACTCCCCAAATTTGTCCTCTGATCTCTACATGCATACCATTGCACATAATTATAAAGACACACATACACACATGTATACCATACCCCCCCACACAGACAGACAGACAGACACACACACACACACACACACACACACACACACACACACGAATAAACATTAATTACAAAAAGAAAAAAAAAGTTAAAAAACTAACTAACTAACTAAAAGCTTGGGGATGTAGCTCAGTTGTTAGAGTGATTACCTGGTCTGCATGTTCCCTCCCCAGCAATGCATAAACTAGGCATGGTGGTGCATCCCTGTTATCCAAGTGCTCAGGAGGAGCATCAAGAGTTCAAGGTCACAAGGTAAGGTTGTGGCCAGCACCTTTGCTATCACTGCAACTCTGACGTAGAATAAAATAGAAGAGGCTTTCCATCAAGATTTCACAGTCTACAGATGTCCACTTCTGAGAAATTAATACCTAACAACAACAACAACAACAACACAGCTTTGGGCTAGTCAGGATTTATGTTTCTCTAATTCCAAAATTATGTTTTGCACAAAGAACCCAAGAACCGACAGATGATTGATTTTAACACTAAGCCATGATCACTCTGAGAATTCTCTTAAATGAACTCTACGACGTTTCCAATTCAATAACTATTGAATATCAATAATCTCATATGGCTTAACCTAATAGTATCTGTGAGGGGAAAGAAGCAGCAGACTGTCCAGACTGACCAGGTGGTTCTAAATTGGCCATCTTGAAAATGAATATCTTTGAATAAATTGTCTTTTATCCACGTCCGGGGCTGTCACTCTGTGATCTGCCCTTTGCTGAGCAGCTCTCAAAGACAATTTCTGCTGTCATCATTTCTTCCCTTTTCTTTTTACCTACAGCAATTAAGACGCAAGTAATATGTTATCTGCATGGCTTTGATATTTCCATTTCATTTGCAACTTCAGTGCTCCTCAGTCATTTTTGACACTCTTATAATTTTTATCTGCAATTATGCTTTCATTATCTTCTTTCCCGATATTTTAGATGTCCAATAAGCCTCTCAATTTCCTTAATTACCTAGTAACCTTCTTTCTTCATGCCCAGGGCTATTTTTATTCCTACAATATTTATTACTAATTGGCACACACACACACTTTTATACTTATAATAATTTCTTAGGTCTGCCCTTTATTTACCCTCTGGTTCTCTCCTGGAAACATTTTGCGCTGTTTGGTAACACTTGATATCAGTTCATCACGACAATAGGCTGTCAATTTTCCTTGAACATCTCGGGGGTTTTATTCTACATTTGCACATATGATATTTTACACTTCTTAAATGGTTATCCCCAAACCATCTGCCCCATTCCCTCTTTCTCTTCACTCCTCTCTCCTTCTTTCCTTCCAAGAAACGTTCCATCAAACCAACCGTACACCTTATGATTAGAAATTTAAATTCTTTCTGTATGCTGCAACACTGTCTTCTTGCTCTTTCATTCAAATTCTTATATTTTGCATTTTGTATCTGATCTCAGAACAAAGAAGTTGGGACTTTAGACAGAAGGGGCATTGGTACCATCTTCCTCTCCAGTTGGAATATATCTCAGATATGATGTCTACAAATACAGAAGGTACTAAGCAATTCTGGTTTCTCTTTCTGAAAAGAAGCTTACTTGGTACCTTCTACATCATCAGAAGTTTATAGGAAATTAGGATATTGAATATGAGTGAGTAGAATTTTCCCCTTTAGAAAAAGTAAGATTACCTTTAACATATAATCTATTTGATGAAGAAAAACATACTAATTGCAGACATATCAGATAAGCTAAAGATGACTTCACTTCCACTTTCTGTCAATCTCAGTAATAACTATGAAATATACTTTAAAATACCTATAATAACTTTTGATTTAACTAATAAAGAAGATGCTGGAGGAGAAAGAATCAGTTTTCTTCAGAAATGGGGTCCCTGTTTGATTGCCCAGGCTCCATTATATAGTCCTAGGTCAATTCAGGTATGGTCAGCACTCACTGGACTCAGTGGGCTCAAAAAGAAGATGTGAAGTTGGAAGGGAGATGTGATGGAGGAGGTTCTGAAAGGAGTTAGAGGGGAGGTAGATATGATCACAACACATTGTACACAGATATGAAATTCTCAAAAGAAGCCCCAAAACCATATTTTAGAAGAATCTGGATGAATTGGCTTTGTTTCTGTGAACAAACACCTGAAATAAACAACTCCAGGGAGGAAAGTTTATTTGGTTCACCAGTTCTGAAGGTCCAGTCTATCATAGGAGGGCAGCATGGTGGAACAACTCATTTCGTGGAAGACAGGAGGCAGAGAGAAGAAGGTATAACCCTCAAAAGCAGGACACCAGTGATCTACTTCCTCTACATAGGCCTCACTTCTGAAATGGTCTAAAACTTCCCCAAATAGCGCTTCCAGCTGAGAGCCTAGCATTCAAAACATGAGCCTTGGGGGAGGGGTGTGAGGGTGGATGGTGGATTTCACATTCAAACCATCACAGAAAACTTCCCTCTCTGCATTTTTGCCTTTCACCTTATTTTTATCAACTATCCTGTATTAGTCAAGTGTATTAGTTACCTTTCTGTTGCTGTGATAGAAACACCATGACTAAGGGAACTTATAAAAGGAAGAGTTTATTTGAGCTTATGCTTCTAAGGGGCAAGAGTCTATCATGGCAAGGAGGCATGGCATCAGAGGTAGTTGGAGGAGGAGCAGAAGCTAAGCTCTCACATCTTTAAGCAGGCACAGGAAGCAAGAGAAGAACTTATGATTTGGCAAGGCTCAAAAATTCTCTATGCCTACACCCAGTGACACGCTTCCTCCAGGATAGCCACACCTAAAACTTCCCAAAACAATGCCACCAGTTAACTAGGGACAAAATGTCTAAATACTTGGAGCCTATGGGGGACATTCTCATTCGAACCACCACATCAAGGTTCTCTAAAGTGTCAGAACTGACAGAATGAAGATCTATTAAAGGATGACTTACCAGTTTGGTTTAGACAATAAGGTCTGGTAAGCTCAAAAATGGCTGTCTTCATACTGGAGAGGCCAAGAACCAGGTAACTGCTTGGTTCATGAGGCTGGTAGCCTCAGGAGTCTCAATCTGGAACTGAAGGCCTGGATGATTCCTGCAGCGCCTCTGGTCTTCAGCCTATGTCTGAAGATCAAAGACGCTGAGTTCTGATTTCAGGGAGGGTTGGTGGTAGCAGCAGCAGCAACGACAGAGTAGCTTGAACTCTCCAGTCAGACACAAAGGCAATGATGCATAAAGCAAAGCTTTTCTCTCTGAGCTCCTCTTATCTGGGCTGCCACCAGAAGGTTCTACCCAAATTTTAGAATGCGTCTTCCCACTTCAAATAACCTGATCAAGAAAAGCCCTGAAGTCTGCATAGATGTGCCCACCAACTTTTCTTTTAGTCCATTCCAGACCAGTCAAGTTCACAACTGAGAGCGACCATCACATGAAGTAAGATCGGTCATTTTCTCAAGGGATTGATAGTCTATTCTGCTTTTCCTTGTAAATAAGAAATCTAATTCTAAATTTCCCTTTTCCTTGAGAATAACTTTTTGCAACTTCTCTGAATGTATTCATCTTCCATTCAGCTAAATGAGTTTTTCTTCTGGCTTTTCCCCTTGATCCCACACGACACACAAGACTGACGTAACTGAGGGACTTAACTTTCCCCATGGTCTAGATGAAAGTTTGAATGTCACACACAGAATGGGAGGCAATTAAGTCAGAGGTTAGAAACCATCTCCTGTGCTTGGGACAGGATGAAGGACAATTTAGTGATTATGATGGGATGGCTGTTCTGTAAGTCAACTCTCAACCCCTAAAGCAGAGAGACTGGAAATATCTTGTGGGCACCAGTCCAGTAAAAGAGCATTTGAACTAAAAGTGTATTATCTTAATGTGCACATTTTTATTTAATTCAGGGTAAAGTAGAATGAATCATAATTGGTCAATAATAATGACTTATGGCTTCCTTCCTATGGCACATTTACAATAAATGGCAATTTACCATTAAAGTGAGATATATTTCCTTTCGGTGCAAGAAAAATCATCATTAGTCATACTGAGAAAGAACAGGTTTTTCATTCCTGCATTTAGGATTTGTATTCAACTCTTCAGACCTAGACTCTAACATGCAAACCACTTTCTTCCAGCTTTCCTTTCCCCATTTAGAAAATACAGAGAGGATTAAAATGTGACCAACTATGACATCATTCCAAGTGTGCAATGATGAACTACAGATCCAGCCAGTGGAGCCATTTGGAGAATATCTCAAGTTCTAGTCATTAGACATACTGAGCTCAAAATGGTTTGGGTAGAGGACAAGCAGGGAAAAATTTTGGGTGACTGTGTGTAAATAATGTAAATAAATGATATAAATTTGTATGGACAATTCAGACTCCTAGACATCATCTTGATGTTCTGTATATTAGGAGGTCAGATTCCTCCTCTGTATATTAGGAGGTCAGATTCCTCCTCTTCCTTTCCTTTCTTCTTTCTATGTAAACACTCTGGTGGACCAGTGAAATGGTTCATTGATTAGATGCACTTGCTCTCAAGCCTGAAGATCTGGGGTTGATCCCCAGGACCCACATGGTGAAAGGAGACCGACTCCCACAAGTTATCCCCTGACTTCTCCATGAGTGTCATGACATGCATAGGGGCACATGTACACATAATAAATAAATAAATAAATACATGTAATAACATTTTTACACACCATGGTGCTTTATTTGCACTGACTCTATTTATTGACAAATCATAGATTATTATTATTTTCACCGATAAATATGGATCTGGATTTTTCTGGTGAAAAGTGATTGACTCTAATTTACTTGGTAAAAAAGCCCCTTCTTTTTTGTCCAGGCCAAAAAAAAGTGCACATGGAAAGCAGGCTATAAAAATCTAACCCTGAAAGTTCTATAATGTTGTTCACCCCTTGAATATTTGACTAACACTTTCCTCAAGTTCAGAAAAGATGCCAGATTAGATTATAAAAAGATTCTAACACTTTAAAATCTGCATATTCTGTTTCTGTGGTCTATAAACTAGCTCACAATAACTTGATTAGGAAAACGTCTTGAGTAATTGGATGAAGTCAGGCTCAGAAGAGTTGCACAATAATCAATGAATTGTGTGCTCCTGGCTTTACTCGTTCCACACTGCTTTTCAGTTCATCCAAACGGCCTTTTTTAAAGCTGAAGCTTCAGAGAAAGAACATCAAACCCTCAAAACGGAGCTAATTTTGTAAGTTTTTTGAAAGTAGATTGGATTTAACAGGGCTGTGCTTTTGGAAATGAATGGTTGATATAAATCAGAGATAGTGGAAAGGTAACTTTTATCTGATTTGATTTAGCAACAGTCTAGTCCAGATGGCAACGTGGAATTTAAAGATATTGAAATATACGGTTTCAGCTGGAAACTGTATAAACCTAAATATAAATAATTCAGATGTGCTTATGCATTTAACAATGTCAGCTTTAAATATAGATAAGAGCTAAGACTTTAGGCTAACAACTGAAAACAAGATGACAAAATGCAGGTGTTCTTACATATGTGACCCTATTTTAATGCCCAATTTAGCCCTAATCTGAAAATGGAGGTAGAATTCATTAGCTGTACCTGTCTAGTCTATGAGAGTGAAGCACAAATTGGTAATAAGGCTAAATGTGGAGATGTCTGAGAAGAAACAAGAGCTAGTCAGATGAATACCTGATTAATCGCAACACAGAACAGCAGGCTTGCCATCCATGTCTGGATCACAGATCTGTCCATTTAATCCCAGCACTTGGGAGGCAGAGGCAGGAGGATCTCTGTGAGTTCAAGGCCAGCCTGGTCTACATAGTGAGTTCCAGGACAGCTGGGGCTACAGAGAGACCCTGTCTCAAAAAAAAAAAAAGGAAACAAGGGTGGCACTAGAGGACCTGAGCCAACCAAAGTTTTACTGAGTCCTCAAAGGGTTTTGGAAACAGAATCCCAAGTGCCAAGATATTGAGAAGAGTTCCTGGTATTTAGTACAAGGCTTCCTCTATCAGTCAGAAGGACCATGAGTTTAGAAACCTGAATTCACATTCTTCCTGTCATTTGGGACCTCAGAGACTGTGAACCAAGTGCATAAGGATCAACACCCCCTGAAGGAGTTGTGAAGTCTAAGTCTAATTCAAACAAGAGTATAAGACATGGACTCTGTAACCCTTGTTCATTTCTTTTCTTGCTTTAGTCTTCCCTTCTCTCTACCTTGTTTTCATGCCTGAATGTACCCTAGAGTCAGGTAACTGATACTTTTAGCTGAGTTTATGCTCTCCTGCCATTCAGGGAAATGGTGCTTTTCGCCAGTTGCATCAATGCCAAGTACTCTGCGCACCTGTACCTCTACAGTGGCAGTCTCTTATCTTGTGGCTTTGGGTTCTGTTTCTTCATTCCTAGCCCTTATTGAGGGCCTTGCTGATAGGGCACTCAGAATGATGGCTTGAAATGTGGCAAAGTCTTTAACTAAAATCTGAGATACCAAAATATTTTCTACAGAAGATATCATCGATAAAAATTCATCAAGGTTTTTAGAAGATGTCTGGGGGTGATAACTATGAGGAAACAAGACATCAAAGATGACTCTGGGCCTCACATTTGGTCTGAATAAACCCCACAAAGAATCAAAGTCCTGATTGAAAATAAAGAGCCTGCTTTGGAGGTTAAGTGACTTGTCAAAGGTCACAGAGCTAATTATAGTTTTAGAGCAAACGTCTCCTGGATCCCAATATAGAACCTGGTCATTCCATTGCCACAGAAAAGTTGGGTGATCTAGATTTTCCTAATCAAAATCAAGTCTATGGGAGGATGATGGAATATTGGCATTCATTTTAAAATAGATGAATGGCAATGACATCATTATCCAGGAGTCTATTTTAAGGGAAGGATCTGGAAGGTGTCCATGGGGAAAGGTAGGCAGGAGATCTTGTAAAGGGAGTATTCATCTAAATTCATTTACCTTTGCCTTAGCTGGCTTAAGTTGTTTTCACTAAGATAGAGGTGGCTTGATTTTGATAGGAGGATTCTCATAATGTAAGCTCTCATGTTACCAGGCTCATTTCCTCATGCAGAGTCTAGTCTTATCAGCAGCAAGAGGAAGCCATTCTCCCTTCTTATCAGACTTCCTTTACAGTCCGTAAGCTGCCCTCAGTGGCACCTGTCCATTCACACCAACCCTTCCTACTTTACTATGTGTGAGTAGAGATAGAGATAGCGACAGTCTTGTCCATCTCTCTACTAATACAGAACCCACAACATAATCACACTCTGAATGTTAGTTGACTAATTCATCCATTGACTCAAATACATATCCTCACATTATTCTGGGACTGGAGTGATTACAGAGATTATGAGACAATCCCGTCCTTGAGCAGTTTATATGATCTTGTCATTGAGATAGCTAAAAGGTCATTGCAAGAGAGGGTAAAAGTTCTGTGGACAGTAAGCATGGTGGCACATGTCTGTAATTCCAGTGCTTGAGAGGCTAAGGCAGGAAAAACACAAGTTCAAGGGCAGCTGGGCTACATAGTGACTCCCTGTCTCAACCAAACAAACAAAATGTGTGATGGGGTGAGGGTGAAATCCAGTGGCAGAACACACGTTCAACATGTGGAAGACATTGAATTTAATCTGTAACATGCACATACACACACACATACACACATGCACAGAGGGAGGGAAAGAGGGAGGGAAAGAAGGAGGGTGGGAGGGAGAGAGAGAGAGAGCTATGATAATGGAAGTACATGGAAATCTTGAAATGACCAGAAGGGCATTCAATCCACTCTTAGTCACAGAGATGTTTTCACTAAAGAAATAATGAATAATCTGAAACTCAAATGTCATAAGGAAAGAAGGAAGGAAAAGTGGCTAGAGGTTAACAAGAGGTTGCACAGTGGACTGATATTACTATTACAAGAGGCGGGTGGGGGGGGGCAAGAAAATTCCACACTCAGGAATGGCACAGTCTCATGTTTGTTGTTGCCAAGACAGCGTCTCTAGCTCATGTGGCTTCAGACTCCGTATATAGCCAAGTATGACCTTGGATTTGTGATCCTCCAGCCTCTATCTTCCAAGTGCTGGGTCTGAATTACAAGTGTGTGCCACAATACACAGTTCATGGGGTGCTGTGGATGGAACCCAGGACCTTATGCATGCTGAGCAAGCACTCTACTAGCTGAGCTACATCTGCAGTCCAATCTCCCATTTCTAAAGGGCTTTCATTCCCATGAGCTCATTGGTCTCCACAGTGACTCTATGGAATAAACGGTGATTGAGAAGTCAGGCCGGGTTGTTACATCTACTTTTAACGTGAGGGAAAGAAGACCCAGACTCAATGAGTTTAAGCAACTAGTTCAGATCATACCTGCCAGTGTCCTGACTCCAATCTTAGTACTCCCAGTACCACATCAAAGCAAATGTGGTTTAAGCCTAAAGTCCCTGAGGCCCATGCCTAAGGGATCTAAGGCAGAGTGAGCTTCAGGTGACTTCTGGGCTTAAAGGGCATTCTGTCCTCATGTTTGGGATAGCAGTGACTTTGCTCAGCCTAATGGCCTCTGGCCTTCATCTAAAGTACACAAATGCCCAAAGGCTTTAGCTTCAAAGGCATGCCAACCCCAAGAGGTTCCAGCTCCCCGTGGCTTCTTCTGGAATCCACAGTCCTGTGCCAGGACCTGCAACTGCCAGCCAAGGAACAGTTTACTCCTGTGCCTGCTATAATACGCTCTGGGGAAGGACCCCTGAGAAGCTAGGAGTGACTAGACAGGCCCTCTGTGCTGAGCTGACACCACGGTTCACCACCAAAAGGACACAAATGGCATCAAAGTCCAGTCGTTCTGGGATAAGGATGATCACCAGAGTAAATTTCTGCTCTTCTCTTTCTCTGACCTCCTGCATTCAACTGTTGCCCATGTCCAAATGAACTCATTTCTGAAACTCTTGCAGTATCTATCACCTGCCATTTATAAGCATTACATGCTCAAAGAGGTCAGAGAAACACCAGGACAGCATTTAGAGACTCATAGTATATGGGGGCATTGCTCTAATTGCATGACTTCATTTCATTTTCTCAACCACCCCGTAAAGGACATAATATTACTATCCCTGTTTTACTGATCAGGAAATCAAGGCAGTGAAGGGTTGGCCAATATGCAGAATTATGGGATTAGAAACCAACAGAAATCATGCTGTGTTCAGCTGTTCTAGAGGTCGTGGCACAGAGCAGTGGTTGAAGGAAGTGGAGAAGGGGCTGTAGGCAGATTTCTAGACCTACAGAGTGTTCCACCTTATCTGCCTATGATGCTCTTTCTTTATCATCTTTCCATCTATTATTTCACAAAATGAAATTCAAATTGTTTATGTAGTAAGGAGAAAATATACTCTCCCTTTGGCTTCTCTGCCTTCAAAACCCAAGTTGAATTCATTATTTCTTAATTGATGTCCCATAGCTATATAATAATGATGCTGTTATAAAAAGAAGCCCTCAGACCTTCAAGACACACTTGTTCTTTGAGAATAAGGGCTTATTTATTTTGTAACCCCACTATATAGTGCAAAACCTGACATATGCTGATGGGGTCACAAATGTTGAGTTGATCAAATAAATATGCAAAGACTGCCACTAATAGTGTTTTATGTTTGTACCCCCACCCAAGCACTGAGGGAGATAACAGATAGAGGCTGCCCCAGCCATGATTATCTTAAGAGAAGAACAATCTAAACAGGCCAACAAAGGTCACAGAGTCCCTTGTCACTGGCAGTCCTCAAGTGGGTCTGGGCAGTCGTGTTAAGGAGAGGTTATGAAGGGGATGACAGTTCAGCTGGAGGTGGGTAAGATTCTAAACAGAGCCTCTGTGATTCCACAGTCAAGGCCCCCATAATCCCTGCCTGGAAAGACACAATAATCTCCTAACTAGTCTCTCTCTGAAACCTGTTTGCATGCTAATGCCAATTAACATACATAATACACAACACACATGTACACAGTCCACAGGCACACACCACAACACTTCCACCTTCCTACACAAAACCCTTCACAGATCTCCACCATGCATAGCAATTGTTCTCAGAGTCTGTTCTCTGTGACTCTTGGGCTCTGTTGCATTACTTAGTGGCTTCCCTGTGGAAGAGGAAGATGGACATGAGGAGAGCCATCTAAAAAGGGTATTGTAAACCCTCTCCTGAATATTTTTTTTATTGAGCTTTTTAAATTTCATATATTTCCCACTCAAATCCAGACCCCCTTCCTCATCCATGTCTCCCCCATACCCCTACTGAACCTATGCACTGCCATACATGCTGAGTCCTATTCATTCAGGTGTTTGTACCCAAATGCCCTTCAGTGTAAATGCGTCCACTGGAGTCTAGTCAGCCCATCCAGTGTTCATATGTAAGCCATACTCTCCCTCAATTGGCAAAAGTTACTCTATTTCTTATACCTACATGAAATACTAAGACCTTTTGGGAATTTTTGTTTGGAGAAAATCAATAATAAAAAACTTTTGCCTCATATAAATTCAAGAGAACTCAAGACTACCTTGTGATACCCTTGACATAGCCTTTCCTAGCTCATCACTCTACTTTGTCGTGACCCAAGAGCCCCTCCCTATCTCCTATTCCTGTATCTCTGGATATGTTGTATAGGGCAGTGGATCCTTCTTTCAATCTCTCATTTTGGTGACATGCTCTTTCTAAAGTTTAACTCATTCCCATGTCTTCTGTGAAGCCTCTTGTGACCCGATTCCACATTTGACGTGGGCACTTGCCACAGACTTAGCAAAAACACCAACTTAAGTATTTCCCACAATATCACTCATATTGCTAGTGTCTCTCACACTTGATGTCACAAAGTTGGCACTTAAGAAATATGTATCAAGTTGATTATTCTAGAAGAATGATGAGCACAGAGGGCTATAAGGAAATCCCAGTTTAAGGTCTCTAGGATATGTTGATTTTAAGTCCTTTAGTTTAAGATCCAAGAGTGGTATAGCTATTCATATAGTAGATCTTTTAGTTTTTTTGAAGAGAGTCATTTACACACCAGTGTTTATTGCAGCACTGTTTACAACAGCTAAATTATATGACTAACCTACATGTCCCTCAACGGAGGGATGGTTAAAAAAAAATGCAGTGTATATACACAACAAAATCTTACAAGCCATAAAGAAGAGTGGACTTAGGTCATTTATAGAAAAAAAATGGATGCAACTGAAGATAATCATATTAAGTGAATTAATTTGTCAGTCTCAGACAAAAATCACATACTTTCTCTCATTTGTCAACCTGATTTTCTATAGATACATAAAATCATAC
>NW_008330735.1:4010577-4089820 GCF_000622305.1 Nannospalax galili
AAATTATTGTTAAAGAAGAGAAAAATCTCAGTTTAACTCTTCAAAAGCAAAAATAAAACAATAACATTAAATGAAAGTGCATGCCCAGTCAGAGTCTACAGCCTAATTCCAATTTTGTTCCAAACATGGTTAGCCTTGACTTCTTTACCTGATATTGATAATGAGGGAAGAGATGAGCAGAGCTTGTAGAAAAGCTTTAGATGGAAGAGTTTTGCAGAGCCTACACTTTTGCCAGACTTCTGAATACTATATATTAATCTAAATCATGTGATGTCCCTGGCTGTGCACAGAATCAAAGGAAGTGAGGAGCTATATAGTCCTGAGTAAAGAGAAAAGGCCAGAAATGATAACAGATTCCGGCCTGAGCCTCTTCCCATTCCATAGCCATCCAGGGTATCCAAGTGCTGCTAGACCCAGAGAAAAGGGCTGCATGCCAGTTCCTACCAGGTGGAAGTATCCACAGGAGATAGAAAGAAAATGATATCAGTCCTGACAATTTTCCAAGAACAAACTAAGCCCTCTGAGCTGTACTTTCTCTTATGGAATATGTGCTCAGTTTACTTAAGCTAGTACATAGATGAGATTGGGAAAAGCTATGGATTTCCACCAAAGTTTAATTTCATTTAAACTCAGAAAGAATGTTGCCATTGTGCAAATTCAACAGGCAGCAGAGGAACTGTAATAGTCTGCCTGTTTGTAGAGAACAAGGAAAATGACTTAGCCGTATCTTCTCTAAATGCCATTCCATACTTGAATTTCTTCCAACTACTGTTTTTATGCAATAGCACAAAGACACTAACAGAAGGAAGTTAAACTTATAGAAGCCAAATGTGAAACAACTTGAAATATATCACCTTCTACAGTGGTTCAAAGACAAGAACAATGGGAATTCTGATTCTCTGAAAGCCCTAGTAACTAGTCACCAAGACAATCCCATATGCTCCCTATGTGCTAAGAGAGTCTGGTCACCATGCTGTGAGTCACTGAAGAAAATCTGTGGAAAGGAACTGAGGCCTCCCATCAACAGGCAGTACCAATTTGCCAGCCATATGAATGCACCATCATGCAGACATCCTCCAGTTCAAGAAAACTTTCAGTCAACTGTAGCTCTGGTTTCATTCAGACTCAACTTCTTATTACTCCACAGGACAACTTGTTGCCAAAATTAGACCGTTAGGTACACAGAAACTATGAAAAATGACAAATGTTTACTGGTCAGCCAGTGGGCTAATTTGTTACAAACAATCAATAACTATTACAAAAGACATTGAGATTCTCATTTGTTCATTGAGTATGTTTTGTTTCTTCTTTTTCAGTACCTGCTTTGTACAGGGAATCTGATTGGTCCTATCACAGATTCTGACAAAAGGAGCAGGTTGGAGAGAAACAGAATTTGAGACCAACAATTAGCTTATTTCTTTCCTTACAAGACGACTGAGACCTGAAGCTTGCTTTTTTATTATTTAAAAAGTATTTTATTTATTATTTTTATGTGTATGAGTATATTGCCTGCATGTATGTAGGTGCACCTGTGTCTTGAAATGCCCATGGAGGTCAGAAGAGGGTATCAGGTTCCCTGGAACTGGGGTTATAGACATGCTGGTTGTTAGCCACTATGTGGGTGCTGGGAATTGAACCTGGGTTCTCTGCAAGAATAGCCAGCTCTTAACCACCGAGCCAGCTCTTCAGCCCCCTGAAGCTTTCTTGCCAGCTACCGAATTTTCTTTCCAGGTGCCTATGTGAGCTGCAAGTGATAGAAAAATAATCATTGGTTCAAGTAAAAGTAGATATTAGCGTATATAACTGAATGGTGCAAACATGGTAGCGTGCTTTACATATCTTAATTCATATAATCCCCACATAAGTTCACAATGAAAGCACTACTGTTATTCCTATTTTACAAAATGAGAAAGTTGAGGCCAGAGCTATAGAATGAAGGCTACATCAGGGCTCAAATGATACCATCCAGAATTTCTCTCCCCAACTTTTAGGTCTATTTTCTATTTGTTTCAGACCCAGATAAGTTATGGAGTGGTCAGCAGGATCCCCAGAAGCTCATACTTACAAACTGAATCCTCTTCACAGGAGAGATCTAGCTCTTTCCCAGGATCCTACAAAACAGTCATTTTCTCTGATCATCCTGTTTGTTCACTGGTCCACTCTGCCCCAGTTGTAGGTGGAAGGTATGTGTTCACCCAGGACTAGGGTGTTGGGGGAAAAAAACAGCTAAACTTCACATACTGAGACCAGAACATGGAGGAAGAACTTTCCCAAAGAAAATTCCAGGTTTTGTTGCTGGGATAAAGGACTGCAGTGCTACTCGTATACAAAAATTGCTGGTGTTCACCAATATTCTTACTTTGCTGATGGGAGAAGGGGATACACAGTGGGAGAGGCTAGAAAGGAAATTAGCAGAGCCTTGCCTTCATTCCCTAAATGCTTGTTAATAAGCCTCTTGCTATGCCTTATGGGTAAATTCAATGAAGTGCTAGGGTTGTACTGGCTCAACAGATCCAGTCAGTACAATGACAGGAATTTCACAGTAAGGTGGTTATTTTAAAAATTGAATGATTTAAATTTAAAATAAAATTATCTTAAAGGTAGCAAATATGCAATTCATTTTACTAATTATTTAAGCCGTGGTTTACTTTTGCCCATATTATTTATAGTTAAAGTAAATGGAGAAATCAGAAACATTGTTTCATTAATGTCTTTTGAAAATTGGCTATAGTGACCATAGAAATGGGCTGATGTTACCATTCATGACTTGGTTTGTTTTCTCTAATTATCTAAACTTGAGAAAGAAGTGATAATATGTGGCAAATATATTTACAGCATTGCATTGTAAATTGTGTAAAAACCTGAACAAATATTGCTTTTGGTATCTATGAATTTCTGACTTGACAAAGATGACACATTTTTTGATGGAGTGAAATTTTAGTGTTTTCCTTTCATCTTACATGTTAAAGAAAATATCAACAGATGTCTGTGTTGTTGCTACGCTTATTCATTCATTCCAGCGATCGCTGGCAAGACTTGAATTCAGCAAAACTAAACAAAAGCATTCTCTGGGACTAATCTGGTGGTATAGAATTTGTAAACAGAGCATTGTATACTTATTTTTATTTATAGACGGTGTGCTTGTTACACATCTGTTATATAAGAAAACATTCTAATAACTAAAGTGTGAAAGTGCCTAAATAATCTGACTCTCCTTCCCCAGAGCACTAGTTATTAAACATTTACTAGGTGCTACTGGAGAAAGAGTGACCATGCAAGCTTATATCAGGCTAATAATTTAGAATGCTCCAGAGGCACTAGGGAGCCACCTGGGGTTCTTGAGCAGAGAGAGGCAAGGCATAATTAGGGTTTCACCTTTCAAAAATTCATTCTGGCAATTTATAGGGAGCATAGATCAGAGGAGAGGTGATCACAGACAGGAAAGTATTTCAAATTCAAATGCCATTAATAATATCTTTCAAGGAAGTGCTAGATGTTATGCTAAGAAATTTCCTATGCCCTTTCTTTAGTTCCTGATAGCAACTCTATCAAGGTAGTGAGATGTCACTCCAAGGGAGGCAATGGGCTGGGCAGGAGGGAAGATTGTTTAGGGCATGGAATGGATCCTGTGGGCTGGATTGAAGTGGGTCTCTTTGACTGTTTGGCAGTTAGTACCTCCAGTAGTGGATCTTCTGAAAAATCACCTCTCCTGTAGTGGAGACCTGCCCTCACCACTCACAGAGTGACCACATCCCCCAAGTTCAGTAAGACAGCCTTTTTATCTTACTGTACATGGGGAAAGGACGGGAATATTGACAGAGGGCATTAACTCCAGAGGTTGTTTTTAGCATGACTGGCAAAACAGTTCTGCCTGAACCTAGGACAGCACTTCTTTCTCTCTATAATTTTTAAATCTTGTCTCCAGCCTTGAACAATTTCTCTTGTTTTCCATAATGGATCCCAACATAAAACCTTGCACCAAAAGCAGTGTTGATTAGAAAAGAGGATACAGGGGAGGGTTCTGGCCTGGATGAGGTTTAAAGAGACTCCTTAATGTTTAAGATGACAATAAACAGTCCTGATCTTGGGATGCCATTTTACACAAGTGATTATCATTTGCTCTCTGGGTATCTCCTGGCGAGCATTCTCCTTTTTAACACCTGTATCTGGTGGCTTTGCTGAGCTTTCCTTAAAAGGCAGCCTGGGCTCCTTTATTTCCATCCATTTCCCCACCAGCCTTGCTGAGGTGCATATTAATGATGGCTGGGCAGACCCCTGCCCGTGAGGCTGGGAAACATGAAAGACACGCCTCTGTGCGTGTGATCTCTGTTATCAAAGGCCACAGCAACATCAGTGAGGAGGAAAATTGACACAGCGACAGAATCCGCCCCTTATCAAACAGCAGGGCCTGACAAACCTCATTAGAGAGATCTCTGTGCCCTGGTCTGATTGAAACGTTCTAGCCCGCAAAGATCTGCAAGCAAAGGTCAAAGTGGCCTGGCAAATCAGGTCTTTAGCTTCCCTTTCTGCGCAAGGGATGAAGGCAGGCCTTAAAATCAGCAGCGACCAGATCTGGGCTAACAGGAGTGCTTAATCAGCTGCCTCAGGTCCCAGGCAGGAAAACACTGACTGTTGCCAAGGAGGTATTAGCGACTGTACCTTAAAAGGCAAGCGGCCTCGAGTCTCTCAGCTTCTCCATCAAACCCCTCTTTGGCAACAGATCAAGGAGGTAGGTTGCCACGCTGATCGCATCTGGCTGCATCTATAACTGAGATCAAAGTGACAGAGCTGTAGGAATGAAGAGGCCTACTTTCCAGTTTACATACTAGCAGCTCCCTCCCTGACACCTGGGGGTGCTCAGTAAGGGTTTGTGGAGACAGGGTGTGCAATGGAAGGAGAGATTTGCTTCTCCTCACTGCACCTTCAGGGTCTTTGGTCCAGAGAGGAAAAATATCCTCCTGTCCCACTCCTGCATCCCACTCTCAACATCCTGAATCATATCTAGGCTGTACAGAGGCAGCAGCAGGCCTGGGACTCTGGTTCCTGTGACTCACTCCAGACCCTTTGAAAGATAAGCCCAGAGCCTGGAAGCCCTGCCTTAGACATTCCAGCGTTCCAGGCTGCTCCACACTTTAGTCTCTTGAATGAGAGGAATGTTGAGTGTCCTGCCCAACAATAATCATCTGATGGGCTGGACAGAATCAGGTCTGTCGCTGCCTTCTTTTATGGCAAAATAGGTCTTCATACAGATTCCCCAAATATTGCTCCACACCTTACTCTCTTGACAGTTACCTTTGTGTTGCTACCTTTATAACCTTTTAAGGTCGTCAAAGTCCAGAAAAGCCAAAGCTAGATGCCTACACACATCAGAAGACCTCACCACACAAGGCCAGAATCACAGTCCTGCATGAACTCCACACCAGCTGCCACGGTTCAGTTCAGCCATTTCCTGGAACAAAACCCCAAGGTTGCTCCACAGAACCAGTCATTCAAAGCTGCTCTCGCTGCCCTTTCAAATTTAATTTGTTTCAAAATCTTGTAGGAACCACAGAATTATTTCAGGATTGGAGTCAAGTGGAAACAGGTGTGCTGTTCCTTCATTCACCTCCTCCCCTTCCATCCCCTTCAAAGGGAGCCTGATTAGGTGCCCCTGAGAAGGGAGGAGCCCCTTGATGTGTCTGGTGCCCGTCACCAGGGTGCTGGCTCAGATACTCAGAGGCCCCGGTTTAAGACTTCTGGCCTAGCTGACCATATCTCCCATGAGCCCATGCAGGAACAGGATGTGGCATGGTACCAAGCCATTGCTCTGTGCCAGTCCCTTCACTGCCTGGTTCAGGCCATACTGGTCTTGAAAGCCAGGCCTTGGTAGTCCTTATCCAAGATAAACCTAAGTTCTGCCTTGGCTATTTCAGCATTTGCTTTGGCAGATTGATCAGGGCTGACCTTCCTGATGTGTCAATATTTGGGGGACTATGCACAGAAAACACAACAGCTTAAAATAAAGAAGTCCTATTCACAATAGGAAAATTGGGGTTCAGCAAAAAGTCAACCCACAAGAAAAACTTACTCTAGTTGGTGCAGTCCTTGAGAGGAGAGCTATTGTGGTCAGGGCCACCTAGTTCCTAGTAGAGGGCTGCAGGGTCAGACTGAAAGAGTCTCTCTGTCTTTCTACACAAACTCCTTTAGCTCCCTCATTTTTCTAAAATGTCTAGCACATGCCTCTCTCTTGAACTTTAGACTCCTGTATCAAGTGCTGAGTAGACATCTCTTCTCTTGGAACCTACACCCTATATCCTAGGTTTCCCGGTTCTTTCCCCCTAGCAGAACCAGGTTTTAGTCCTCTGTCCAAAAACCTTGGAGAGATGCTTGCCTTCCTCTCTTTCTACATGGCCACATGGGTCTCTCATGGTCTCTCATCTGTTCTATGTTCAAAATGTTTCTTAAGTCCAGCCACTTCTTGCCATTTATTCCCCTGTCATCCTGGTCCAAGTCTCCACCATTTTCTTCCCCTAAATTCTAATAGGCATCTAGCCAGTCACCTTTCCTTCTCCTATCAATCCCACAAGGTAAGAGAAACAGAATGATTATTCTCAAGATGCAGCTTATAGTGCCATCCATTGCAGACCAGCAAATGGTTCTTCTTCTCACTCAAAATAAAAGTTAAGAATCTTTACAATGGTCTTAAAGGCCCTCCAGGGTAAGTTCCTTGTTTTACTTCCCACCTGGTAATGGGCCTCTTCCCAACCCATCTCCCCCTGCTCACCCATATCAGCTGTATTGGCCTTCTCAGTGGTCCTTAAGCTCAGTGGTCATGCTCCCACCATGGACACTCAGTCCTGCCCTCTCTGTTGGGGGGGTCCTCTTTCTGTCCCCCAGTACCTCTGTCTGGTTGCACCCTCAATTGTTTTCAATTAAATTTCAAGTATTACATACAACTGCTCTCATATAAAGTAGTAATAGTAACACATACCCCTTCCAAAGTCTCATCTCCTTTATTTTAATGCTGTTCCAGCTTTATATTTTCACATAACAGTTACTTTCACCTGATTTCTATTTCACCTGATTTATACATTTGTCTTTTTTCTGTATCCTCAAGCACAGGCTAAATTCCATGAAGATGAACGTTTCCTTCATTCATTGCATCATCCCCACAATATAGACATAGGCCTCATACGCAGCAGACATACATACATAATTTTTTTTTTAGAAAATTTAGTGCCCGGCATTCTTCAAACCTTCTGGCCCCTTCAACTTTGCTTTTCACAATCACTTTAGCTTTAAGGGAACAACATGAGTCTCAGTCGTAACCAATGTTTTGTCAAGTATTTTGTGGGGCTTTTTTTTGTTTGGAGACAGGGCCTTACTATGTAGTTACAACTGGCCTGAACCTCTCTACATAGAGCATCCAAGGCTGGCTTCAATCTCACAACGATCCACCTGCCTCTGCCTCCCAGGTGCTGGGATTAAAGGTGTGCACTGCCAAGATTGTCAAGTATTTTCTGTTCTTCTGCATACTCTCACATAAGGGGATTGGGGCAGGATGATCGTGTGACTCAATCAGTCAAGGAGGCACTAGGAAACTCTCTGACTTCTGGGACATCTTTGTCATTGACTGTTAAATTAACAAGGCATACAAAGAAGTGGATGTGTATTTGAATAATGCCAGGGGAGTCTAGGCAGCCTTTGACACAAATTAATATAATCTTAAGTGGAGTGTGTGCGTGTGTTGCAGCACTAGGGACTGAACCTAAAGCTTTGTGCATGCTAGGTAAATGCGATGCCGCTGAGGTATGCCTCCAATAGTGGAATGTGAGTCTACTGACCATGATTTACTTATACCACATATGTGAACATAGGGAGAAAATGCAAATAAAATAAAAATAAAATAAATAAGCTCTCTTCCTTGCCTGAGCCCTCTTCCTGAGCTTTCTTCTTTCCATCACTTAATACTTTAATGATTTTTTTAAAATGACAAAAGCATTTGTATGCCACATTCTAGTCTAATTGACATGTAGTTGTTTTTCTGGAGCTTTATGTTGAGAAAAAATTGAGAAGCTGTGAATAGCCTAGTGAGAAATGTGTCATGATTGACTAGTGATGTCTGCTACGAGCTCAAGACTGGGAAGTGATGTGCATTAGTGTAAAAATTATGTCTTTGGAAAAATCATGAAAACTAAGCTAATTTCAAGGACATGATACTCATTAAATATGTACATGATAAGGAAACACAGGGGGAAAAAAAGGTGTGATTAGATTGACAGAAATCCAGAGATGGTTTCTGGCAGGTAAAACATGAATGAAAGCTTAGAAGTTCCCAAAGCCTAAGGACTTTTATGTGTAGCAGAGGAGCCGTGTCAAGAAAAGACTTGTGATAAGGTTGGACACGTTCCACCAGGGACGGCATAATTGATGAGGGCCTTGAACGCTGGACTGAAAAGGCTGGAATGGATGCAGTAATAGGGCGGTTCTGTAGGGTCTTGAGCAGGTGAGGGTTGTAATAAGATTGATGTTAGAAGCAGATTATTCTGTCAGTTGAATCCAGGATGAATTGAAGCTGTGGGAATTGGTGCTGGGGAGGCTGCTTAGCATCTTGCTGCAGCGAGTCAGGGAACTGCTCTCTGGAAAATGTCTTAAGCAGATCTGTCATGACTGTGACCACAGACTCCTTAGCTGTGTCCAGACCTGTGCCGTGGACATGTTTAGAGACATTTCAGAATTTGGATTGTGCTCTCAGTGTAAATGACCTGAGCAATTGCAGAGGTCTTTCAATTCAGTTTGCTTGACAGTGGCCAGGGCCGGCAAGGAGGCGATGCTGAAGCAGCTGTTATAGATCCAGTTGTGGAAGGAATTTGTGCCTTTGGTTATTGAAGCTCCAGAGAGATGGCCCATTTGAGTCTTCTCATGCTTCCATTCAGTCTCACGAAGGGGAGAGTGCTTAATTACTAAACTTACCTCATAGGATGCCAGATACATGCCTAGGTCAGTCACTACTTTGTCACTGCTAAAGTAACAAAGGGAAGCACAGTGCAGCCTGGGACTGACTGGGAGGCCACATTCCGAGAAAGCAACAGCTACTCAGCTCTGTCTGGTGGCTCCCATCCCCAAATACAGACTGAATACCTCATTTGCAAAAGGCAAGTCTTATGTCTAAAGTTTCATTTAAATTCTCCCAGTTCTTAAATATCAATAGTTATTTGCCTTTTTAAAAGAACCGTTGATTTTCCTATTCAGATCTCTCAACTCCAAAACTATAGACATAGATTTGCTCTCCATTATGGAGCAGAACCCTTGCGAGTTTGGAGAGACAACCCCTTCCCAAATGCATGTAAACATAAACCACTTGTGTTAAAGGCTTGAGTCCCAGCTGACACAATTGGCAGGTGTCAGGACATTTAGCAGGTGGGGCCTAATTGGAGGAAGTGAGCCACTGAGGTTGTGCAGTGGGGATATGCAGATACCACACACACTTCCTGGCTACCTTGTGAACAGGCTCACCTACCATACATTTCTACCATTGCTGACTATGTCAACACAGGTCCAAGAAACAGGGCTAAGAAGCTTAGGGCTGAAATGCTGAGCCCAAATCAACCTTTCTTCTTTTTAAGTTGATTGCTTGGGGGAATTTTGTCACAGTGGTGGAAAGCTAACACAGTGCGTGATTCAAAAAAGCAAAGAGGAGCTTGAAAGAAAACAATGTGGGATCAAATCTAAGCCTGCCCACATTTTCCTCTGGAACCATGGGCAAGAGGCAACAGTTCTCAGGTTCCATTTTGTTAATGGAGATAACAATGGCTGCCATTAATTAAGCATGTTACAAAGTGACAGGCAATGTTTTAATGGCTTTGAACATATTACATCATTTGATTCTGATTTTTATTTGATTTTTTTCTCCATCTTCAGATAAGGAAACTGACACAGAAGGTGTAAGTAATATTTCAGAGGATTTCTATAATGACAGATATGAAGCAACAGTCTTGCTTGCCCATTTTAACTTTGGTTATTTTTATTTTAATATATTTTAATTAATTTTGTGGCTTTCATGTATTACATCTTAATCACATTTAGCCCAATCAGACAAAAACCAGGAAAGAGCTGGGAAAATAGGCAGGAGGTCACAACTTCATCGAGGAACTATTGGCAGCTGATCACTGCTTGGTGAGGGAGAGTTGGTGTTCTTTAAGGGAGTGATGCTAGATAGGCTGAACAGCCTCCAATGGATGAACTCACACAGGACAACCAGATACACAAACTTGACTCCATAGGCAATAGGGCTTAACATATATGAAAAAAATGTATGAAATCCTGTGGGTCAGCCATGGGGAGTACAAAGAGGGAAGGGGAATCTAAATATGATTAAGATGTATTATTATTTTTATTAGTAAAGGATAGAAAGAGTGTGTATTCTTTTACAAATCACAATTGATAGATGCTATTTCTACTCCTAGTCGGTGGAAGCTTCTTTTTGAAAATTTAGGAAAATGCCTAGAATGTTCTTTTAGGGTGTAAGAGTTGATGCTTCTGAAGGGTGGCCTGATATCCATCCAGGCAAAGAGTAAAGAATAGCTGTGGTAGGGGAAGGGTCTCAAGAGCCCCATGAGAGCCCATGAGAAGGGAGTAAGGGACTGATATGTGCTCACCAAGACAGGGAGATAGAGCCAGGCTGTAAAAACTCACCCCTGCCACTGCTGAGACTTAAGCCAAACCCTTAACTTACAAAGGCTCTTCCAGGGTAGCAGAGGAAGAAGGTGTGTCTCTTTGAAGTACTGGGAATCGAACCTAGGCCCTTACCTGTTCTGGTAAGGATTCTGCCACTGAAGTATAGCCACAATTCTCAAGGTCTCACTAAATTGCCTAGACTGACCTTGAATTTATGGTCCTGTCTCTATTTCAGGAATAGCTAAATTACTGGTCTGCACTACCAAGTGCTGACTGTCCCTTTGAATAGCTGTGGGGCAGGGAGAATAAGAGCTGACAGGAGCTTCTCCTCCCCCAAGAGCTTTCTGTTCATTTAATGCTATCAACAGCCTATAGGAGAAGAATTCTTTTAGCCTGTTTCTACAGACAAGAAAACTAGCATAAATAAGTGAGTGATTGTCCAGAAGTACTCAGCTTTAAGTGACTCTAGACTCTGTTCTTTACCTCTATACGACCCTGAAAGAAAAGTCCCATTGCCAGTGAGGTGATAGCGTTAAAATGAAGATGCAAGGGAAGGAAGTAGGAAGAACAAAAGTGGTAAAAGAAACAAGTCCCTTGAGAACGCCCAGGTACATTGGGAAGATCAGCCATGGGATCACTTGTTGCTGGTTGGTCCACTGATCTTCGAGGTGGAGGCTTGATCCATTTTAACTTAAACAATCAAACCAGATGAGTCAGCTTCAGCCTAGGTTTAGATAATGTTCTATTATTTTCAAAATTCAGGTAAGATTTGTAAGTGCCTGAAACCTATCAATTTCAGGTCAATTCAGGTGTTAACTTGAACTTGACTAAATGTCCTGAGCTGATGAGTGATTCGGGTATCCAGGAAGTTTTTCCAGCAGCATTAAACTGCTTCCCCTGTGGGTAAAAGATACTAAAAAACTGGAGAGGTATCGGAGTGAATGTAATGGGAATTTTTGAGTGGGCAGGGGAAGAAATCATTTTGTTATGTAGAGTTCTATCAATAGCTTTCAAAGACATGACTAATGCTTAGATCTAAAAAGAGAAAATGGTCAGGAGCATTCATTAGGCAGGCTTTGATAGGGCAGAAAAGAGACAAAACTGTTGCATGTTTTGAACTCTGTTAATTTATATAACACGTGCTACTTAGGCTTTCGAAGGAGACAATGATCCGCATGATGGGCACCCCCCCCCCCCCCCCCCCCCCCCCCCCCCCCCCCCCCCCGCCTTATTGATTTGCAAAGCATGGGCATTGCAATTACCTTTAACTTACCACAATGGGGAAATCTTTGAATGAAAATGGTGTCTACCAAAGGTAAAAAGTTAGGGCTTGCCACAGAGGAAAATGAGAGACATGATTAAAATGAAATCCTTTAACCCTTGGAGACCAGGCAGTCCTGGGATCAGGACTTCCTGCTATTCTTCCCTCTTTTCGTTTGCCAGAAATCCACAAAGCAAGTGTCCCATATCAACTTCCATAGTGTAGAAACAGACTCCTTCTTTCATTACTGCTGCTGTTTTGAAGAATGTTGTGGGGAACGCTGGCCCCAGGGGTGGAAGAACAGGGTGGTGAATAAAGGCTTAGCCACAAACTGTGACTTCTTCAAAATATATCCATGCAGCGCACCAAGGGTTACTGTCTACAAATTTTCATTCATTGGGAGCATGTTGCTCTTTGCACTTAATGTGCAAGTTGCATCTATAGTCTCTGTCTTGGAAGTTATTGGCGTGTCGCAACTACAAGTGGGAGCCTAGCTGAGCGCTTGGCTTGTGTAGTGTATTTACAAAGAGCAAGCACGTGACCTGAGATAGCCGTGCTTTCTTTCAGATGGGATTGTACTGAGGCAAACTGGAGCCAAGAGGGAGGGAAGAGGCTCAAAGTGAGAAAAAGGCATTTATGGAGGCTCAGACTTAAACAAAGAAGGCTTTTTGAGTGTGTAAGAAATAACAACAATGGCTCTAGAGCTATGGAACGGTGCCCAGGGTCCCCAAATATTCATTTACTTTTCAGGTTGTATGGGCTTTAATTAGTGAAGCCTTGCCCAAGAGGATTAAAAATCTTGAACTTTGAGAAAAAAACAATTTTGCAAGGGCAAAAGAGAAGAAGGCTGAGTGGATACAGAGGACAGAACAGCTCGTGGTTTATGTAACCAAAGATTAGAACGCTAAGCTCTAAGGTGGGGCTGGTTTCTTTGTTTACAAAAAAGGTTCCAATCACCACTGTATTCTACTTTTAAGTATGGGCTAAAACATCGTGAAGAAACTTATAGAAATGATATCTCTCTGTGGTTTTAACCTTTCTGTATTTATCAAGCATCACTAGCTCACATTTTTCCCACTTCAATATTTCAAATTATTTTGAATTCCTTATAGTTCCTTCAAAGTCCAACCTTTTTAAAAATGTGTATAAATCCTGTTACATAGATCGCTTGTCTCTGCTTCTACCTGGAAGACTCGCATGCATCCTTCAAAGCCGTGTCTATGCCTTGCCTCTGTCTGAAGGCTGCCGGAGGTTGATCCTGTGCTCTTCTGTGTCTGCTTATAAACACCTGTGTACTTGCACTCATGTACTGTGTACTGTGTTGCAGTTATTTGTTACTATGTATTTGTAAAAGAATACAAATGGTATATATGTATGTTTTAAATAATAATGTGCTAAGACACCTTGTACTATTAAGTAGTTTAAGATTCCATCGATAATAACAAACGTTCTGGGTTATTCATCCATTCTTTACAGAAGCAACTAAAAAGTTTTTATATTTATTATAATCTTGATTTTCTTTCTAATTTTACAATATGGTTTGAATCCTAAATAATGTACTGTTTAATGTTGTCTGTTTTGAACTTAATATACATTTTCTTATAAAGATTATTTCATATTGATGAACAAACTCCATGAGCATTCTCCATGGGGGATGATAACACCCTCAAAGGGGGGAAATAAGCTGTGAGAATACAGAAAACTTTGTTCCATGAAGATTTACACACATGTGTGCATATACATAAATGTAGGTATGTGTGCATGTATGTAGGCATATACAGCTTATAAATATAGTCTGTAAATATACAGGTTTTATATTGTATTAAAATTTCATCTAGTGTGGACTGTTAGGCAATAACTACCCAGTTTTCAGGATGTGATAATAAAAAATAGAACAAAACGGCTGAGAGCTACATTGTGGATCGTGTCTTTTCACGTCATGTTTCATTTCACTACACTGCTAGATCATAAGTATCATTTTACTTAAGTGTCGCTAAATATATAAGCTGTTTCAAATTGTTTTTATTATAAATAATTATTTTGTTATTAGAACTTTGTGATCTCAGACTTGATAGTCTCCATAAATGTATCAATATTTGAATGACACAATCTGCTAAAATTCACACAGGAAGTGATAACCTGAACAAGTCTATATCTGTTATAAAAAATTGAATCAATTATTAATATCTTCTCAAAGCAGAAAGCATGAGGTTCAAATGGATTCATTAATAAAGTCTACGAGTATTTAAGGAAGAAATTATACCAGTTCCTTACAGTCTTTTCCAGGGAGAAATACGTTTCTAAAGGGAATGATTCCTAACTCATCTATGAAGTCAGTATTATTCTAATACCAAAATTAGATTACAAGAAAATAACTAGCCAATAGCACTTGTGTACATAGATGTAAAACAAAATATTAGCAAACCAAATCCAACTACTTATTAAAGAATTTTACATCAAGTGTAGGATCTATTCCAGGTATACAAAGTACGATCAGCATTCAAAAGTTGATTAATATAACCTATTATACCAGCAGATGACAGATAAAAAGTCATACAGCCAAACCACTAGGTGCAAAAACTCGTTTGACAAAACCTAGACTGCTATCACAATAAAAACTCTCATCAAACAAGAAACAGGAAAGTCACCTCAACTTGGTAAAAAAACAACTTCAAAAATCTGCAGCTAACATCGTACTTCAGTGGTGAAGGCCTTCAAAGCATGGAAGAAGCATGTCTTGTGACACCATTGCTTTTTTTTTTGAGACAGGGTTTCCCTGTAGCCCTTAGCATTGTATATTGCAGCAAGACAGTAAAGTGTGCATAGAGTAGAAAAGAAGAAATAAAACTGACTTTGTTCACACACATAAGATAATAAAAAACTGATAAGCTGCCTAACTTCTACTCAGTTTTGATATGGAATCCAAGCTGCTCTAAAAATAAGGCAAACATTGTACAGACTTTTTAGTGTACATCTACTGTTATATCTGTACATCACTGAATTTAGGAAATACCTAGAAAATGAATTGACTTGCTGCATGGCACACACTTATTCAAGTTTACTAGGTAACCCCATGTAATTAATCAAAATTGTCCCATTCACACATAAGCATGTGAGTCCCATGAGTATGCATCCTTTCACCATTTGAGATGGTCACACAGTGAAATGTTGCTATTCTTTCGGTTTTCACAAGAAAATGTTGGGGGGATTCAATTCTCAATTAGCTGATTCTTAATTATTTTGGATATCTTCTCATATATTAATATACTTTATGCCCACACGTTTCTCATCTGTAAAATGTTTATTAAGCAAAAAACATGTTCTGAAAAGAATTTCTTTATATCTAATATATCTTATAAATGTCATTTTCAGTATTTGTGTTTGTTTTTTTAATTCTGTCAGAGTTTAAGTTGATAGAATCTCTCAATTTTAATGTCAAATTCATCCACCCTTTTCTATATTTTTTGGTAATTTCTGCTCCTAGCATTAATATTTTATTTCCTTGATATCAATATGCCCTCTTCTTATTAAAAGTTCTTACTTTTCTGTCTTGTTTCCTTTTTTGAGGAAATTTATAAAGCGTTAAATTTCCTTCAGGATGTGATTACTTTTCCTAGATTTTCCCGCTTTAAGTGTTTTAAAATTTCCACTCTAATTTCTTCTTTTACTCATATGGTTTTTCTCTCCTGAATGTATGAGGTCATTTGAGTCCTTCCTTTGTAGTGATTTCTAACATGCTATGATATGCTTGGGAATGTGGTCTGGATGATATATTTTGAAATTTGTTGTCTTCCCTTATGACCCAGAGTGTGCTCTGGAGTCCACGTGTGCTCGGGTAAGATATGTATTTTCTATGTGTGCTATATACATCTCCTAGATGAATTCCCAATTAAATTTCACAAGTCTTGCACATTTTCCTTCCTTGACAGCACAAACTATTCATTACTGTGAGAAATGTGTTCAATTTGAGGGTGATCTGTCCATTTTTCTTCACAGCTATGCTGATATTCTTTGCATATATCTTGAAGGTTATTAGAGGCATAAAATTTAGAATTATGTAATATCTTCAATCTCACTGATGTTTTTTGCCTTAAAGTCTATTCTATCTAATGGTAGTATAATTATACCATCTTTCTTTTGGCCAGTGTTTGCCTCGAGTGCCAGTCAGAGTCTGATTAGGAAAACAGAAAACCCTTAGATACCCAAACAGGGAATTTAATTCAAGCAATGAGTTACACAGATGATAGAAGACCTGAGAAATAGAACAGGGATGGCAAAGCAATTTAAATACTAGCAATAGCAAAATGTTACTATTCTGAATAGGGCAGGGAGTAAAGGGGCAACAATCATGTAATCTAGGAGACTGGCTGCCCATACAAACTGAAATCATAAGAAAGAGGAAGTTGTAATAGTGTAGACAGTGCCCCCCCACCATGGAGGACCACTTGAAAGGGGACCATGGACCTGAAACCCCTGGGCACCACCTTTCATTTCAATCAAACTCAGCCCCTTAAGGACCAAAGACAGGCAGAAACCAGCTGGGTCAGGGAAGGTACTGCTGTGGTGTCAGCATCACTTTGGTTTTATCAGCAGGAGCCTCCACTCTGGCTTCTGTGACTTTCTCATGCTTTGAGCACATTCTTGGAGCATAATTATAAAGTAATTATGGCACAGAAGTGATGTTTCAGGCTCATCTTGTTGTTCCTTGCAGCTCCCTGGGGGAAATCTTGTCACCCTGCTAAGGTGGACTTTTACATATAGTCGCCAATCCCCAGCACAGTCCTCCTTCTTTCATCATCTGTGTCTGTTATCTCTTTATCCTCCAGAGTAGGAGACCAAGGTTACTTGTCTAAAGGGTTAACAGGGCCCAGGTCTTTTTTCAAACTTTCTGTTTCCTAATGCTTTTTTCAAACTTTCTGTTTCCAGGCTACTATAACTGCATATAGATAGATTCTGGTTTATTTTATTTATTTATTTATTTATTTATTTATTTATTTGTTTATTTATTGATCTTTTTGAGACAGGGTCTCCCTGTAGCCCTAGCTGGCCTGGATTCGCTATGGAGACCAGGCTGGCCTCGAACTCACAGAAAACCACCTGCCTCTGTCTCCCGAGTGCTGGGATTAAAGGCGTGTGCCACCACATCCAGCCAGATTCTGTTGATCTTATTTATTTACGTATTGATTTTATTTTTGAGTCAGGGTCTCATGTAGGACTTGTTTTGTTGCTGAGGATAACCTTCAACTCCTGGTCCTCCTGCCTCAGCCACCCAAGTGCTGGGATACAGGTATGTGCCAGCACACTGTAGCTTTCACCTTTATTATAAGTAGATTTAAGGCAGGTAAACATGCCTGTCTATACTTACATGCACACCCCTTTCTAGCAACAACCAACTTGCAGCTTACCTGCATGTCTTCTGTACACACCCCTCTCTGAACAATGCACATAGCAACATGTTAACAACATAGGACCCCCACCCCCAGCATCAAGTTGTGCACACCCCTCTCTTAATGAGGGAATGAGATTTCCCCCACCCCTGAACAATAATCAAGCTTAAACAGATGCTATTCAATCCTACTCTCCTTATGTCTGGGTAGAAGGATGGAAAGGCCATTCTGGCCTGAACTGATTTTGTGTGCATGCACAATAAAGCAAACCCATGTCCTCAAGTCAACTTTTAGGGAGAATCACCTATTTCCTGTATTACACCAATTTAAAATTCCGTGTGTCCATGTTTAAAGCAAATGCTTTGTGGGAAAGAATATTTGCAGTAAATTATATGACATAATCAATCAAAGTAGAGAACCACCTAAGCCACACTCCTTAGTAATAAGCCCCCCCCCCTTTTTCGTACCCCAGACAGTAGCCTGGAGCCCCGACTTTCTTCACTCATGTGGACTGCTGCTCTCTTGCAATGTAATCTGACATTTCTATAGTTTCATTTTGAATAGAATTTCCTTGCAATTTGCAAATCTGTGTCAGCCCCTTACTTCCTTTTGGAGAAGAGGTCAAGAACCTAGTAATACTTGGCCCAGACCCCAAGCACTAGTTAGTAACAGATTGTTATTCCATTTTTTATTATTTTGGTCTCTAATAGATTATTAAATTCTACCAGTGTAGGATTTTCTTTGACTGCTTCCCTGCTATCTGTTCTGTTCCTTGTTTGCCTTCTTTTAGATTGATTTAGACTTTCCTCATACTCCAGCTTTTCTTTCCTGCTAGTTTGGATGCTACCTACTCTGTCCTTGTAGACACTGCTCACATTTTCACCATGCATGTTTAGTTTCCTAGTTTCATTTTCTAGTTTCCCCTCCACATTGTTTTCTTCCTTCCTCTTCTCTCCCTATATTTTTCTTTCCTTTCTTTTTTATTCATTCTTTTCCTTCCCCCAATCAACTGGGTTCTAGATCCATTAGAAAGACCTAGCAGGGTCAGTGTCTGACCAGGGTGGGGGTATCAGAGCACTCATGGCTGAAGGAGATATCTATGTGGGATGAGAAGGGACAGCTGCTTGTGCCCAGGAGCCGGGAGTGGGGTGTTAGAGCTGCATGGGGGGTGGGGGGCATGTCCATAGAGAAGCCTGGAACAAGGCATTGGAGCTTGTCCAGAATGAGTGCGTCAGCCTCATGAAAGGGAAAGGTGATGAGAAGTGTCAGAATTTGTGTGGGTGAGCAAATGTACCCCTGAACAGGACCTAAGCAGGGCAGAAACGTATTCATGTATGGGAGGCCGTGGAGAAGAGATGAAGGCAGGCTTCTGGTTCGGAGTGTTGAGGGAGAGCACTGGTATGGAAAGGCAGCTTGTGGGTGCTAAGGAGAACTAAGGGGTTGGAGCCAGAACAAGGTGAGAAAAATCTTCCTGAAGACAATAGAAAAAAAGAGCAAGATGAGCCCAGAGGATCCTTCTCATGCCATTAAATAAGGAGACATTCAAAGAGCGATGAGGATATTTCAAAACAATGGCATACCCCATTTAATAAAATAAGAAAGCATTAGTTTAGTTCAAATGAAGCAAATGGATACATACATGAAAAAATCAAATGAGCAACTGTGTTGGGTAGTGAGTCCTTGTACTCCTGGTTGTACTCCTGGCTACCACTGACGCTGAGGCAGGAAAATCATGTGAGCCCAGGAACTGGTAACAGGGCGAATCCCAGTCTCAAAATGAAAATAAAGAGGAACAGGAGAGACGGTTCACTGGAGAAGGACAATTGCTGTCAACATATCCCATGTTCCAGCCTTGGGACCCACATGGTAGAAGGAGAACACCAACGCCCTCAAGTTGTCCTCTGACCACCACACATCCTGGCACATACCTGTGTGAGCATACACATGCACCCACCTACACACACACACACACACACACACACACACACACACACACACAAAAGAAATATATGTCAGATGCGATGGCAAATTCCTTTAATCCCATCACTTAGGAGGCTGAGGCAGGTGTATCTCTGTTAAAAAAAAAAAAAAGTAAGGGCATATAAAAAATTAATAAACAAATAATTAGGCACAGGCTACTTATAAAGTTTCTTTATCCCTTCTATTCAGTTTTTATTTTCCTACTGAAGGAAAATGGCATTTCTCCACAGTGAGTGGAAGCCTGGCAGGTATCACTTTCCTCGAATGACCAAGTTTCACATCTCTAGAAAAGCACAGCCACCTGAGAGGAGGCAATGTTGCCCAAACTCTGTTATTTCTGTCCAAAATGTGTTGTTACAAAGACATATCAGACAGTTACAAATGAGAGATACTCTGCTGTGTAATTTTCAAGTGTCAAGGCCACAGAAGTATGAGGGGAAAGCTGTCCCACCTAAAGAGGCACGAGGGTCAAACACATCACAGGATTCGAAACAGAGCCATTTTCTAATAAGAATATCATTAATGGGTTGGGGAGATGGTTTAGTGAGTAAAATACTTGTTAGGAAATTGAGGACTATAGTTTGGTTCCCCAGAACTCATCTAAATGCCCTGACCAGCTAAACTAACTTGAATCAGCAAGCTCCAGGCTAAGTGAGAGAGACTCTGCTTCAGCACATAAGATAGACAGCAATTGAAGAACATACCCAGTGGCAATCTCAGATCTCTGCATGCATAACTGCACACAAGTACATGTAGCTACACACAGATGCACACACATACACACCACACACATACATACACATCAACAAAGAATATCATTAGGACAATTAGCAAAGTCTGACTAGGCACAAGGCTTAAGAAACACCATGCATCTGGGTTAGTCTAACTTCTGTAAATTTCAAGATTCGATTTTTTTTGAAGATGGTGTCTTTATTCTTTGAGCCATTTGGTGAAAGTTTAGATCACTAACTCCATTCATCTCCTTTTTCTTATTCACTCCATTTCTGGGGGTTTCTGTACAGCTTTGTTATAGACCAACAGATTAAACACCATTATTACTTTATACATCAAAGTTTTCTTGTGTTTCTCCATATTTGTGTATTTTCACTACTGGCAATTACTTCTGATGTCATGGAATTTTCTTGGGGGATTATTTTAATTCAGAAGAAAATCATTCAGCCATCTCGTTAGTTGGGGAGATTCTATTGGGATAGAAGCTGGGCTTTTTGTTTTAGTCTCATCATATTTGTGCATAACCTTCCCTGCAGTGTATAATTGAATTTTAGAATGGCAGTGATTTTCTTTCAGTACTTGGGTGATACTGCCAGTCTGTCTTCTAAGAACCATGCTGTCATCATAATTCTCAGGTGTTTGTAGTTCCTTGTCTTTCTTGAAAGTTTTAAGGCTTTTGCTTTGGTTTTTGGCCTTCTGCACTTGCAACATAAAGTGCATTGGACTTTCTGTCTCTAATGGTTGGTATCATTCATAAATCCTAGAAAATGCTATCATTATCTCAGAGTATTGACTATGCCTAGTCTCTGTTAGTAATTCTAGAACTCCAAAGACATTCATTGATCACCACGATCTATCTTTCCCATGTCTCCTAGATTTCTTTTACCACCCATCTCTTTGTATTCTTCAAATTTTGATTACTCTTTTTCACATTTTTTTTCTTTTGTCTTTTTGATACAGGGTCTCCCTGTAGCCCCAGCTGTCCTGAAACTCACTATGTAGACCAGGCTGGCTCAAACTCACAAAGATCTGCCTGCTTCTGCCTCCCAAGTGCTGGGATTAAAGGCGTGTGGCACCACGCCCAGCTTTTTCACATTTTAAAAAAATATTTTCTTTATTATTTTTATTTTATGTGTATGAGTGTATTGCCTGTTTGTATGTGAGTGCACTCATGTCGTGCAATGCAGTGAAGACTACAGGTATGGGCAACCATGCCCGTGTATGGAATCATTTTTTTTATTTGTTTATGCTGTTTAGAACTGACACTCATGGTAATTCCCTGAGTTCTGGATTTAAAGTATAATCCTCCAAATAATATTTCTGTACTTCTGGCAGATGGAAAATTACATTTCTACCTTGTGGTTTATCAGTCTGAAATCTGACACAAATTTCTGCTTGTTACAGATTCTTATGAGAGGCATTTCTGGTAAAACTACCCAGAGCTAAGGCACAGAAATATGTCCACCCTCTCAGCATCTCTTTTCAGCATTGGTTTTGATGGGGGGGGGGGGTTTACACAGTGGAGGTGTTACCTTAGAGGGCTTTTATTGCATTTGCATAAGAGGTCAGCAATCCCTCAATCCCTTCCTTTGTTTTCCTCTTATTTACCACACCATGGAAGGCTTTGGAAAAGGGTTTACTTAGAAAGGGCAAAGGGCCCTATTAATTACCCAGGTTGAAATGTTTTTAGCACTCTAAAGTAATAAGGACTGGGAATCAGACTTGATGTGATTTAAAGAAAACAAAAACTGTGCCCTAGGCACTAATGAAAGAAAAATATGGCATGTTTTCTCACTTTCAACATGAAATCGTCTCTTTTACTTTGAACTTCTATAGCATCAAGAATCAAAGAATCAAAAGAAAACATTGACAAAAAAAATAATTAACCAAGGAAGCAAAACAACTACTGGAGGAGACTAGGTCATGACAAGGTACTTTCGCCCAAAGCTATCAGTAGCTAGTGTTGTGTGTGGGTATGTGTGTGTGTGTGTGTGTGTGTGTGTGTGTGAGAGAGAGAGAGAGAGAGACAGAGAGACAGAGAGACAGAGAGACAGAGAGACAGAGAGACAGAGACAGACAGACAGAGAGACAGAGACAGAGAGACAGAAACAGAGACAGAGACAGAGAGAATCTTCATCCGTGACAATTTCTCCTAAATTCCAAGTTTATGGATAGTTTATTTACAAAACATATTTTAAAAGTTGCCTGTCAACAAGATTGCATATTCTTTGACAACAAGAACAATACCCCTGATTCTTCTAGAAATGTAGGGCAGCTCTACTGGTGTGGGAGACCAGAATATGCCAGCCTCGGATATAAGCTGATGCTGAACTGAAAGCAATTCAAAGCAGATGAAGAAAACTCTGGACTCTGTCTCTGTGACATCTACCAGGGAAACTAAAGGTTAACTGAGGACAACTTTAGACCCTCTGTAAACGGACCAGAGGAATCTATATCAATGAGCTTCTCTGAGCAACTTTTTGTCTGCAGCAGGTTCCCATAGGTTGCTGCTTGGACAGAATCAATGTCCCTTTTCCTTGGTCCTGCTATTTCTCTAATATCTACTGTTGTTATTCAAGATACTATTATTATCTAGAATCCAAAGTCATCTCTTTGACTACCATTTCCCTCAGAGTCTCCCATGAATATATATAATATGTACGCTAGTAGATTGTGTTTGTTTTCCTCATTTTAACCTATCTTTTGTTGCAGAGGTCTGTTTGAACTAAGACTCTCTGAGAATTGAAGAAAGGATTTTTTTCTTCACCTACATGGACATGTAAAAGAAGAAAGCAAAAAGTAAGTTTTTATGGATTAGTAAAGTATATTGCATACCATTTAACTTAAGAGCATCAATATTACATGGAGAAAACAGACATAATCTGTGAGTCAGGTGTTGAGTCCACACTCAGTTGCTTGCTAGAAATAGGATCTTAGCTGAATCTTCCCTAAAGATTTTGGGTTTTTAATCTTTAAAATGGAAAAGGTAGCATTTTCTTTGTTCTGAGGAGTTCTTAGAATAATTAGGGTGAGGTGATACATTAGAAAGGGCTGTGGGAATCGAGAGACTATTTCAAGGAAGGAGTTGTAGACAGGTGGGGCCTTCAAGGTGGGAACCTTGAAGGCAACAAGAATTTGGAGAGTGGGAAACTTCTCAAGTGGACACCTTTGCTTCCTGATTCCAAAGAAGTGAAATAGGATTCTAAAGCCAGTTTCGGTTCCAGCTCATTTCCTGACTTGGAAGGTTACACCAGCTAGTAGTAGTTTAGTAACTGCAGTCTCAGATTCAGTTCATGCCTACGAATGAGTGGATGAAGCTACGAAATGATAGCTCCACCTAGCTTATTGACTTAAAAAAAAGACACTAAAAGACTAAACGTTGGTTTATTTTTATCTGAAAAGCTGGGCAGCACTTACCTCATAAAGAGGTTGACAGGATTAAATGCAACAACCAATAGAAGTGTTTAATAAATACTACAGAACCAATGGCCATTAATTTTGAGCTCTTACTAACATGATCATTTCCCTCAGTGTTTCCGCCTCAATCCCTACTCTGGAGTGTTACTAACTTGCTTCATCTGTCTCTCTATCCAACCTTTGCCCCGAGCAGAAGAACACATCTCTGATTAAAGGTTACACCCTGTGAAGACTAACTGTGAAGGCCAGTCCACAATAGACAGAGAGACAATGCGTTCTTGTTCAGAGCAGTCACCAGCAGTGATGACAAAAGCCATCAATGGGCTGGGGTCAAAGATCAGCAGTCCCTCTGTCACTTCATTCTTCTTTCTGCCCTCAGTGGAGTTCATAGGAACTCAATCTCTGGTCTAAAATCCAATCAAAGCTCAGCTGCTCAGACCTAAGCCAAGGACACCCAAAGAGCAAATGTGTAAGGCAAAACAAGATCCTTACTGGGTCTTCTGAAAAGTAAATTGATCATCCCTTTGATGAATAGGGGAACTGGTGACTTAAGCTTTGGGATGGGGATTAGCAGAAGAGCTGGATGGAGGCTCCAACCACTCAAAAAGCAGCACTGTGAGAGGCAGAAACACATCCCCAGGTGGCATCAAGGAACCTTAAAATCCTGGAATCATCTGAAACTGTGACTCTGTAGAGAAGAGGAACTTCATCTCCCTTGGAAACATTTAGTGTCATGGTGCTCCCTATACTCCTCAGGCCACTTGCATGCACCCAGATGCAGCTGGGATCTATCCTTTACACTGCTGTTTCATCTCTTTGTGCTATTGTGGGCAGGGGGAGTGGGTGGATACTGGCAGCATGTAAGCAATGTTTTTGGATTGCTGTACATTCACTCTAACACACTATGGGGCTGTTACCAGTTCCCTACCCAGTCTGTCTTGGTAGTACCCACCAAGCAGACCTCTTTCTTGATAGTATGTTGCCTAGGAATCATTTTTGTTGCCTGAACTCACCAAACCAGAATAGAGAGAAGCCTAAGGGGTCTGCACTTAAATGGGGTAGGAAAGAAATGGGGAGATGTGTTCAGGGTCCCTGTAATGGTCTTGCCTGGGAAAAGCCCTCAACAGAAAGGTTATATCCAACTCAGAGCATCTTTGCACCAGCCACTAGGGAAAAACTCAGTCACCTTCTTGGTATATATAAATGGCTGCAAGATGTACCTGGGCCTTCTTCTGTCTTTAATATGATTGGGAAATCTGTCTTTAAAAAATAACCAACTCCTATTTTTGGGTGGTGTTGGAGGGAAGTGAGACAAGATCGTGCTCTATAGCCCAGGCTACCCTGGATCTCACTCGCTGTATAATCCATCTTACACTCAAACTTACAGTCCTCCTGTCTCAGCCTTCCCACTGCTGAGATTACAGTGCTGTGCCATCACACCTGACAAGCAATAACCAAGGTTCGAGTGCTGCCACCAAGCATTTCGCTCAACACTTAGACCATCTGACCTCATTTAATCCCCACAATTATAATTTGAGGTTCATGTAATTATTTTGATTTTTGCAAGTAAGAAAAACATCCCGACACTCAGGTTTGAGGAATCTGACTAGAAGCTGGAATTAAACCACAGATGTGCATATCTTGCTTTCAACCATATTACTATCACATTCACATTCTAGAAATAAATTCTGTGTTCTTCTCTCTGTTGCAGTCTCCAGCATGCTCTTCACAGCAAAGGCTGTCACACAGAGCCTCTGAGGCAAACACCCTCATTATTTCAAAGCTCTAGAGGCTGAAGTAGGAAGATTATGAATTCAAGACCAGTCTGGACTACATAGAGAGACATTGTCTCAAATTAAAAAATAAATAAATAAAGACTACATGTGGGAGGTGACTTGGTCACTTTGAAAGCTTTGATGATATATAATATTCATTTTCTTCGTAAGCTTCTATTAGTTTATAGTGCTTCAGATTTTTCCCCCCTTGTTCTGTTTCATGAAAGTATCATTCTGATCATTTTGTCATTCTTTGTCTAAAAATTTCCCACAGATCCTGGTCATCAGTCCCAGTCACTCTTGGATGTAAAGATGCTTGCACACTTGCTCACTCTAGGCTGACTTCCTTCCCTGGTCTCCAGCCCTAGGATCTTAGCTCTATTCTTTAAATCTCAGAAGAAGCCAGGATATAGATCAGAGCAGTTCTGTTTTAAGAGTGTTCTGGGACTCCTTACCTTAGACCCTATTAGAGGGAATGTAAACTAGTTCAGCCACTATGTAAATCAGTGTGAATGTTTCTCAAAAAAATAACAATAGGTCTTCCATGTGACCCAGCTATACCATTCCTGGGAATCTACCCAAAGGATTCTAACGATGCATATCACAGAGATACTTGTATGGCAGTGTTTATTGCAGCACAATTCACAGTAACTAAGTTATGGAACCAAACTAGGTATCCAAGAGCATAGGAATGGGAAAGAAAATGTGATATATATCATTTATTTATTATATATCATTTATTATATATATAATAAATGTTTTTCAGCCATTAAAAGAATGAAGTTATGTTGTTTGTGTGGAATGGATGCAGCTGGAGGTAATGATATTAAGCAAATTAAGCCAATTGCATGAAGACAAATATATATTTTCTCTCACTTGTGGTTCCAAGAGTTTATACAGATGCATAAAATCATGTATATAATTATGATTATAACATATATTTTATAAGTAAAATTGTCCAGGGGGACAAAAAGAACCAGAGGGAAGGGAGGAGGAGAAAAGGGAAGGGAGGGGGTATGAGGACTCACATGACCAACACATATGAACAAAGTTTGAATGAAAGAAAATGATAAGCAACGAACATATTCTGAGTCTGCCCAGAATTCCATGATTTTACAGTTTGGAAGCTGTCCTGTAGCTGGCATCCCAGTTCATCTAGCACTCCCCGCTCCACAGCTTCCCTCAAACTCATGCTTCACCTGAACTGCTCCTCCTTGCAGTGCTACTTCTTAGGCCTTCAAGGTCTAGCTGGAATGCCATTGCCTTTATGAAACCTCCCTCAGTGTCCTCAGCCTTCCTCCAGCCTCAGTGACCTCCTGTACTTCTACAGCTCTTTGTTCATAGTGTTTTGTAGACTTGCCACATTAAACTTTATGCAGTGTGGTTGTCTGGGCCCATCTGATCTCATCTGTCCCTTGGGATCCAATGTTGTACGCTAGAAGCTGGAAGTGAGAAGGTAAAGATGATACGTCTCCATTTTATCTCTGTGTTTCCCCAGTGTTTAATGTATGTCTGTACTGGGCCAGGCACTGAGTAAATATGTCTTGATATGAACTGAATCAATACTGAAAATCAGGCATCATCCGAAGTGTGGCTTTGTTGTCTGGTTGGTGAACACCATGTTCAATCTTTGGAAGCTAAGTGTTACGGAGACAGCAAACAAAGAACAAACAAAAATGCGTTGATGGGGCTTCCCCACAGGCCCTTCTTCCTCCTGCTGATAAGGTGGTGCATGCTGCTCTTAGTTTCTTTCTTTAGCTTGAAGCATTCTCATCCAGGTAGGAAACTGGTGCTTGGTTTTGTTGTTTCATTGCTTTCTATTTGATGGCAGTAGTTTGTTTAGTGGGCTTTAAAATTATTCTTCAGGATATTATTCTATTCAGTTGAAGGTCTGTTGCTGGCCAGGTCTGGTGCTACTCCTGTCATATCGTCTGAAATTACTCATAATTTCAGTTTTGTTTCAAGTTTTCTGAATTCCTAAAGCACAAGAATGGAGGTTTCCGTTGTTCTTGAATGCTGGTTAACATTTCCCTCTGTATGTGGATAGGATATGAGTTCTGAAATAGCAGTGATTCTCCACTCTAAGCTCCACTGAGTCTCTTCTTTCTCTGACCATCATTACTTTCCACTTCTTCATAAAGTGAGTGAAGTGGGTGTACGTATTTCATTTCTCCTTTAAACTGTCATAGTCAGAATCTGTAAATGTACAGTACCTGCTACTTGGCAGTAAATGCCTGTTAAATGGACAGATGAATGAATAAGCAAATTTTGGAAGGGATACCTAAACATAGAAAAAGTTAGTCCAAGAAAGACACGTTTGCTTTTATCCACAGCCATAACTTGAGACCATTTTTAAAATCTAATATTACTTCTCCTAATTATTGGGGGGGGGTTATGTGTACTACAGTGCATGTGAAAAAGTCAAAGGACAGCTCTATAGAATTAATTGGTTCTCTCCTTCCGCCTTTAACTTGGGTTCTGCAGATGGAACTCTGGTTATCAGGCTTGCATGGCAAGTACTTGTTGATGCTAAACCATTTCACCATCCCATCAGAATCTAAGAGACACAACCAAAAGATTATATGAAGAACTTATAGAATAGTCATTCTGTTAATGACCTAAAGAACTTCTAAAAAAAGACATTTAGATTTAAAAAAATGATAATACTATCCAATGTTTACTGACCTCTTGCTTGGGTCAGCTAGTATGCTAATAATTTATGTATGTGATTTCATCTAATCCTCCCAAGAATCATGTAAGATAGATGCTACTTTTATCCCTTTTAAAATATAGCTTCATAAGATCTCAAATAAATTACTCAAGGTCTCAAGACAGGAAGTGGTGGAGCTGGGAATCCAACCTCAGCTCATATTCCAGGTCATGACAATGACTCTCATTCATGAAACTTTCTTACCAGGAGCTATCAGAGGCTCTAGGCATGTTTGCAAGATTGTCTTTTGTGACAAAAATTATAGAAGACTTTGATTCATAATGTATACTGTCTCCTGTGCATCCATCCATGTGTATCAAATTAAAAAAGAGGAGACATTTTGATATATTATTGGGGGGGGGGCGCTAGTGAGGGGAAAATTCTAAATATTTCCTGTAGACTTGTTTTTGTATTTACTGGTAGTCAATAAATTGAATTGAATGTGTTTGATTTGGCTTACATAGCTAAGAGTTATTTCTGGGTGGTAGACTTTGTATGAAATTTACTCTTGGTGGTGACTTGAAGCACAAGATAAGACCCATAGCAGCATCATAAAAGAGATTGGATCCCGTGGGACCTCAATGGGAAGGAGTAACCTGGAGTTGTACTGTACAGCAGGGCTCTTGTAATCATCTCCAAGTTTTTAGTTTAGAAATCAATACATTCATTTTCCTTCCCTGGAAATTTAGTTTTGTTTGTTCAGCAATTCTTTTCCAAGTCCCAGACCCTGCTGTGCACTATCCCAAGTAGAGTGGTGAACAGGGCAGCCAGTTCTTTGACCCCCCTGAACTTAGGATCCAAAAGAAAAGCAAGCATTGGACAGGGAGTTACAGTCCCTTGTAATAGGAGCGATGACAGTAGAAACACAGGTGCTGGGGAGCACGTACGCAGTTTACCCAAGTCAGGGAACTCAAGGAAGTCTTAACAAAATTCTATGATTTTAATTTAAGAGTAAAATTTTTTGAAAAGCTGAAATTTTATTAAACAAAAATGATAAATATTTTACAAAGCATACAGACAGTTGTTGAAGTGATTTTTATTAAATTTCAAAAATGGCAAAAGATCTAAAAAAAAAAGAAATTTACTGTTGGCCAGATGGATAGATAATCAAACAGAATATGGGACACAGCTGAGAGACTGTGTTAAAATTTGTTCATGATGCTTACTAAAGGATGATAGACCAGCTTTACCCAGACCACCATAATAGCTATAAGGACCTCGCTGATAGGGTTTTGCATAGAGGAAAGAGACTGAGCCTAACTCCAAACGTAGGGGAAAGAGGGAATGTATAATCAAGAAACAGGGTGGGGTTAGTGGATGGAAAATGAATAAGAGGAAACTGGGGGGGAGGGGATAAGGAAGGGCATGTGACCAAACCGACCTAACAGAATTCATCACCTGGAGATGTGGGAGGATGGAGCATCTGGGCAGACATGGAAGGCGCTCAGGTATGGACATTGTCTAATCTGACTTAGCAGAACTCTTGCTAAACTTAGACCATGCAGAGATGAGCCTGGAAGTTGGAAAGAAAAGGTCCTAGCTGTAAAAGCACAGAAAAGGCTGAGTAACAATTGGTGGAAGAGAGAATCTATCATCTGCCACTCACAGATGCGCACCCACTAGAGGAAGGACTGTTTTGAGACCACTCTCTTCCTTCACCAGATTGTTTCCCTCTCCTGAAGTCAGTAAGGTTGATGCTGAAAAGATCACAGTGGCTTGGATGTTTAACCTCCAAAACTTCAGTGGAAGTTGAGTTGCCATTATAATTGTACTGGGAACTCTAAGAACTGATTAGATAATGAAAACTCCTGGGTGGGACTTCTGTCATTGTCATTATAAAAGGACAAGTTTTTAAGGCTGAAGGTACAGTGGTAATGTGCTGGCCCAGTTTGCATCAGACCCTAGGTTTAATTCCCAGCACCTCCAAAAAGGGGGTCAAGTTATTCTTTCTTTCTCTCTCCCTCCCTTCCACTTTCTGCTATGTAATAATGCAGATTAAAGACCCTCACCAGATGCTGACACCTCTATATTGGACTACTCCGCCAGCAAAACTGTGAGCCAATAAAATTCTGTTCTAATACATTTTTTTATTTTCATAAATTACCGAGTCTGTTGTATTCTGTTTTAGTAGACCCAAACAGACTAAGACAAGGGCCTTATTGTGTTTCTAAACCTGGCCCAGAAGGACACCGTGTTGTTTGTTAATTTTTTAGATGCCATTTGTGCCACAATTTTCTGCTGGCTTATTTCTTTTCATCAGACTACACAGGCTGACAGGGTGCAGCTGCACCAACTTTTCTATCTCTGGATACAATTTCAGAACAGTACTCTATCAAAAAGAGCAGCGGGATTCTATTAGAACATCTCTTATCTAATATAGAAACATAGTTCCTTTACCACCAAATTTTCCAGTTCACAAATGCTGAGAGTTTCAATACTATTACCACTATATAGTTCAATGCAATTTAAAACCCATTTTAAAAATCGTGTAGTGGATTTACCTCTAGCATACAGATCTGGCTTTCTATGTTGAGATGCCACCTAGTGGGCTATGGGCATAGGAGGAGAAAAGCAGAACTGATGTGACTTATAATGGAGCATCACCTTCCTGCAGCTTGAGGCTCGAGTGACAAACCTTGGTCAGTGAAATCTCTAAATTTAAAAGGTGACACTATTTATTCAGCATAGGCTCAGCTTGAAAGGGTCAAAATTTGGAATTCCTTGTAAAAAATCATATCAAGAGTTAAAAGAGTGTCAGAAAATATGTCAGTGGTAAGTTTTGAGTTACCGTGAATAGTATTGGAAAGAGAGGCTGATTGTTAAAACAGTATTCCCTAAAGTGATTAAGATTTGGCTACATGGGATTTGAGAATTCAAAGTAGACCAACATTTTTTAAAGTTGCATTCTGTTTCAAATCCTCTTGCAGGACTGGGCATTTGAAATACATTTCTATATTCAGTTTAGGGTGACTTTTCAAGGCTGTCTTCTGACTTTCCTCCATGAGCTGAGCAGTATCTGGGAACTGAAGTCCCCTAAAGAGCACAGCTGCAGGGATTCCTGCTTCAAGGAAAGGGAGGGAGAAGTTCTCCCTCAGAACACTTGGGTTCTGGCCATTTAGTTTTCCTAGTGCATACATTACAACACTAAGCTTGGCTACTGTTTTTTGGTGCTATCCTAACCGAA
Source organism: Nannospalax galili (assembly GCF_000622305.1). Lineage (NCBI taxonomy): Eukaryota > Metazoa > Chordata > Mammalia > Rodentia > Spalacidae > Nannospalax > Nannospalax galili. The sequence continues at coordinate 4,041,680 of NW_008330735.1, forward strand.
TAGATTATTCTGTTACAGTAGGAGAAAAGGGTGTGGTGATAGGTACACCCTGACTTTCCGGAATCCCAGGACTGTTGGAAGTGTCACATCTTGGGAAATAAATTTGATAAAGCAGTTCAATCTTTCCAGCTTGTTCTCAAGTGCTTTGAGAGGATTCTTTGGATTGGCCTGTGGTTAGATTGAGAATTGGTCACCTTCCAGGAATTACTTCAGTCTTTTCCCACAAAACTCCAGACACGATGTCATAAAAAAGATTTGGAGCCAGGCATGGTAGCACAGACCTTTGATCCCAGCACTCAGGAGGCAGAGGCAGGTGGATCTCTGATCAGGCCAGCCTGGTCTACCTAGGGAGTTCCAGGCCAAGTGCAATTACAGGAAGACACTGTCTCAAAAGACCAGAAAAAATAACTAAATAAATAAAGATTTGGGACAAGTACCCATGCCGACCAAATTGAAAACTTGGTATATACCGTAATTCAGAGGATTCCTCAAAGTCAATTAGAAAGTAGAGAAGCTTGGGAACTAGACTGAGCTTTCAATTTTGTTAAGGCAGTGTTGCTTTAAGCCTTTCGTTAGCTTCCCATGACACCCTCAAATAAATACCAGCAAAACTCCCAAGCTATTCAATGAATCCAAGAACAACCTGAAGCTCTGAGCAAAAGAAAGTTAATAATAAAAGTTTAGGCATGATACTTCCTACTTTCCTACAATCTAGTGGGTTTTGATAAACTTTTAGCTATGAGGATCCAGCAGTATAATGTGTATCAAAATTGTTTCATGCAAGTGAAAATATGCAGGCAAGATACTGGTGCTGTGTACTACTGGGCAGTTAAAAGGTTGATGAAATCTTACTAAGAGTAGGCATGAAGGAATGATAGAGAGGAGGAAGAGAGGGAGGAAGAGAGGAAGGGAGGAAGGGAGGAAGGAAGGAAGGAAGGAAGGAAGGAAGGAAGGAAGGGAGTATGCAAATGAAGTTAATCTCCTAAGAAGAATATTGAAGAGGTGTGGTGAGGTGGGCAGAGTGTAAGGCCTGGTCTTAGCAACACTAGCTGAATCTTATCACCATCACTGGTACTAATTTGGGGAACATGACTAAACCTCTAGGCTCATGTCCTCATTTATAATAATAACAAAATTTCTGAAAGTGTTACCATAAGAATTACATATAAGAGGTAAAGTGTTTATCACAATGCCTGGCATATAGTCATTTTTAATTGAGTTCAGACATCTACTTTTATTATGAATTTTATGATTCGTATTTATAATTCGGTGAACTTTATTTGGGTGATCTTTGTTCTAGATAACACACATGAGGGATATGGTAATACAAATGAAAAGAAATTTTGAGTAGCTATATTGTAATGTCATGCTGCCAAAGACTGAGAAAGCTGCCTCTGGAGAAAGATCACATTAGACCTTGGCTATTGACAGACCTTTTGTTGGAAGAAGAGTTAAGCTTGTTCACTGTGGCTCTGGATGTAGAACTAATCAGCATTAATGAATACAAACTACAGTCATGTTTTTTCAGGTCAGTGTAAGAGAGAACTATCAGAGGTAAAAGAACTGTCTTGGGAAGGTGGTGAATTTCCTGCAAACGGCAATGCTTGACGATGCTTAAATCTGGATGCACAGTTATCACAGACGTCATTTTGCTGAGGGTGGGTACGTTTCAAGAATTGGTTAAGGATTTAGACTGGCTGATTGTTCCAGGTTCCATCAATCTCCAGGCTCTTTGAGTCTAGGGATAAGATGACAACGATGAGAAAGAAGCACTGAAAGGAAGACATGCAGAGACAGTTAACCTTGTTTCCTTTCTGTTTTCCTTCTGGGTGGTACAGCATCTACAAAGACTCACCGCTAACCTCGTTGGGCCTGATTTGTTTAAGGCATCATAAGAAGGCATATCTTCGGACGTTGGAGCCTATTCCTCAGGGCAATGGCACAAAGAGAGGGTTGAGCATTGAATGAGAGTCTACACGTGCTTTCTCAACTGGGCACTGAGTATAGCAGAAAATCTGCACAACTCTGTGGCAATCCTCGTTTTTGCGGTCTAGCACTTTCAGGGTGTACGTCGGAGGTGTGTAGATCCTCCTCAGAGCATTGCTACCTGCTCAGCTCCTTCCTTGGAGAAGGAGCATTTGGAGGTGGAGTGGAGTCTGGGCAGTTCTATCTCAGATTCAATCAAAAAGAAACTCTTCTCCAGCTCTTAGAACTTGGAGTATACCTTAAGCAATGTGTCATTATACCCAAAAGCACACAGCTTAAAACAAAGTGACAGTTCTACGGAAAGCATTATAGAAGGCTGGATCCGTAATGAGAAACATGAGTTCTGGTCAGTAGTATACATTTTCCTTCTTCATAATATTCCAGTTTCCCCTTGAATCTGTGATTGAGATGGGATGAAATCTCAAGAGGTGTTTCTCTATAGATATTTCCTTTCCCTGTCCTCTCATACAGCCAGGGTTTGGACTTTGAAACTGAGTCTGATTAGTCCAGAATGGTCTCGCCTCTTAGAAACTGAATGTTAGAACAGTGATCTGGGACCAAAGGGAATGATGGGATACTGGTCACTTGCCTCACTGCCTGAGATACCAGAGATTTCTGAGTCTTGTGCCTTCTGCTTCTTGAGTTTCCTGATTGTGTTCTAGGCTTTTTTTCTGGTACCCGTTCAGTTCTGTGAGTCTCCCTCTTATCTTTCATGTGATCTTCTGGCTGCCTGTGTTGTCAATAGTATATTTCTACTTGTAAGCCACAAAGTCTCACTGAAATAGGAACATAGGAGTTGGAATGCTAGGCATCTAGAAATACTAAGAAATGGCTTGCAAATCATAAAATATCTATGACCAGAGAATATTGGCAGCATTCCATGCTGGATCACACAGAATTCCCACTCCTAAAATGTCAGTGAAGTGATGTCAGCTTGACTTTACTGAGTGAGCTGTTGGGCTTTATATATACATTTAATTCTCATAGCTCACCTAAAATAAAATACTAAGATTTCATTGTTACTCATACTGTAGGTAAGGCAACTGAGGCTGACAGTAATTCGCTGAAGTTAAGTGAGGCTGTATCAGATTCCTCACTCAAAACCTTGCCTGGGTCGCTCTAAAATCTACATCCATATGAATTCTGCTGTGCTGTCTTTAATTCTACTATAACTGACTTACACAATGTGAATACTTCAATGCTTCTTCAAGTAATGAAATAGCCGTGATAAATTTAATAATTAGATTTTAAAGTGTCTGTGTATTCATAAATTATGAACGTGCTTAAGGAAAGACTGAATTTCAACTTATTTATAGAGTAGCTATACTGTGTGTGTGTGTGTGTGTGTGTGTGTGTGTGTATGTGTGTGTGTGTACATTGGGACACCATGCTTCCTCATCTCTTGGGTGCACAGAGCACGGGTGCAGGCCTGAAACTCAGATGGGTCTTTTCTGCTATGGGTCTTTCTTGTATCTATTGGACTGAGCATTCTCCAAGCTCACAGTAAGTTTGTCACTTAAACTGAAAATGTCTACCTCATCTGTCATCAAAGCTCAAATGGCCTGAGGGAGTTTTTTCATTCCCACTCCATTTTCCACACTCTCCAGCACTCACCTCCCACATCTGGAATCCATCCTGAGCAGGAGCCAAGACATGAAGGGTCAGGCTCCTCCCACTGCAGCCTTCCTTCCAAGGACAGAGAAGAATACAGAATTTCTTGTATGTAGCAGACAAGCTCTTGGGAAGGAAACTGGCTACAGACACAGCTTCTGCACTCTAAATGGCTAATTCAAAGTTCTTCTGTGTACAGGTGAACTATGACATTTTGGTCATTACAGTGCAGAAAGCACATTTTTAAAACTAAATTTATTTGTGTCATAAATGCTGAGAACCTATTAAAACACCCCAGTTTATTATCCTTTTACATCTCTGCATAAAAAATTTTAGATATGGGGACTGGTGAGATGGCTCAATGGTTAAGAGCACTGGCTGTTTTTGCAGAAGACCAGGGTTCAAATCCCAGCATCCACATGGCAACTAACAACTGTCTGTAACTCCAGTTCCAGGGGATCCGATAGCCTCTTCTGACCTTGGTGGGCACTGCATGACATGGGTGCACTTACCTACATGCAGGCAATACAAGCATACACATAAAATAAACTAAAAAATAAAATTAAAAAAATTTAGATATAGTCTTAGAAAACCTTGCTGACTGTCATGTCACACTATCACTGTCCTCATTACTTGGATGACATCTACTCCACAGAGAGCTTTTGTTGGCCAATCACAGTGGACTCCATTTTAACAGATTCAAACGCTGGATTTTATGCTGTTAGGAGAGGTTTTTTTCTCTTGTTTTTGTGCTCCCCACCCCCAGCGCCAATGGCAACTTGGTTAACTTCACAGACTTCTAAATTTGCCTTCCAGAGGAGACAACTTCCATGCCCTTGTAAAGTGAAGATAGTTAACTTAGATATTGGTATGCTTTGTTCTCAGTGGGGAAGGACTTGACAAGAAGAGTTGATTTCAATATATTAAACCCCACCACATCTCTTTATTTAACTTTTCTTCAGGTTTATCTTTATGAAAAAAACTTCCTGCAAATGGTAATGAAAACTGTTTTGTAATAGCTCTTAGGAAAACGTATATCAATATTTTTTTAAAAAATCACTCTCTAAGTAGATAAACTGCATTATCTGGTAAGACAGCAATCCTGTCCTTCACTTTATTTTTTATTTTTTTTAACTTTTACAAAAACTTTATTGAAAATTTCATACATGCATATAAGGTGTTTTAATCAAATCTATGCCCACTCCCTCCCCTCCAACACCTCCCATATCTCCCATCACTTTTTTCTTTTTCTTTTCTTCACTTTAAATAAATTGTATGTGTGCTGGGAGGGGGTGTTGTTGTGTGTATGCATGTTTTTGTGTGTATGTGACTTCTAAGGGAAAGAACAGTAAAAAAACTCAAGATGTCCAAAGCATCCCAAGGCAAAAACCCTCAGCATCTGCAGCAAGATTATCTATAATGATAAAGTCAAATATTACTATAAAAACCCAGTTACAAAATATGAGAAAGGCAGTTTTCTGATTAAAACAGTTCACCTCATTTAACAATGAGTGGTCACTTTGTTCTGCTTTCTTCAAGGTCAGTAATTGAATCATCAAGAGTTTTAAACACATTCAGCCGTGGATATTTTCACATTCACCTTGTGCCAGGCATTGCACTGAGGTTCACTGTCTCTCCAGCACACTCAGCAGACAACCTGAGGTTGCGAATACACTACCAGCCCCTGCTCTGGCTGTGCCTTTCTTATACAACTGGGTCATGCAACCTTGAAACCCCTGAGAAAACAAGTCTGCTTCCTGAGCAAGAGGAGCCAAACAATGTGAACAGTGAGCCCTTTGAAAAGAAAACTGCCTCCCTATGGCAGAAAATAAAGGGGGGGAGAAGGCTCATGTGGGGAGCCCAGCAAGCAGAGATGGTGGGCCCTAGGGAGTGTGATATTACACAGGAACATAATGGGGTTGACTGCAAGCTTGACTAATTACTGGAGCTATTAAAATCTCTGTAATTTAGATTCAGGCAAAAAAAAAAAAAAAAAAGCTTATATAAATGCACACACATGCGCCTGACTGGGTTTTACAGGACTATTCCTCTTGTGCCTAAAAGGATACCACCCTGCTGTGTACATGTGGCTGCTAAACCCAACTGACCTTCTTCTCCCTCCGACCATGCCCTTGCCCCTGGCTAGAGTGCTCTGTCACTCTGAGGAGCAGTTGAGAGAGATAAGGAGATCCTTGATGAGGTCATCAGTGTTGGGGCTGAAGCACAATGTCTCAGTCAATGGGTTTAATCTAAACCAAATGTTTTTGGAATCCTGAAAGCTCCAGGGACTGAGAAAGCAAAAGTTTTCCCCTTGCTCTAGAAACTCAGTAGCAAAATGGTCTCTCTTGAATTGAATCAAAGAAACAATGCAGAGGTGCTTGCGTTTCCCTTTTCCTTCTTCTCACTCTTTTTTGCAAGTACTTTGTGGTTCTCTATAAACAAATGCTTCTAGAACAGATAGGCAAGAGTTGCCACAGGAGTTTAGTGCCTACTGTTTCAGTTGGACTTCATACTGCTCCTTCTTTACCATGAGACATTCAGATTCAAAATTTGAAACATGGAATGAATAATGGTTGTTGGGATTAAATAGATCAATGCTTAGAGCCCAGTACATAGACGGCAACCAACTAGCTCGTGTTCCTAGGCTGTAGCACCTGTGCTATCAACTGGACCACTTCATCCACTCCTGAAAACCCTGGTGGTAATGGCAGAGATGCAGCAGTGATGATGAGAGCAAATCTCTGGAAGATGTAAGAAAGATAAACTTAGGCACCTTTCTGGAACCATCTCAACATCTGTTACACTCTTCCCTATAAGGAGCCGGCACATCTATGGTATAAATGTCTTCTGCTGAGCCAAAGATTGTTTACTAGTCTACCTTCAGTGAGCGTCTCCAAATTCTAAAGTGCTTCGGGGGAAGTAAACAGCTCTTACTGTCTGCTGCAAATGATATTTTTTACTTTGGGATTCACTTCACAAATACTTCTTTGTTAACTGTGCATCTGAAGATTAACTGTGTCATTACTTTCTAGTCCTTTAACTAGTCCTTTTTGTTTTCTTCATAACATTTTTTACTGCCTCTTTTCTTACTGTGTCTGTCAGTTTTCTGTGGTATGATACATACCTGCGATCAACTTAAAAGGAGGAAAGATTTATTCATTTGGACTTAGAAATGTGAGTCCATGGTTGCTTGGCTCCATTTTTTGTGGTCTGAGGAAGGCAAAGCAGCACAGCCGAAGGTACACATGAGAACACATGCTCATCTCATGTCACCCAGGGAGTAAAGAGAAGGGAAGGAAGGGCCAGGGTCCCAGGAGAAATATCCTTTTTTTTATGTGCATGTGTGTATTGCCTGCATGTATGTAGATGCACTGTGTATACAATGCCCATGGAGGCAAGAAAAGGGTGTTAGAGTCCCTGGAACTGGAGTTTCATGTGATTGTTAGCTATTGCATGCATGCTGGGATGTGAACTTGGGTTCTCTGGTTACAGCCAGTGCTCTTAACTGCTGTGCCATCTCTCCAGCTCCTATAAATACCCTTTTAAGAGGCTCCAGTGACCTAACTTCCTTCCACTCATCCCCATCTCCTAAAGACTCTGTCACTTCCCAAAAGTACAACATGATGGTGACCAATGCTTAAGCATACAAGCCTTTGGGGGATACTTGAGCTCTAAAATATAGTACCTTGCCTCTAGCACCCACAAACTCATGTTCACATTCAATGCAAAATGTATTCAGTCCATTTTCAAGAACCATCAAATTCTTAATACTAGCACAGGGCAAATATTCCCATTGAAAAAGAAAGAATCAAATCATTAAAAGAAAAGATCAGATCAAAACAAAACCAAAATTCTGCAGGAAACAAATTAAACCCAAAGTTCCATATGTGATATTTGTGGCATGCTGTGGTGAGATGCAGGCACCTGAAGGCTTGGGGAGCCCTGGCCGTCCAGCTTTGATAGCTGTAGTCTACACAGCTGCCTTCTCAGACTGGCTCTGCCTGTCACCTCAGCTTCCTTCTGAGCCCTCTCAGGCACTGCTAAGAGGGACAGCAACCCTGCCACACCATTTAGTTCAGGCTTTCCTTTGAAATCTTGGAAGGAGCCTGATGACACATAACTATGGCATTCTGTGAATCTGCCCAAGTAGCATGTGCACAACATCAAGGGCTGGCAGTGGCATGAGCTGTACCAGACCCATTCAAACCACAGCTTCAGCATCCGCTGGGTGTCAGGCCAGCAACATGGGGAACCAACTCCCTAGACAGCGCCACGTGAGCAGGGTACCCTGGAGATCATTTGTCAAAGGAAAGGCTAATGCTCTGATACATTTGAGCCCCTGACTGTGATTGATGAATCTGGAATTCCTGATGAACTCTAAAGGTATCTTTCTGTCTCAGTGCAAAGCAATTGGCTTCTTTTGAATTGTGCCATCTCTTCAGCAACTGTATCCTCCTTGGCTAGAACTTTACCCATGCTTCTTTTCTTGCCAAATTCTAAGTTTTCCAAATCATTCTACTCTGCTTTTTGTTGCCAATTCTCAAAGCAAATCTCTTAAAAACAGTCAGGTAGCTATATCCTGAATGCTGTGCTGGCTTGAAATTTCCTCCACCAGAGGAACTAGTAAGTTAGTTACCTTTAAGCTAAGTCTCACACAAAGTCTCAGGGCATGAACAAAATATAGATAAGCTCTTTGTTGTCACAGATCTACACAAATTACTTCTAGTCCAATTCCCACTATAGTCCTCGTTTCCACCAGAAGCTCCATGATTCTAGCCTTTCCTGTCCATATTCCTACCAGCATTCTGACCTTCTGAGCCTTTCTTACAATCACCCATTAGGTTCTGTTTACAGTTTTCTATGCTTTCTGTGATCGGCTTCTTTAAACTTCTCCAAACTCTTTTCAAAATCCAATTTAAGGGCTTCTCAACCACAACATTAGATACAGTCATATCAACTGCCCCACTTCTGGGACCAATTTTCTGTCACTGTGACAAAATCTGGGATAATCAATTTAGAAGAAGGAATGTTTATTTTGCTTCATTGTTTCAGGGGTTTGAGTCCATGGTCAGTTGGCTGTGCTGTTCTAGAACCTTTGGAGACGTAGATACCATGGCAGAGAAGACACGAGAGGGCAAAGCTGCTTACTTCAAGAAAGCCAGGAAGCAGACAGAGAAGAGGAGGACAGTGTCTGTCTCAATATTCTCTTCTAGGGCCCCCAATTTTGACATTTCTTTCTACTAGATCACAAATCTTAAAGGTTCTCTTACCCTCTAATAGCACCATAGGATGGTGAACAAACTTAAGCATATGAGTCTTTGGGGGACACTGTCAATGACAACACTTAGCCACCTTTTTAATTAAATGTATGCAACCACAACTTCCACTTTTCTCTTCACACTTGAGAATCTCAAGTGAAGTGTCAGGCAATACACACACACACACACACACACACACACACACACACTACTACCGCAGCCATGAGGCAGCTGGGAGAAGTCTTATGCTGTACATGTAAATGAAAGTAACCACCCAATTCTGATGCTTCAATGACATGGAAGCAGTAAAGGCCCATTAAGAGGAATCTCTTTCCTTCTGATCAAGAGAATGAGATCTCTGGCCTGGGTGGAGACCTAACATTCTAGTAGAGGTGGTCAATCACCTGTCCAAGGAATCATCCCTCAGGAAAGTGAGTTCATGCTAAACCATGCTAAAGAGATAGGTTGAATAATTATCTCTTTAATGAGATGGTATACTTTACCCTCCCCTCCCAGAATTCTCCCCATGTCATATGTTACAGAGAAGCAGCCCGGCTGCTTTGTAAGTCTGCCCACTTTTCTGAAATATTCGGAAAGCTTAACTTTACATTTTCTTCTATCTCTTTTCTAATCACGATTTTTCTATTACTTTGGGCTTCACTGCTTCTCTGAAGTCCCCTCCTGCCATATGGCTGCTTGTCCTCCAGGTAGCTGACCTCCATGCTGGCTTACCTTAAACAGTCTGCTTTCTCCTTCTCTTCTCTTTTCTCTGGGCAGCTGCTGAGATTTACAGCTGTGGATCTTGGGTTTGTTTTTTTTTTTTTTTTAATTTTAATAAAATTGTCCTTGAGTTCCTGTTTGAGTCCATTCTTAAATTGTTTTATTGAGACCAAGAGCCCCAAGAAGGGACCATGATTTCCCCAGACTAAAATCCCCAAGAGGAGACCATGGGTATGTCCCCAAATTTCCAGTAACATTAAGGCCAAGGGCACAGTGTTTCTTTACCTCTGGTCACTGAGTACTCTCTTCCAGCACTGAAATTCTGATGAAATAAAATGCTTTATGTTCAAATCTAAACCTGTGGTTTGGAGACTGACAATATAATGCAGTTCTGTGGTAGAACACCTACATATGCTAAGCCCTGCGTTTGATTCACAGCACTGGGAAAAAAAAAAAAAAAAAAAAAAAAAAAAAAAAAAAAAAGAGCCATCTGCCTGCCCATTCTTTTTTTCCACTACAAAAATCAGTGATATGTCTGAATCCATATGAACCAGAATATGCCAGATCAATAGGTCCTCTTTGGCAAAAGGATTATTTTGAGAAACTGCAGGTGTCCAGAACAGGGTGGTATCTGAAAACCCTGAAATCAGGGTTAAAGTTACCTTTGTGTAGGGGAACTGACATTTACAAAGAAAATCTTCACTTGTAAAGGTATCGCCCCCTCTGCACCAGGAAGTGAAGGAGGGCTCTGAATCTCCAAGATATTTATTTGATTGCTGTTTGTTTTGACCGAGATATTGCTCTGTGGCTGATCTTGAACTCCTGGTTTTGTTAAGTAGCAAAAAAAAGTCCCAGAACACTAGCTGGTTAAGAAAATAACAGTTCCTGGCCTGGATTGATCCTCAACTTTGCAGTTTTTCCAGATCCCAGGGTCACAGGACCACCTCCAGGAAAGGGTTCACCTTAAAACATGTTAAAGAGAGGGGTGGAATACCTCCTGTATTAATAAGAGGCTGAACTTTCCTGCCCTCCTCTCTTAGTGCAGTGCTTATGGACCAGGTAACAGACATGAGCTTTCTGATTTCTTCAGAAAACCTTATAAGCTCAGCTCTTCTTCTTTCTCTTTTGTCAGCATGCTTTCCCTAATGCTTTGGGCTGCCTCAACATTTGAGTTTCTTCACTTTGTCCCCAATGCTTCCCTCCTGGCCAACTAGCTGCTAGTCTGCCTCGTGTCTGACCGCCATGCCAGCTCGCATGCCTTCATGGCACTTCGCCTTCTCCCCTCCATTCTCCTGCTCAGGACAGCTGCTGAAATTTATGGCTTGACTGCCTTGAGGATTTTTTTTTTTCAAATTCTAATAAAATTGCCTTAACACTTCCATTTGGGTCCATTCTTAAATTCTTTTATGAATGAGACTAAGAACCCTAAAAGGGCCATTTTCTGTATCAGTTTCAAGCAGTCCTTCTGCCTCTGCCTTCAGAATCCCAGGCCTGCACAGTCCTGGAATTGCAGTAACTGGTGGTTAGAGTTTTGTCAATGGAGATGATACAAGTTAAATCTAAGTAAGAGTGTCTACCTTTGTTTACTCTGATCACCTCACTTTCACTGGACTTTCCCCAATCCTTTTTATACAGCTGAAGGTTGGATTTAATCATACAATAGGATTCCTTTTGAGCATGACATATTCTTTAATTATCTCCCATTTATACACGAGGACTTCATGTTAATAAGTTGTTTGCTTTCCTCTTGATGCCTGTCTTTGTTATAGGAGTTTGCCCCAACTAAGAGCCAAAAAGAAACAGGAAAAAAAAAATTTCTTCCCTGTAGTACTATTTGGAAGGCTATTCCTGTCTTTAAAAGAAAAGAAGAAATAAAATTACTTCCCATGCTTTTTCTGCTTCAATGCTAAAAGCTTGGAGGGACTGGAAGGAAGACAAGCACACCCCAAGGGAAGAAGGAGAGCTGATGCTTAGCTAGTCATTTAGTATCTAACAGAAGTTTAATGAGCACCTACTCTATTCCAGATACCATGCTGGGAGCAAAGCAGAGAACAGAGTAGCCACAAAAGGGCATCTCAGACTCCGTGTCCAGTGCTCTTAACTAATCTGAGACTTCTAGCTACGAACAGTGTTGACTCACAATCCAATATACTTTTCACATAAACTTTTACAGTTCTGAAAGCTTTCTAAATAATACCTTACAAGGAGCCAGGAGGTACTTTGCCTAAGATTTCTCACTGTGAGTAAACTTTGATCAGATTAATGAAGTGTCATCATTATAGCCTGGCTTGGAATAAAATGATCAGAACATTATCTGGGTGTTTTGTCAACATTATCATCTCACAGAAAGTTAAATGCACTATAAGTGCATGGTAGAGACAGCTGGGCCTTCCAAAACAAGATGCTCTACTTTTCTCCAGTCAGAAAGCAATGGTTACCATGCAGGCTTGGGGCATGCTCAGTCAGTCAGTCTTCTGCTGAGTTCCAGCCCAGCTGCCAAGCCTGTGATTGTTTCCTATTCTGCTGACAGACAAAAGGAAAACAGCGTGTATCCCTTCTGCAGCTAGTAAAATGGCTTGGTGACTGTGAAGAAAGTCAACTTAATTAGCTTTTCTTCCTTCTAGGCAATAAGGGTTTTCTCTAAGGAATGCCCCAAATTATCAGCATCGTTTGAAGAAGCTTATATTTTCTCCTCTTTCCCATGTGCAAATATCACACCTAAAGATGGTTAAACAATATCATAGTTTATTACAGATTCTGAATATAACAAAATAGAGTAACTGTTAAAGTTAGCATTTGCTGCCTCTGAAATGTATTTTGAGATCTTCCATTTGAGAGATTAGAACTTATTTGTCCCAAACATTAAAGATTATGGAAATCAGAAACATTATCTTTTATAGCAGGATTTTTGTGTTTGGAAAGTTTACCAATAGTTTTCAGGTAATCTTTGGAACTCCTTGAAACAATAATTTTTAAAAAATACATTTGTCACAGATGCATGTTGTGAAAGTAAAACTTTTCAAAGCTTCTCAAAGGAGTGCATGAAGTAAAATGGCTTGCAAGTTGCTTCGGAACTGCCTGTTGATATTTAAATGCTGTCTGCTCATTTTAAATGATTGCACATAATTTTTTTCGTATTTCCTCAGACTTGGTATTTGAAAACAACATGTATAATCATCAAAGATGTATTTTTAAAGATATAACATGCCTGGCTTATACCAAGATCTTTATTGCATTAGCAGTTTTGAGACATGGTTCTTGCCTCTGAAAAGCACAACAGTCTATTCGCCTATAACTTCACTTTAATTGGACTCAGGATCGTAGTTCCTGAGCAGCAGACTGAATTGAAATTCTATAAAGCAGATGGATCCTCTATTCCCATTGTACCACAGTAATTTCAGTGTGAGGCTCAGCACAAGCGTAGATGGCAGAACAGCCTCTTCCCACCACGCTGTGATGGGACTGACAGCAGTTTTGCAAGGAGCCTTTGTGGGCAGAGCCTCCTCTGAAGTAAATAAAACCAAGGGTCTGTGCCCTCTAGTTGCTTGTTACCTGGCTGGGGAGACAAAAGACTTATTCAATATATACACATTTGCTTTCCCAACAGCCAATGTTATAGATTAAAAAACCCAGGAAGGTACCCAGGACTCCACTGGAATGGAATGTTTCTCTGTCTAAAACCACTCTTGATCATAATGTGTCCTATTTGGATATATTGTAGCTGATTTATCAGTGCTGTTAATTCTTCAAAATATACCTGTGAAAAACAATCTGTTTATTTTGAGGCAAATTTTAAGACTATAGTTTTTAAATAAACAGCAGCTTTCTTTTCTAGAAGTAAGTTAGTCTAACTTTGGAAAGTCTTCAAAAGTTTATATAGTTGGTTTTTCTGTCAGTTTTCTGCATAGAAGTGGGCAAAAACAGCTTTCTTTCCTGCAAGGTAGAGAAAGAGGCGAAAAAACATATAAATGCATACATACAGACACATACACATATATGTTTATTTATATATATGCATATATACATGAAAGTTCAGTAGAAGCTGCTGTCTAAAATATTAACAGACTAGGCACATTAAAGTTTGATAAGGTTTGTAGAATTTATGGGGGCAGCTGCTTCAAGGCCTGATGTGAGTTATGAAATCTAATTTTGTTTTCATAGCTCTGTGATAAAATTTTGTCAGTGTTATAAAAAGGGTCTTTACAAAGACTGACCGGAAACCCGAACTATCTGGCCAGGCAATAAAAACATATTCCTTAGCTACAAAGTGTCAGACAAGCCAGGTTTAACTGAAATTGATCGATAAGTCTTCCTTTTACAGTTGAGTGCATTCACTTTACCTCATAGGATAATAGTATTTTTTTAATGGTTTTCCATTAATATCAGCCCTGTGTTAGTAAGGGACAAGAAAGACATAAAGGAGAGAAAAAAAAAAAAACATGTCATCAGGAAAGAAGGCTACGAGAGTTAATGGTAGGGCACTTGTGATCAAAGTGCTTAGAAGGATGACATGGAACTTTTGATACTATTATGGATTAAATTGTGTCCCCTCAAAATTCACATGCCAAAGTCCTGACCCTCATCACCTCACAGGGTGACTTGAATCAGAAATCGGATCCCTGCAGGTGTAACTAGTAAAGATGAGGCATGTGTACTCAAGGGTGGACTGGAGCCTCAATCTCCTGTGTAACTAGTGACATCATCAAAGTGGGAAAACTCAGACACAGAGAATGCCGGGCAGATGAGAGAATGCAGGGTGCCGCTTCTAAGGATCAGGAATAAAAAAGGTTGCCAGTTGTGTTAGTTTTGTTTGAATGCTGTAACAGAATGCCTTAGATTGGGCTGCTTATAAGCAACAGAAACTTGTCACTGTTGTGAAGCCTGAGAAGTCTGTCATCAAGGTGTCAGTAGAATTTGCCTGGTGTGGGTCTGCATTCTGATTCATAAATGAGACCTTTTTGCTATGTCCTCTCAGAGTAGAGAGGGGAGGCCACTCTCCCAGAGGCCTCTTTTATAAGGGCACTAATCCCATTCAAGAGGGTTCTCACCTGGGAGTTCAACCTTCCAAAGAACCCAACACCTGAAAACATCACATTGCTGATATGGCTTCAATATATGAACTTGGGGAGGAGCCACCAACATTTAAGTTATTATAGCAACACACTAAGCCACCAGGGGACAGATTCTTCCCATAGTCCTCAGAAAGAGCCCTGCTGACACTTTAACCTTGGACTTGGAGTTTGCAGAACTGTGAGACAATATATTTCTGTTTTTTAAGCCACCTGTATTGTGGGACTTGTTTTTGGCAACTGTTATGGTTTGAACATGTGATGCAAAATTTGTGTGTTGGAGACGTAATACCCAATAGTATTGAGAGGTGGGGAATGCTTAGATCATATGGGCTCTGCTTTTATGAATGGGTAAATGCTGCTATCAAAAAGGCTCAGAGGTGAGGATTTATGTTCTTAGTCTTCCACTTCCTGCCATGTGAGGAGGACAGAGTCCAAAAGTCCTTACCAGAGGCCTGTGACCTAACTGACCATTCTAGCCTCCAGAACCTTGAGAAATACATTTCCAGACTACATTAATTACCCAGCTTCAGCCTCGGGTATTCTGTTACAGCAGCTACTGTGAACTTTAGTCTAGGGTTTTTCCTCTCACTGAAGCCACTTTTTGTCTTTAGCTATCACAGAGCTGTCATGTTGTTCTGTTCAGATTCCAACAGGGTGTGCTGGACAGCTTCGGTTGTCAACTTGACATACCAGGGAAGAGGGAACCTGAATTGGGGGAATTCTGCCTATCCAGACTGGCCTGTGGACATGTTTGTGAGCCATTTTCTTGATTGTTGAGTGATTTGGGAAGGTTCAGCCTGCTGTGTGTGATGCCACTCCTGGGAAATGGTCCCGAGTTATATAAGAAAGCAAGACGAGCGTAGGCCTAAGGAGCAAGTCAGTAAGCAGCATTCAGGTGCCCGCAAGCAGTAAGTAAAGACCTCCATGATCTGTATATTCCTGCCTACAGGCTCCTGCCCTGAACTCCTTCCTGACTTCCCACAAAGATAGATTGTAACAAGGAGCTGTAAGCTGAAATAAACATTTTCCTCCCAAATCGCTTTTGGTCAATGCTTTCTCACAGCAACAGAAATCAAACTAGGACATTGGGCTTCTGAGATAGAGATGACCCTGGATGCAGGTCCTAGTGAACCTCTGCAGAAAGACTGTATAAAAGGAGATAGACTTCAGAACCAACTAGAATACTGGTGGGCCCAACTTTTGTTTTCAATTGTATCTCACTACTGTATCAGAATCAGACTTTTAAAGCTGGATATAATTGAGAGACTTAGAAATTCCGTTAGCTAACTAGCATCAACTTGGATGGTCTCATGAACCTCAGACCAATGTTGAAGTGTCTCAGATAACAATAATGTCAGCTCAGGAATGGAATGTACAGATCAGAACAGATCCAAAAAATATGTAAACTACCTCAGAATTAACCCTCGCCATTGAAGAGTATTGGTAGAGTTAAGCTCCTTCTCAGGTCTATGATTCCCAGAGTAAGACAAGGTGAAGATGGCTTTTAGAATGACACTTTGA
Source organism: Nannospalax galili (assembly GCF_000622305.1). Classification (NCBI taxonomy): domain Eukaryota; kingdom Metazoa; phylum Chordata; class Mammalia; order Rodentia; family Spalacidae; genus Nannospalax; species Nannospalax galili. The sequence continues at coordinate 4,057,848 of NW_008330735.1, forward strand.
CTGCAATTTAATGAAAGGGTGGGAACATATTGATGCTCCCTCATATTTAGTTTTTTTAGGGGCACCTTGTGAAGGGGCTCATGGTGATTTCAGAGCAGATTAAGGGTTGGAGGAACATTGACTCTTGTTGGAAATCTTCCCAATTGGCCAGCTCCCATTTACATGTTGTTTTTAGCAGCAGAGATCAGTCTGGGTCACTCACCACCACTGAGTAAATATGCTGAAAATGATTACTATTTCAGACAAATGTTTAACTGTTCTCAGATTATCTATGACACCACAGGCCAAAGTCACAGCAATCTAACCTGGGAGCAAGTTTATGTTACCTAGTGATTTATGGAATGAGAATTCTGGGTGCTCTATGGGACTAATTTAATACGAAACATTCAGATGTCTGTCTTACAGAGCTATTCATCTTTCCTTAGCCTTCCTGCACCAGGGGGCATGTGGTTTGGAGAGCAGCCTCTCCCCTCTCAGCCACAAATCACTACACTTGTGAAAGGGAGTGACATGGCTTCTATCCCAAGCCAGGCTGCCTGGGGCCAAGGGTCCACGTGGGCTCTGGTGGAAGAGTGTTTTCTACTCAATCAGGCCTTAGAAGTATTTTGAAAGTTACAGTTGTAAAGAAGAGATCATAAGCGATGTTGCTTTGATTTGCCTTCAAGGAAATATAGTCAGTCTACACCATCTTAACAACAAGTGCTAACTTGTTTTATTATGACAATGTGATGGTCTATAATTTGATGTGATGATGCACGCAAGGAAAAAAAGAGCTGCATGGGAAGCTAAATTCTGATATAATGTATTACTTATATTAAAAACTAGGCACAGGCTGGAGAGATGACTCAGTGGTTAAGAGCACTGGCGGCTCTTGCAGAGCACCCAGGTTCAATTCCCAGCACCAAAATGAAGCTAACAACTATCTGTAACTCCAGTTCCAGGGGAATCCCATGTTCTCTTCTGACCTCCATGGGCATTGCACCACATGGGTGCATCTACCTACATGCAGGCAATGCATTCATACACATAAAATAAAAATAATAAATAAATTAATAAAATAAATATGAGGCACTTGGGCTAGAGAGATGGCTCAGCGGTTAAGAACACTGCTCTTGCAGAGAACCAGGGTCAGTTCCCAGCACCCACATGGTGGCTAACAATCATCTGTAACTCCAGTTCCAGGGGATCCAGTGCCCTGGCCTCCATGGGCATCGCATGGATGGTTACATTTACATACATGCAGCCAAAACAGTCATGTACCTAAAATATAAATAAATAAAAACCATTCACTTCAGTGTCTGGTAAAAACAAAATAAAATGAAAAATGTTTTAACCAACAAGTTACCATAAACCTCACATTCGTTCAACAAATAATTATTCTATGTTATAAGCACTATCCAGGACCTAAGAATACAGATCTGAAGAAACCTGGCCTTACTCTTAAGGCATTTGTGGATCAGGAGAAGAAAGATTATGCCAATGGTTGCGAGGGGAGTCCCCATCACTATTAGGTGGGGGAAGCAGTCAAGGGTGGTCACCTGAGAAAGCTACAGAAAGAGACAGTGCAGGCATGGAAGTGAGAGAAGGATGGCTGGAGCACTGAGTTCTGTGGGCAAAGGACTGAACCAAGAGCACTCAGCATCCACAGGGCTTGGGTGTCACGGAAGGAGTTTGTGCCTCCTTTTCAGGACAAGAGGTCTCTGAAGCGCTTTCCATAAGGGAGGGAGATATATGATTTCATTCTACAAACACTCCCCTGGCCACTATTCAGATAAGGAACTGGAGAGGAGAAAGCCTGGGGTAGGATGTATGCAATGGCTAATTGGAAAATGCTTGGTTTCATGCCAGTGAGCAAGGTGATAGCAGTCATCTGAAGACAGTGAAAGTGAACGGCTTTACCATCCTTAAGGACCCTGTGAGACCTGTCTTCTTCATAATAAAAGCAGCAAGTTGGTGCAGATAAAAATTGACTTTTGCTGTCACAACTCATTTTCCTGAGCCAGGCAGATGACCCAGCATGTGGCACCTTGTTGACATGGCTAGGCACTGCCAGTGTAGTCTGCCTTCAACTTCTTGCACACATACCTTTAGTCCTAAGCACAGATGTGTCTCATATCAACTTCTCATGTGCACTAGGCATTACCTAACAGATAACACCTCTCCAAGGATGTCCTGGGGGCATGACAAGGATTTTAAAGCAGATCTCAATGAAGCCAGTGAGCAGAATTCACATTTCAACACTGGGAAGGTTGTTGGCTAAGCTGATCTCAGACAGCAGGGTTAGTGAAAAAAAAATAGTAATAAAAATAGTGTATGGCGTTGTAGCTCATTGGTGGATTGCCTGCCTGGTGTAGAGGATCCCTGGGCTTGCTGGCCAGCTAGTCTGGATGAATCAGTAAACTCTAGGTTTTATGAGAGACTTTGCCTCAAAAAAATAAGTAGAAGTAGTAAAGGAAGACAGTCAACACTGACCTCTGGCCTTCACAGCATGCATACACATGTGCATATACATCTGCACACACATGCACACACACATTAACTACATTAAACATGAACAAGTGTTTTGCATTCAGAATTGTTTGGCAATACTGTCTGGATGCCAATCCGAGTGTTTTGCCAGAATTTTGTCCAATTCTCTTTGCACTTCCTCAGACAGAATTGCTCATGTTTAGAAGTGTAACCAGGGGCTGGAGAAGTAACTTAGTGGTTAAGAGCACTGACTGTTTTTACAGAGGATCCTGGTTTGATTCCCAGCACTCACATGATGAATAACAATAGTACATAATTCCAGTTCCAGGGGATCTGATGCCATTTTCTGACTTCCATGGGCATTGCATGACATGGGTGCACTTATATACATACAGGCAATATACTCATATACATAAAATAAAATAAAATGCATAAATATTTTTAAAAAGAAGTGTAAACAAAGAGTCTAATTAGTATCCATCCTGGTCTTATAGTCAAAGTCACATATTACATTCTCAAACACATGTTGGCTGATTAACAAAGATCATCAGGCTCATTCCACCAAAGCCATTAGTGAGGGCAAGTTTCTCACTGGCTGGCGTAGAAATAGAGGTAGCCTTGCTAATTCCATTGGTAATTTCACATCAGTGGCAAAGGGAGAAAAGAGTCATAACAACAGTTACATGTCTATGTAGACATTTCATGTCTGTACTAAAAGTGCATGGATCCCTGACACTAGAAGGGCCAGCTATATGCACAGCTAAGGAAAGATCAACCACATTCTGGCTTGCATAGGGAAGCTGGGCTTGGTATCATGTGTCCCTGACATCCTAATCTAAAGGAATGGGTAAAAGGCCCTCCATCCATGTGTCCTTCCATTAAAAGGTACTGAATGAAGGTGATTCAGGTGATAGAGTGATCCTCTCCCAAAAGAGAGTCATAAGAAAGAAAGAATTGAAAGATAAGGCAGGAAGTCATCCACACAGTACTAGAAGCCTAGAATAAGCATGCATGATAACTAGGGTCAGTAAATGAGCCATACTTACTCAGCAAGAGTAAGAAGCACAAACAGGAACTTCAAGACTAGCAGTGGAGGCTGGTGATATAGTTCAGTTGGTGGATTGCTTGCCTACCATGCACAAAGCCTTGGGTTTGAGCCCCACCACCCAGGAGTTAGAGACAGGAAGATCAGAAGTTCAAAATTATCCTCAGTAAGTTAGAGGCCAGTTTGGAATGCATGAGAATCCATAGTCAAACAAAACAAAACAAAAGCCAGCAGGAATAGTAGAGTACTGCGGTGGCCACAGGGTACAGACAGGTGCTTGAATGCTGGGCTCTGCTGAGTTTCTTCACTGCCCTGCTAAGCATCCCAGCAAACCCCCATCACCAGGGAGAAGTAGAGTAGTCACGGAACTGTAGCCTGAATGTCTACTACAGCTTCCGTAGGACCTTTCTTTATTGATTTTCTCTACACTTAAAAAAGAAAAACTCCCAAATACTTTTGACATTTTTGGCCTTTGGAACAGAATATGTTGTTAAGAGGCCCAAGGACATTTTGACTTTTAGCTAAGAAACTGGCTACTTTACTTCAGGGTCTTTTTACCTTAACTGCCTAGCCAATTCCTAACCCCTATTCTTATCACACCATCCTCTGAAGAGGTTACCCAAATTGCTGATAGGGTATTGGGATGCAGACCACTCTGGCTTCTTCCATGCTGAACAGGGATGCAGGGTGAGGCAATTGGAGTACCATTTCAGTGAGTCTATCTAAAAGACTCCCAAATTGTATAACTCTTGTCTGTAGGGAGAAAAGAAAGTCCTTGACTGGTGAATAGGGGATGTGAAGGAGAAGTAAAGGCAAGAGTAGGTAGCATTACAAGTTCTAGGCAGGGAACCAGAAAAAAGTCAGAACAGGGTTACCTCTTCAGAGGGGGTAATGTTAGAGTAGCAAAAAGCCCCATGAACTCAAACTCATCAGCACCAGCTAGGCCTTTGTTACAGCCCACTGCTCCTCTCACCTTGCAGCACCAGGCCACGCCCACATTCTAAGAATATCCAGGCCAGCCACAGTGATTGTGGTCACCTTTGCATGTGCAGCACATATAACTGGGCCTAATGCTTTTTTGTTCTTTTTAAAAAATTATTTTTATTTTTATATGTGTGTTTTGCCTGCATGTATGTAAGTGCACCACATGTGTGCGATGCTCACAGAGTGTTGGATCTCCTGGAACGGGAGTCACAGGTGGTTATTAGTCACCATGTGAGTGCTGAGAATCTAAGAAATAGCAGTCAGTGCTCTTAACCACTGAGGCATCTCTCCAGCCCCCTCTTTATATACACACACACATATATATAATGGAATTAATTCTTGTAAAGAAGGAAATGGCTACTAAGAATATAACTAGTCTGGATTGATATGTGCTGAAACACTAAAATAAACACAGATATAGAAACATTAGAATAACAAGGTAAGTAAATATATATACTAATTTTATGCTGATTTTGTGCTGAACTGAGTCCTTAAATATATTGCTTTTTACACATCCTTTTTATTTTTCTAAAAATGTGGCTATTAGAAGAGTTCAAGTTACCTGTGGCTCTCTTTCTATTCCTCCTAGACAATGCTATGTTAGGCCTCCCTTTCATACCACTGTGCTCAGAAAAGTGTTCCCTGAAGGACCACAGGTTAAAAGCCTAGCGCTCAGCCTGGACATGATAGGAGGCGATGGAATCTTTAAGTGGATCCCAGAAGAAGGAAATGAGGCCACTTGGGGCCATGGCAAGAGATAATGGGACCTTTGCTTTTCCTCTTTCTCTTCCTGGGTGCCACACACGAGGGAGGTGAGCAGCTTTGCTTTGACATGTGCTCTCACCAGGATGTGAGAGCCATAGGCTGTGCCATAGGCCCAGAGGAAATTGGGCCAGGTGACCTCCGATTGAAGCCTCTGAAACCATGAGCCAAAAAAACCCTTTTATCTTTTTAACTTAATTGTCTCAGGTGTTTTGCTATATACTGGGAAGTTAACCCAGATCCTTTAAGCATGCCAAACTCTTTCCTAATTGTTACCTCTGTTTGATACAATATTCTCATCACCACTCTCACTCTGATTGTCCCTTTTGAAATGACTGATCCATACTTGTGTTTAGGTTTAAATGTCATTTCATCACAGAAAGATTTATGTCATGCATTAAGTAACTCACTCCTTACCTACCCTCTAACTATTCTCTAACTCAATTTTTGATCATTTTATTTATTGCACATAATTGTTTTAGGGCTTGCTGAATTTCGGACGGTCCCTACCAACACACACCTTGAGCTCTGTGGGATAGAATCCCACAGATCATATTTACCTTTGCATGATCAGCATCTGCAACAGCAAGTGCCTGAATAGATACACACACACCCATGCATGCACATACACATACACATACATATATACACAAAGACAGACACACACATACATGCAGATACACACACAAACACACACATATGCACATGCCTGACTAAATACACGAATCTAATCTGTGAAATTTTGTTTGTATTTTCTACCTTCTGAAGAATGTGTCTATATCAAATCCATATAGATTATATTTATGGGCCAAACAAATATCTATGCTGAAAAATAAGTGTTTCCTAAGAGTCACTGTTGAACTGAACTGATAGGCTCATGGGTTTTCACACTGCCAGGAGCACAGGTGACTTGGACTTTCACATTACCTAGACCAAGCAAAGAGCAGAGAGGCTAGCCTTCTCTCCAGCCTCTCGAAGGGAAGAGCAACTATGAAAAACAGACCTGATCCTCTTTCCAAAGCTCGCTCTCTCTTTCATAAAAATATATAAAAAGAGATTGCAGGAAATGGGTTATTTTTTTCTCAACCTCAAAATCATTCTGCTACTTGCATATGTACCATCGCACTGACATTATTCCTATGACCTTTAAAGTAGCACTATTTTATCAGCACTGAAGGCAGCTTAATTAATATGGGAAGCTTCCACACCTCAAACTTTCTTGTTCATCTTCCAATATCTTAGTCAAGTTCCAACCTCTAAGTGGTTAGTTCTGACCCAAGAACATTTATGTCTGGGCATAGTGGCTCACATCTGTGATCTCAGCATTAAGAGAAGCTGAGGCAGAAGGATCACCATGAGTTTGAGGGCATCCTGGGCTATATAATGAGTTCCAGGCCAGCCTAAGTCATAGTAAGAGACCTTGCTTTGATAAATAAATAAATAAAAATGAAAAGAACCTTCCCATCATTTCTTTAGAAAATGGTGATGAACAAGCACAAGGATAGTTAGGGCCAGTCCCTCAAAGAGCAAAAGGTCCAGCATAGAGAGGACAGCATTCTCCAAGGTGGAACTTCCAGCTTGGGCCAAACCAAGCTGATAGTAAACAACATTCTCCTTGATAAACCCTGACCTCCTGCTGAAGTTTCTCCAACTGTGATTCCTCCCCAGACTTTTTCCTAGGTGCTGGACAAAATGGCCCACTCAGGCACACAGATCATCATTATTTCTGATGAGGCCTAGGTGTCTGTATTTTCTCAGGCTTCCCAGGTACTTCCTGTGCACACTAAAATTTGAGAATCCTGTTAGGCAAGTATTCCTTGCTGACTTGTAAGTTGTTCTATGAAAGGCTTTTATCTATTTTATTTTGTGTGCACAATTACATGTGTGTATGAGCTAGAGGACAATTGTGGTTGCTGCTTAAATCTGTCCACCTGATTTGGAGACAGGGTCTCTCAATAGCTAAATAGGCTTGGCTGGCTGGCCAGCAAGCCCCAAAGAGCTACCTGTCTCCAGGTCCCCAGCACTGGGATTACAAGAGCACCACCACGCCCTTTTTTACCTGAGTGCTAGGGATTGAACTCAGGTCCTCCCAGTTTGCAGGCAAGCTGTTTACTGACTGATCCATGTCTTTAACCTAGATTAATTTTTTTTTTCATAAAAGATGAGACTTAAAGTTTCTTAGAGGAGAAAAGATTAAAGGCAAGGGCTGGGATGGGGAATTGCAGGGGCCAGAGGGTGGAATCCTGGAAATGAAAACAGATGTGACTTAAGTCTCACACTAACCTGGGAGATTCCTTCCCTCAGTTTCTTTTCAAATGCAGCTGCCAGGGGAGGCCTTGAAGATCCAGCCAGGTGTGCTAACAGCACTGGTATTCCTGATCATCCATGCCTAGGCTAAAGTTCTAAAGTCAGTTTTTAAGTTGGTACCTCTGCTCTATAACTTAGAAGCTGGGGTATAACAGGCCTGTAATTTGACTAGATCTTTTATCTACCCCTAAGCTGCCAGTATCCTGGAACCCTTCAGATTCTAGTCTTTTGTGGACTGTATCAATTCAGAATAAGGGTCTGGAGAGATGGCTCAGTGGTTAAGGGCACTGGCTGCTCTTGTAGAGGACCTGGGTTTTGTTCCCAGCACCTACATGGTGGCTAACAACTGTCTGTAACTCTAGTTTCTGGAGATCTGATTCCCTCTTCTGGCCTCCACAGGTACTGTATGAATGTGGTACATATACATACAAGCATACAGAGCACTCATACATAGAAAATAAAATAATAAATTCAGAATCACCATTCAATGTGTCCTATAAATATAATGTCTGGCCTTTACTCTTCCTCTCTCCAACTCAGTTGCATCATGGGCATAAGCACAGCCTCTCTTCTCATATATGTCTACGTGCATGTGTAGTACAGTGTGACAGCCTATAGCTAGTACTTTCATATTACAGCCTTGCAGAATTAAACAATATTACGGCTTTCTAGAGGGAGACTGTGGAATAGCTGCTGCTACTTGGTAGGTCTATTGGCTTCTGGCAGTATTCATCTGAGTGGGCTACAGAGATCTCACTCCATTGTTGCTTATGGCCTTGCAGCTCCAAACCCCACCACATAAGCAGAATCCCAGTCTTTTGTGTTGAGACAAAAACTGTTGCTCTTTATTTCTGCTTACCTAGCCTTGCAGGGAGCAAAGTGTGCTCAGAACCAGAAGGAAACTGGGGTCATTGGTTTAATGGAAATAACTGAGAATCGCTGTCCAGTGTTCCAAATTCAGAGCATTTACATCTGAATTTGTTATCACCTAGAATAATACAGATGTGTATACTTTGATCACTCTCTTCCAAATGATGATCCCTTCTCCGGAATTGCATTGGAGAATCACAAATCTCTCAGTGACTTCAGCACACCTGGGCTATCATTCAAGATGGAAATTCAGTGTTACTGCCCTAAGTAATATGTTGGCAATTTGAATCATCACGGAGTCCTGTTTTCCAAAGCTGATGGAGGCACTTGGGTAAAATATTTAGTTATAAATGCAGTCATTTCATCTCAACACATATGTCAAATGTTTAAGTACATTAGATTTTGTTAGCTTGCTTAGAAATATACAACTTCACCCAAACACTTAACCAGGCAACAAAAGCCAGAGGTGGGCAGAAACTCCCAGTCTTCTAGGGGATTGCTGGTGATTAACATCTGGATCACCTTAAAAGTGTTTGTGAAGCAGCAGGAAATAACTTTCTGGAGAAGGCTATGGACTTCAGGGTGTTGCCTTAGTATTTAATAATAAATGGTTTTCAGTTGATAGAAAAATATTGAACTCTGACTTATATGTATGAGGCTGATTCAAATTTGATAAACTTACCCCCAGAGGAAATTACTGAGTTTATTAAAAGCTTAGGAAGGCTCAACAGAACTGAAATAGCCTTATCCTATAGTCCTGACTAAGATGGAGTAACTGCTCCCGTGTCCAACTCCAACCAACCAAGGAGGAAGGCTAATCATAAGGAAAGACTCAAGGTTGTTTTAGTTTAAGTTGGAAATGGCTATAAAACTATGGAGATATCCCTGGCAAGCTGTCACCTACAGCGTAAGTGTTGCTGCCTTGCTGGTAAAATGTGATGTGTTGATGACTGTTACATTACATCTAAAATCCCATTTACTAGTAATAGAAAAGTTCACTTAAGACTTTTGCCTTATGTCTCCTGGTGCTGAATATGGCATCGTGTGATATTATCAATTTTCGCTTCAGGCGTGTTCACAAGCAACAGCAAAGACTTCACAAGAATTTGCACATTTGATCTAGGGTGAATTATGCCATTTTCATAGCAAACCAACTTTTCCCTGGCAGTAAAAGATAGATGTTTTTGCACCTAGAGAAAGGCTTTTGTTTTCAAACAATTTTGAAAAAAGGAAGGAAGGAAGGAAGGAAGGAAGGAAGGAAGGAAGGAAGGAAGGAAGGGAAAGAAAGAAAAGAAAAAGATCTCTTTATGGAAATTGTGACCAAGTCATTGCAAGGAAAGGCCCAGCTAACATGGGTCCTGATAGCTCACTTTCCAACACAGGCAAGTTCCTAACCTCTCCTGCTTCCTTTCAGATTTGTTAACAAAAGAAAAAGAAAAGGAAAAACAAAATAAGGGTGTCCTACAGTATTTGTCTCCTCTGCAGCTCAAAGCTGCCCTCACATTTCTAACATCACACGATAAAATGTCTGGAAAAGGGAAACTGTTGTTCATCTAGCATTGAGATTTCACCTCCTTAGGCTTTGCTTTTTAGTGGCATCTGAGACAGCAGTAATTTATTCATGCTGCCCCACTGATTTGCAGACTGGGAGTAAATACCAGGCCTTTGGCAGTGATTACCATGAGCCCCCTTCAATAGAAATGATATATTGCCTTCCTGCATCACATTAAAGTGGAGGATTGAGGAGCAAGCCCAGCTGAGCCATTCTGTACACACCTAGCCAGTCTGCAATTTATACTCAGGCAGAAGGGTGATTGGCTTTCAGAGGAAGACAGGGAGGAAAGCATTTCTCTGGAATATTCCACCAGTGACAGAGCCAGACTCTGACCTGTCACTGCTATCTGCTTTTTAAATGGCTCTTTCTTTTCCTCAGGAAGAAACTAACTGGTACATTTTTATTGTACTGTAGGACTGACATGTAAGACTTTTAAGAATCCATGTGTATGTGTGTGTGTGTGTGTGTGTGTGTGTGTGTAAGCATGTGTGTGGACAAGCACACACAGAGGCCAGAAGATGATATATGAAGTGTCTTGCTCTGTCTCTTTCTGCCTTATCCCTTTGAGATGGGGTCTCTCATTGAAAATGGAACTTGCTCTTCTTCAACTGGCTGCCAGCAAGCCCCCACCATCCTCCTTTCCTGTCTCAGATGTCTCTCACCCATCCCACACATGCCAGGATCCATTCTCTCAAAGCTGGGTTACAGGTTCACACAGCCACACCTGACTTTTTACTTGAGTGCTGTGGATTCAAACTCAGGCACACATGCTTATGCAGAGAACACTCCTAGCCATTGCCCATCTCCCAGTCCTCAATCTCTCTCTCTCTCTCTCTCTCTCTCTCTCTCTCTCTCTCTCTCATTTTCTTTCCAATAATGCATATATATCCTTTCTCTGTTTGGGTATTGAGAGCATAGCCTATATTTTCTTATTACTATTTATCAAAATTATCCAGCTTCACTTTCATGAGTGATGTCTAACTGTGCCCCAAGAGAGGTCTGCAAAACTGAAGAGAAATTGGAGAAGGAAAGATGGATTCCTTTGGTACTCAGTAGCCACCAGCCATTTCAATGTCATCTGGTATATGTGAGATTTTAAAAGAAGCTTGAAAAATAGAGTGACTGGGCCAGAAAATGTCAGTTGGAGTCAAGTTTAGGGTTAGGTGCCCAAAGAGTCCACTTTATTATCAGTGCCATATCTGTCACACACACATATGTTACTTGGTCCTGCTAAATTGCCTTTCAATAACAATTAGTAGTTTCTACATTTTTTTCTAGAAGAAAGTTCACTTATGAAGATTATTTCACTGACTTTTTTTTTCTGGTTTTGTTGCCTTTCCAGGAACAGATTTGAGGCATCAAATGCTACTTTACATAAAGTGTGGAAAACATAACCTTTAAAAGAACTGTGAGGGAGCTTGGGGTGCAGCACAGGGGTAAACTGTTCAACTGACATGTTCAATTAATAGGTTCCATTTTCAACACTATGAGGGACATGACAGAGACTGTACAATTTAAAAGGGATAAAGAATGACCGCGTTCTAGCCAGCGTATAAGAATGTACACCTAGCTGTATTAGTAAAATAAAGCACGAAATAGGTGGTTCTGGTTGAAATTAGTTATGCAGGTATACCAGAGGACAGCTTCATGCATGGCGACACCACAATGTCCGTTGCTTGAGGGCCCTGTTGTCTTCGGATTCTGGCATAATTTGCTCTGACTTCTATCAGTTGTTTTTGCTCTGTTAAGAAAAAAATTCTTGGTTGTTTTTTTTTTTTTTTTCCTTCCCAAAGATAAATCAATGTATTCACAGAAAATAATTAAAGACTAGGATGATGAGAACCTTGAAGACCCCTTAGAAATCCTTGGCCCCCACTCTGGACTCTCATTAAGCACCTGACTTGCTCATCACATCAGGTATATGTTAATACTCTTTGGATTTCTATACAATAGAAGCTACTAGGGAGGGCTAACATCCAGGTGTTTTATATTGGGCTCTAAAAAATTGGACCCACTGAAATGATAAATATGGAAGCAGTAAGACTAGCATTCAGTACCACAGCAAACAATATATAAAACAATCTTAAATTTGTTGAGGATTTGGGTGAAGGATAGCAGTCTAACAGCATCTAGTTTGTTTTGCTGAAAGAAATTAATTTTCAAAATAAATCGGTGTAATTCTTTGATGACTAACTTCTGCCAGCTGAATGATTTTTATGATTGTATATAAAATAAATCATTATCTTGTTTTACAAATCTTAGGCTGCCTTATTTTCTTGCTACATAGTTTAGTAGGTCATATAGGAAACATTTGTGGAATGATTAATTAGTTAAAGGAATATAAAAGAATAAATGCATGCAAAAGTGTTTCTTTTACTTTTTAAAACATATGGAAAATTTAGATTTCTGCTAAGTAAATAATCATTTCTAACTTTATTTCATGAAAAAAATAAAACAACAATATTGAAATAAGATTCTAAAGAATAAAAAATTAGATTCTGTGAATAATCATATTTCCTAGACTAGACATGACTCACTGGAAAGAATTGAGGCAACTTCAGAAAACCACTAATCTTTCACTATGAAGGTAATAGGGAGAGTTTTTTTCCAATGGACAGGAATCAGCCTTGACTTCATAGTAATGTGTGTGCTTACCAAACTGAAGATGAGAAAATGAATGTTTGTCAAAACTTCACAAAGTTAGCACAGAGAAAAGTGATAAAGAGAGTAATACTTGAATTTCCAATTTTCTCAGTTGCCTTCACAGTTTTTATTGGTGACAGGCTTGTTCCTGGGAGGCAGCCTGGATTTTTTCTTTGTGGTTTGAATACCCTTTGCCTAGCTTGCCTGAAGCATATTTAGCTTTATTTGTCAGACAGATCTAATGAGGCAAGGAGGGTCGCATACAGCAACAGAAGCTCATTCCAATAATATGAAAGACTGAACATGAGCAGGGAGGGGATAGCAGAAGAGCCTCCTGCGACGAGGCAATATGCTTACTTTTTTCCATTAAAGACAATCATTTGGACTGTGCTCATTGTAATGGTTAATACTGATGACTAACTCGACAGGATCTAGAACCACCTAGGAGACAAACCTCTGGGCCTGTCTGTGAGAGAGTTTCTATACTGGACCAAATGAGGTGGGAAAACACACTCTAAATGTGGGCAGCACCATGCCATGGGTTGGAGTTCTGGACTGCATAAAAAGGAGAATGTAGCCGAGCCAGCATTCATCGCTCTCTGCTTCCTGACAGCAGACACACTCCGCAGTGTTTCCTTGCCACTGCCTCCTGCTGCAGACGTAGACAGCAGTGTCCCCTTGCCGCAGCTTCCTGGCTGTGGACATAGTCAATGTCCTCTTGCTGCCGTGCTTTCTCTGCCATGATGGACTATGCTTTCAAACATTGAGCAAAAACAACCCTTCACTTAGATGCTTCTTGCCTGTTGTTTGGTCACAGCAATAAGAAAAGCGCACGATGGTGCTGGGGGAAGCTTTGTGCCATCCTCCAAACAGTGCTAGGCATCCCAATAAATCCACATCTTCCCAATGTTTTTTGCTAGCATTTCTATACTTTTGTGTCCTCTGGACTAAATGCAAAGGTATACCTCCAAGTGTCTTAAAAGTTTTTGATGTATTCACCTTACATATAACATAAAAATAATTTTATGGCACATTTTTAGAAGAAAAATCTCAAGTATTTTTATCAGAGGGATACCAGGAAATTTTCTTCCTAATTTTTTAAAATTTCCCTAATATAAATATAACATCTTTTAGAATTTTCTGAAAATCATATTTTGCCAGTGTCTGTCTTCCTAGAGAAAAGGACTTTAAGTTCCCAAGATAAATAGAAGAAAAGACTAGTGTTCACTCTGTAGTAAATAAATTCTCTTTCCATATCTATGACCTATCAGAGAAAATAATCAGGAAATAGAATATAATAAATCTTTCAAATACTTATTGCAACAGAAAGGAAATTTGCAAGGTATATACCATTAATAAAGCATTGTTTTAAATAATTTGAATAGTAAGAAGACAATAGAATCTCACTTTTCTCAAGGTTCCTAAGAAAGGGAATGGCATCAAATGAAGTCCTCAGAACTTCTGTAAGTAGGCCAAGGTGAGACCCAAGACTCACTGAAACTTGGTTGAGTTCTTTAGAGAAAAGAGTGTTAACAATGATAATCTAGCACACACAAATAAAAATTTCACTTTCATAACCTGGCATAGAATATCATGATGAACTTAATCATTAAAAGTCATCATGCATGGGACTGGAGAAATGACTCGGTGGTTAAAAGCATTTGCTGTTCTTGCAGAAGACTCAGGTTTGGTTCTCAGCACCCACATTGCCGCTAACAACTATATGTAACTCCAGTTCCAAGGAATTCAATGCCCTCTTCTGGCCTCCACAAGTACTGCATGCATGGTGTGCGCTTACATATATATAGTCAAAACATTCATACACATGAAATTCAAATAAATAAAACTTTAAAAAGTGAAAATGAAAAAATCATCAGGCAGTATACAAAGTTCAGTAAGCAAGGATTTTGTAAGAATGACTGGATGCTTTAAACTCTTCAAAATCTTCATGGACGATAAAGTGTCACCCATACCTTTTTGGGTTATAAAGCCATGTCCTCCAGACACACAGATAACCACATCTCATGAGCTCTCCATTTGAGGTATACAGGGATTTAGCTGGGTGAGTCATTTTCAGACGAGTGGAGCACACATCCAGCAACTGAAAAACAAAGGAACAGTCATATTTCAGTGACAGATGTCTCAATATAATCATTAAAACCATACAGGGTCTCATATAACACAGTTTGACCTCAAACTCACTATATGGCTGAAGATGGCTTTGAACTTCCCAATCTCACATCTACCTCTTCAGTGCTGGGATTACAGGCACCTACCACCAATCCAACTTTATGTAGCATTGTGGATTGATCATAGGGCCTCATACATGCTAGGCAAGCACTCTACCAACTGAACACATCTTTAATCCCTAAGAGATGTAGCTTCTAAGAGAAGAACTATATCCCTATTTAAGTACTTATTCACTTATAATTGTTAGAAATAGGTGTGAAAGACAGGTATATAAAGTCTGCTTGAATTGCTTATGAAGAGGAACTTTGTGTTCTTTGGTAAAATTTCCTTATAGATCTGTGTTTTTCCACAAATGATGGCATCTTGTTTAAGAAACTTCTAAATATAATAAACCCTGGCTTAAGAATCCAGGCACCACAAAATAGGTTTGAATTTTTTTCTTAATGATCAAGGAGCTAGAAATCTAAAGGGTGAGGAGTCCCACTCTAACCTCTGTGTGGTACTCAGGAAAGTCTGGTATCTACTATGAAACTCTTCCTACTCACAAAATAAAAACTTTAAGACTCTTATGGTTTTATAATATTATCATTATAAAGTATTTTAATTGATAAAAATTTAAAACTACCTCCAAGGCCTATTTCAATTTCTTTGTTTCCCTTGAAATACTCATAAAAATACATGTATGTGAACAATGTGTCACTAGAACTAATAAAGGTCAGAGACCATATTGCCACCAAAAGACCTCTCTGCACAATGAGGCATAAATAGAAAAATCACCAGTAACAATAATAAGAGTTTATAAAATATTTTACAACATAAAAAGTTACATTATATTTAAGAGAGAAATTTTTATAAAGATAGACAGTAGTACATTTGAGTTGTGCTCTCCCCAACTAAATAACTTGAATTCTATAGACATGCATAGAAAATGAGATGATAACAGCCTAAAGGATTATTGGTGAAAGGTAGAGAGGGATGATGATGATAAAGAAGATGGTGATTGTGATGGTGATGGTGATGATGATGGTGATGATGGTGTTGTGATGATGGTGATGGTGATAATAGCTAAAATGAATGGATGCATTCCTACTTTTCTAAAAGTTCTCATGGATGATCTAATTTCATTCTACAAAAAATGGTTATTATTCCCCTTTCATTGATGAAAAAATAGAGAACAGAGAGCCTAAATATCATACCAAGCCCAGACACTAGTAAGAGTAGAAACAGAATTTTAAATTGGGACAAAAAGAACTGAATAAAAGGAGAGAAGGCTTAAGACTTGGTAGTTCGCAAAATCAAATCAGAATTGGAGAGAACTAGGTACAGAAATTCTTAAGCTATTGAGAAAGGTCAAGAGATGAAATTACAAAATTAAGCATCTGGAACACCAAGATAGCAGAAGTCGAGCGTACACACCTGTATTGCTACTATAGAGAAAGAAGCTGGAATGACTCAATTCTAAGCCATTACTTAATAGTAATAGAGCCAGGCATGGTGATGCATGCCTTTAGTCCCAGCAGAGGCAGGCAAATCTTTGTGAGTTCAAGGCCAGTCTGGTTTACACATTGAGTTCCAATCCAGCTGGAATTACAGGGAGACCCTGCCTCAAAAAGACCAAACAACAACAACAAAAAAGTAGTAGTAGTAGTAGTAGTAGTAGTAGTAGTAGTAGTAGTAGAAAGTGTTCCTGTCAAATAAAGATCATTTCTTCAGTTAACTAAGCCAACTTAGACAAGATAAAATTAATGAAAATGACATATTTAAGCAAGCTGAAATATATAGATGACAAAATTAAAATGACAAAATTAATGAAAATGACATATTTTAGACAGCTGAAATATATGGATTCCAGGTTTAGAGGGAAAATATAGTTATATTTTCATTTGTTTTCTCTAACACTGAATTTCAAAGAAAACAGAGCAGAAGCTGTTAGGGGAAAATATTTTAGCAAACAATTGCGTTTCTGGTCACATTATTTATAATTAAATTAAACAAACAATAGACATATATACAAAGCTCAGAAAATGAATCTATAATCCACATATATTAAAGATTATTAAGAAATGAATCAAGGGGTCAGTGAGGTTTCTCAGAAAGTAAAGGCACCTCCACCAAATCTGATGTCTTGAGTTCAATCACTGGGATCTTCATGATGGAGAGAGACAACTCGTGCAAGATGACCTTTCTCCATTCACTGGCATTCCATAGTATTCATGTTCACACACACACATGCACACATGCATGCACGTGCATGCATGCGTGCACACACACACACACACACAAACCCCAATGCATAATAAATGTAATAATTTTCTAATGAAATGAATCAAATTTCTTGACTATTAGGAAGTTGTACACAAAATTAATAATTTAGCCATTATAACTACTATAACATGAAATAATTGATATAAAATGATTGTAAAGAAGTGAATAGAAAATTAAAAATAAATTTGCACAGAAAAATAAAAATTTTTAAATGCAATATATCAGCAAATATAGGAAGTAGGTAAGATACAAAATCCGAGTGTTCCTTCTTTTCACTCATGAGTGCGAAGTTTTCTGTTAAGAACATTTATTCTGTGATTCTAAGCCAATGCAATAAAACATAAATATCAGAATATAAAATAAAAATCATCATCATGTGATCTTAATATAATTTTATTATTAAGAAAATTTGGGAAGTCAAATGAGAAATCAGTAATAAAAATTAGCAGTATTTAAATAAAATAGCTAAATAAATAAATATTAGAGCATAAATAGTTCTGTTAACCCAAAACTAGGCATTAAGAAAACAGTGTTGGGGGGGCATTCATTTTCTAAGCAAACAAAAAATAATACTTTTTTAAAATGTAAATTTCTTATACGAAAACTAAAAAATTTTAATGAAGAACCAAAGCATCGACTTCATGTATGTAGGAGTGTCGCAAGTCTGGCTGTAATGTTATAAAAGTTGCTAAACCTTATGAAGTTAAATAACAGTCCCTACAGATACAGTCAAAACCTCTGTGGGGTGATTTTATGATTGTAAAAATTAATTCCAAAATTCATTTATAAGAATCAATAGGCAGGGGCTAGATAGATGGCTCAGTGGTTAAGAGCATTGGCTGCTCTTGCAGAGGACCCGGGTTCAATTCCTAGCACCCACATGGCAGCTAACAACCATCTGTAACTCCAGTTGCAGGGGATCTGATGCTCTATTCTGGCCTCTGTGGACACTGCAGGATATAGGTGCACTTACATACATGCAGGCAAAATACTCATACACATAAAATAAAAATAAATAAATCTAAAAAAAATTTAAAGAATCAATAGGCAATAATCTTCAAGTAAAATGTGGAAACAAAATGAAACAGTAAGCAGGTAAGGCAAACAGTTATAAAGTTACAACAACATAAAAAGTACTAGGTACTGCAGATCATGTAAAGGCAGAGGCTAATTATGATAAGATTGCAGTACATTATAAAGTTGATAGTCCAACTCAATAGGGAGGTCAAAAAGAATAGTCATTAAACAAAACTGAAAAAATAATTCTAAGTCAACAACAAAAAAGCCCAAAACGGTTTCACTTAAATTTTATATCAGGGGGCTGGAGAGATGGCTCAGCATTTAAGCGCACTGGCTGCTTTTGCAGAAGACCCAGGTTTGGATCCCAGCACCCACATGGTAGCTCCAGTTCCAGGGGATCTGACTTACTCTTCAGTCCTCTGCGGGTAAGTGCACACAGCTGCACTTACATACATGCAGGCAGTGCACACATACACATAAGATAAAAATAATAAATAAAATATTAAAAAACATTTTATACCAGAAAAAATTTCACATGGGAGAAAAAAAAAATCAGTGAATCTAGTGTATCAGGTTAGTGAAAGCCTAACTAAAATATTAAAAGCAATTAATAAACATAACTTTGGTTACTTTTTGTACATTAAAAAATAGACAAATAGCCAGGCGTGGTGGTGCACGCCTTTAATTCCAGCACTTGGGAGGCAGAGGCAGGCAGATCTTTGTGAGTTCAAGGCCAGCCTGGTCTACATAGTGAGTTCCAGGACAGCTGGGGCTACAAGGAGACCCTGTCTCAAGAAAGACAAAAAAAAGAAAAAAAGACAAGTGAAGAATTGGATGTATGCCGTTAACAGCTGATAAAGCTGTAACCTTATCACTTTAAAAATGAAGAGAGGTCTCATCAATATAAAAATTATGCCCAATAGCAAAACAGTAAAGAATTTAATAGGAAACTGAGAGAACTTAAAGATGTTGCATTGTTCGCCATAATATAATGTTATAAACGAAAACAAACACACAAAAAATCAATGTCACCTGCGCGAGTCATCAAACACATGTTAGCTAACATAAGCCTCCAACATCTTCTGTAAAGCCTGCAAATGCGCGTGCCATGTCTAAATCATTTGTTAGCATCATAGTTCCCATTCCCTTGCTACACACTAGAGCACAAACTCTTGAACCACCCATAAAATATGTATCAAAATACCCAGCATTTTCTACGTTTTGATTAGCCAGTTATATATCAATACTTGTAGTCACTATTCTTCACAACAGTAAGAAGTTTAAAACAACATAACTGGCAAACAATAGAAAAAAGGGCAAATAAATATATTCTTTGGATAGACTTATGGTGTCATTGAAAATAATGTTTCTTTTTAAAATGTTAGATTAGGGGCTTTAGAGATAGCTTAGCAGCTAAGAGCACTGGCTGCTCATGCACAGAGGACTTGGGTTCAGTTCCCAGCACCCACATGGTGTCTAATAATTGTCTGTTAACTGTCCAGTTCAGGGGATCTGATACCCTCTTCTGGCCTCCATTTGCCTTACACCCCTACGGTGTACTCACATGCAGGGAATACACTCATATACATAAAATAAATGTAAATAAATAGGAATTTCAAATTATATGAGGAAAAGTCACAATAGTTTGTTAGGTGAGTAGAGTAACCTTCAAACTCATAAACTAAGTCAGGTATGGGGATACAGGTCTTTAATCCCAGCACTTTGGAGGCAGAGGCATGTGAATCTCTGTGAGATTGAGGTCAGCCTGTTATACAGAGCTAGTTTCAGGTCATCTGGCACTACAGGGAAACCCTGTCTCAAAAGAAATAAACAAAAAACAAACAAACCTCGTACTACATATTATTTAGTATCACCACAATACAAAACATATGTAATTGTTTAAAAACCATAGCAAGTTCTATATATATTAAATTATGACAACTTGTTAGTAATAAAATTTTCTTTTTCTTTTTTTTTAGGGGGGGAGGAAAGAGTTTATTCGGCTTACATCTCCTGGGTCATAGTTCATCACTAAGGGAGCCCAAGGCAGGAACTCAGGCCAGGAACCTAGAAGCAGGAGCTGACGCAAAGGAATGCTCCTTATTGGCTTGCTCCTCTGACCCATGCTCATCCTGCTTTCTTTTTTTTAAAAAAAAAAAAATAATTTATTGAGAATTTCATACATGCGTATAAGGTATTTTGATCAATAATTTACTGAGAATTTCATACAGGCATATAAGCATATGAGGTGTTTTGATCAAATCCATGCCCACTCCCTCCCCTCCAGCTCCTCCCATATCTCCCCATCACTTTTTTCTGATAATTTCATGTACTCTTTCTTCTTTTTTATGGGGCTTTTTGCTACTCTAACATTCCCCCCCTACAAAGAGGTAACCCTAAAATCTTTTAGGGATTAGATAAAAGCTCCCAAATACTTTCAACCTTTTTTGCCTTTGGAACAGAGTATGTTGCTAAGAGGCCCAAGGACAGTGTGACTTTCAGCCAAGAAACTGGCTACTTTTCTTTGGGGTCTTTTTACCCTAACTGCCTAGACAATTCCTACCTCCTATTTTGATCACACCATCCTCTGATGAGGTTACCCAAATTGCCAATAGGGAATCGGGATGCAGGCTGCTCTGGCTTCGTCCATGCTGAACAGGAACTCAGAGTGAGGCAATTGGAGTAACCCTTCAGTGGTACTCCAAAGACTCCCAAATTGCATAAGTCTTATCTCTAGGGGGAAAAGAAAGTCCTTGACTGGTGAATAGGAGATGTGAAGGAGAAGTAAAGGCAAGAGTAATTAGCATTAAAAGTTCTAGACAGGGAACTAGAAAAAAATCAGAACAGGGCAATTTTCAAATGTTCATATGAGAGTCCATTGGAATTTCTTGACAAAAGCTTCCAAAACATCCCTCTATTGGGTTCCTCCTTATTTTTCTTCTGTCTTCCAAGGCTGGACTTTAGACTAATGGATTCAAGATTTGCTTTCAGATATTCTGATAGCTGTTGGAGTGGTTAGAATCAGTGTCCATTCCCTCTCAAAAGTTTCTAGATAGGGGGAGAAAACAAAGTTATCCATCATTTGAGAACAATAGCTGGTTGTCTCCCTTAGCTACAGGTGGGCACTACAGTATTGCAGACCAAGATTTGAAGTCTTCCATCTGAGCAGCACTTTCTGATTAGGAACAAAATCATCAATGAGAAATAATTGTCTAAATAACTTTTTATATAGACTTAAGCCTCATGTCTGGGAAGTGTAATCCCTTGAATTCTTAAAGAAATATACTGACAACTTTACTCTTTGATTATACTTTCCTTTTGGGTGTTTAAGACCATACAGTTGGCCCAAATAAATCCATTTATTTTTACACTTAAGGTTGATTGAGGATCTGTTCCTCAGGGGTCAGATGGGCTGGAGAGAAGCCCCTGGCTCCTTTCTTTTATCAGTTCCATCCATGTGCAGATAAGACAAGGGTCCTGCTCAACCATGGCTGGATTCACTTGGAAGCATGAATGAGATGTTTCCTCTGTGTTGACCCTTCTCTTTGTAGACTGGACACTGGTTCAAGTCCATCTTGTGGGGTCTCCATGGCCTCCCTGAACAAGAGGACAGGTGACTCACCACAGTTACAGGACATTTTGAGAGATGTTCCATAGTTCCCTGGAACTTAGTCAACCTTGGAGGGCAAGGGGCAAATATTGTCCTTTAAGTCCCTCTGACCACATTAGTGTAGGCCTCAAGGTATGGCTGTTAAACATCCATAGATAAAGCTTGGGTGAAAAATCAAATATTGTCAGATAAACTTTGACTAGATATATATTTTGTTCCTTAAACTAGTTGACTAACCTATGACCTTAGAAATTTGAAGATTCTGTATATATTATTTTTGTCTCATCTTTTATATATCATAACAAACCTACACAGGCCTTCATCACTTGCTTAGGCTTTCTCATTTTTTCTATTTTTGGAAAATACCTCCATTCCCATATGCTTTTAACATTTTTTACATTCTCATTTCCTTTTTTTAAAAATAATTATGAGACACAATAGCATTAACAAATAAATTTTCCATCTGTTGTGAGACTTCTTTTCCTGGGGATCTAAGCAAGGCTTATTCCTTTTCAAGGTTCTAGGGTTGAACTGAGGGGTTGCTGAGGTGTATGTATGACCTGAGGGTGTGCACACTGGAAAGGCTTTACCCAGCATGGGTCATGCCTTCTCTTCTTAGCCTTCCCCAGTTTGTATACTTTATCCCTCCCCATATCCAGGAGGCCATGTGTGATTAGAGCCAAATTACGTAAAGTTGGCTGGGAAGAGCGGCTCTATACTCTGGTGGTACTAAGTGAAGTAACACAGACTCAGAAAAACAAAAGATGTATGTTCTCCCTCGTAAGTGGATCCTAACACTAAGTCCTTTTAAATTTCAGGTCCTTTTAATAAGCTTGTGCTGTACAGCAGTCTCTTCTGTGTGAAATAACCACCATCATCACGACTTCAGCTGTGCCTGATTGCTAAACATCGTCACAATTGGGCTTGTTGACGGTTGTGCTCATTCTTTTTCTTTTTTAATGTACAGTTTTACTGAATTTTTGTGCATTTCCTACAATATGTCTTAATCATATTAGCCCCCTCTTCCCTATCTGCACCTCCCCCATAACCCACCTACCAGATTTCATGCATTCTGTCATATATGTTAAGGCCTATCGAGTCATGTTTGTGTTCCCCAGAAGTCCCCTGGTTCATCCACTGGAGCCTGTTCAGCCTATTCAGAGTCACTCCCTTACAGAAGACTTACTTTTCCTTGTTGGTACTCATACTTTTTCTACTTATTTTAAGACATGGGCTATCTAGTCTTTTATAATTATTCAAATGATGAAGAAATTAATAGTGGCTACTATTTTTTAATGAAGCTTTAGGAGATCTCTACAGCTCTTTGTGTGATTTTTTTTTTTTTCAGTTTTTACTGCTTGATCTTCTAAGGGTACCAAAACCAATACCACAGGTTGGAGTGGTTTAAACCACAGAGCATTTCCACTGTTCTGGAGATGAAGGACACCACGACAAGGCATTGGCTGCATCTGTTCCTGGCAGGGACTCTCTTCCTGTCTTTCAGATGGCTGCCTTCTCGTTCTCACATGGCAGAGAGAAAGCGATCATGTTCTCTCTTCTTTTCTCTCTTTTTACTTTTTTGTGTGTATGTGCATGTGTGCACGTGTGTGGAAGGCAGCAGTCAACTTTGGATGTCTTCCTCAGTCATGCCCCACATTGCTTTTAAAGGCAGGGGCTCTCACTTTTACCTGGAGCTCTCCCATTCAGTGAGGCCAGCTGCCCAGGAAGCAGCAAGGATCTACTTGTGACTGCCTCCCTAGCACTGGAATTATAGGTCTTGTATTTGTACCAGAAGCACTGTACCAACAGAACCATCTCCTCGGCACTGTTCTCTTCCTTTTCTTATAAGGTCATTAATCCTGTCTAATTGGGGCCCTAACCTCATGATTTCATTTAACCTTCATTACCCCCTAAAAGTCCTATATCCAAATACAGTTACAGTGAGGCTTAGGGATTCTTCATCTGATTGTGGGTCGGGGTGGAGGGATAGGACTCAATTTAGTTCTTAATGATCACTGCATTTTTTTTTTTTCCAATTTCAAGGGAAACAAAAGGTATGGTAGCTGAATATCTTTCTGGGCCTGAAACAGTAGGAAGCTGTCAGAGATATTCAAATAAATTGGCATCTGGGACAAACATATATAATTTGAAAAGTTCCAACAAGAAGTTAAATATAAGAACTACATTACCACTTAAATGCCACTGTTCTATGGAGATCATGTTTTCCATGTATAATCAGAAAAATGAATGTAACCCAATCAAAGCACAGGAACGGCAAAATATGAGTTTAACATATGCTTATTTCACTTGGTTTGCAGTAAGACAAAGTCAATGAGTTTACAAAAATCTTTTCAAAATAAATTTGAAAATAAGATATTGTCACTACAATTAGGTTCAAAAATATCTAGTCTTAAAGACATCCTTGATTCTTAGTTTTGCATATGTACATAAGTTTATTTAAGTGCTTTTTATTACAGTAAATAATAGAAATTAGATGTTCATGGTAAAGGAACTCTTCTCTATGAATAGCTAACCCTCACTCATACTCTGCTTTGCAAGTGTAATTGTCATATCACAGGTTTCCTCGAGGCAGGACACAGGGGCATCAAGGACCTGTGCACTCCCTGCTGATAGTAGATACTAGCCCATGCAAATCAAAGAGAACTATTTCTCATTACTTCAGCTTCTGCTCTTGCATTTGGAACTGTTTCTTAGCTGAGAACATGGGGATTCTAAGATGTTATAGCATCATGACATTATTACAGAGATGGGAGAAGACAAATGCTTCAGACTAGAGAAGAGGCACCTAGGCAAATATCAGTCAGACAAAAGATGTTGGTCCTGAAGAGAAAGCCACTAACCCTGGAGAGAGAGCTGCCTTGGTGTTTTGATGACTGATGAGACAAGCCCAGTTGGAGATGATTGTTGCTCTAGCAATGTTCAAAGAGGGTGCAGTTAAATCATCCACAATAGCCACAGTAGTGAGAACAGTTGAGAGAAAGTCAGCATTGGATAAGACTCGAATACCACGTGGGGGTTTCACTATATCAAAGGTAGTAGGGAAAAGTATTTTGAAATGTGCCTGTTTACCATTCATTCAGTAAAAGTCCCAACCGTTGGAACTCTCAGTGTCTTTGCAGGCAGTACTGTTTGCCAGATCCTACTGGAAAACCAGGACACCATTCTCCTGTTGCTGTAAGCTTTGTTCACATTCTATCCTAAAAGGGTCTTCTTTCAGCTGGAGAGCTTGCAATGTCTAACAGATCACCAAGAATCTCACACAGTTCCCTAAACAAACTATACAGCCTACGAAAGGAAAAGGAAGAGGAAAGAAAGAATTATTTATTTTAAAAATATTTTATTCATTATTTTTATGTGTATAAGTGTATCACCTGTGTGTATATAAGTGCACCCATGTTGCGCAATGCCTACGGAGGTGAGAAGTCCATGGTGGATTGCCTTGGAACTGAAGTTACAGATGGTTGTTAATCACCATGTGGGTGCTGGGAATTGAACCCGGTCTTCTGCAAGAGCAGCCAGTGCTCTTAACTGTTGAGTCATCTCTCCAGCCCCAGAAAGAATTCTTTCTTGAAAGAATCTCTAGGATTCTTGTTCTGTATCAATGCCACATCGATGTTTCCAAAACTCTGTCCCTTTGCCCTCTTTAATTTCAGAGACAAGCTGTGGCTCTAGCATTTTAGTTTGGGATAACATTACAGGTTGAATCTGCCCTCTCACAACTCAGGTTGAAGTTCTAATTCCTAATACAACCACATTTGAAGATAGAGCCTATGAGGAGATAAATAAGGTTAAATATGGGCAAAGGGGAGGGGCTCTAACATGACAGGACTGTTTTCCTTATAAGAAGATGTAGATATAACACAGCCATTTCTCCTCACACACAAAGGAAAGGCTATTCAAGGATACAGCTAGAATATGGCCCTTAGCAAACAGAAAAAGAGGCCTTATCAAAAACCAGTCTCATCAGCTTAGGACTTCAACCATCTTGGGCATTCAGCCATCACAATGTAGCAAGATAAACTCATGTTGTACAAGCCACCTAGTCTGTATTTTCTATGGCAGACTCCTAGTAACTTTTCTGTTGCTTTGATAAAATATGCTGACAAAAGTAATTTAGGAAGAAAGGGTTTATTTTGGCTTTCAGTTCTAGAGGGACGCAGTCCATCATGGTGGGGAAGGCTTGGCAGCAGCTAAAGAAGACAGAGTTGCAGGAGCAGGAGGCTGGCTGGTCACACTGCATGCACACCCAGGAAGTAGAGAGTGAACAGGAAGCAGGGCTTGACTATAAAGCCTCAAGGTTCATTCCCAGGGAGGTTCATTCCTCACTTTCTCCAGCAAGGCCCCATCTTCTAAACAGTCCACAACCTTGCCAACAGCACCAACAAGCTGGGGACCAAGTATTCAAACACATGAACCCGAGGGGACATTTCATAGTCAAACCACAGCATAGTCTAAGAAGACTGATGCATGTTACTTTCAAACAACCTCTCAGTTCATTCATCTCTCTCCCTATTCATCAGGGTAAATACTGCATAAATTCACACAGCCCTGCCTTTGGGTGTGGTAACTCTCATTCTTGTTAATACTTTCTCTGACAAATTGTTTATACTAGCCCCTTCTTCAAGTTCTGTCAAAGGAACTAATGGTTTCCTTTGTAGAGCACTGTCTCTAGCCCCAGATGGACAAAATACTCCCTTAGACAGCCTACTGAATTTTCTACCTGCACTACTAACTTGACCTTTATCACATTCTGTTAGCCCTTATCTAAGAGGAATATTACTTTCTTATCACTTTCTTTATCATATAAACTTGTCTTATGAGAACAATCTGCAGTCATCATAAAAAATAGGAACACACAAGGACATAAGAAAGAAAAATAAAGGATAATATGACCCAACCAAAAAAAAAATACAGCAGCAAAGCCCTTCCGTGCTGTTTTCAATTTGTCTATATGTATAGAATTTAGCTCCACATGCCTTAGATTATGTTTCTTTTACTTAGTGTATCTCGACCACACTTGTTGTCATTATTCAGTCTAAAAGCTAATTATAATTGAGTTATAGTATTCTATCTGATGTGCTGTAATTCACTTAATCAATTTTCTTTTGATGAGTTTTTAAGTTACTGTTATTTTATCTCTATTGTAAATATATCTGTGATAAATATCTTTATCAAACAAACTTTGCAAAAAATCATGTAAATGTCCTTGAGTTGTGTTATGATTTGAGAGTTAAATATCCCCCACAGTTTCATGACAACTGATGACACTGGTTAGAGGAACTGTGGAAACTTTAGGAGATGAGGCCTGGCAGAACAGGGCACTAGCGTAGGCTTTGAAGGCTACAGCCATCCTTGGTTCTCATCTCCACTTCCTGATCTGTGAACATGTGAGAAGCAGCAGCACATTCTCCTGTTACCATGGACTCCACCATGAACCTTGCTCTGATGGACTGAGACCATAAGCCAAAATAAACCCTTTCCCCCTTAATGCTTCTGACAGGTATATTGTCACCGCAAGGAGAAAAGCTAATTGATGCAGAATGAATCCCCGAAGTACAAGTGTGTTTGTTTGTGAGGCACATACCAGATAACTGCCCCCCACCAAAGTTATATCTCCATTAAAATGAGTGTCAGTTTCTTGCACCCATTTTTTTTCTTCTTTAATTTTTTAATGGGGATTTTGGTTACTCCACCATTCCACCCTCTGAAGAGGTAACCAAAATCTTTTAAGGATTAGATAAATGCTCCCAAATACTTTTGACATTTTTGGCCTTTGGAACAGAGTATGTTGCTAAGGGGCCCAAGGACATTGTGACTTTTAGCCAAGAAACTGGCTACTTTTCTTTAGGGTCTTTTTACCCTAACTGCCTAGACAATTCTTACCTCCTATTCCTATCACACGATATTCTGATGAGGTTACCCAAATTGTCAATAGGAAATTGGGACACAGACCACTCTGGGTTCTTCCATGCTGAACATGGACGCAGGGTGAGGCAATTGGAGTAACCCCTCAGTGGGTCTATCTAAAAGACTCCCAAATTGCATAACTCTTATCTCTAAGGAGAAAAGAAAATCCTTGAATCATGAATAGGAGATGTAAATGAGAAGTAAAGCAAGAGTAATTAACATTACAAGTTCAAGACAGGGAACTAGAAAAAAATCAGAACAGGGCTGTTTTCAAATGTTCCTATGAGAGTCCATTGGAATTTCTTGACAAGGGCTTCCGAAAGCATCCCTCTATTGGGTTCCTCCTCATTTTTCTTTTGTCTTCCAAGGCTGGATTCTAGAGTGATGGATTCAGGATTTGCTTTCAGGTATTTTGATAGCTGTTGGAGTGGTTAGAATCAGTGTCTGTTCCCTCTCAAAGGCTTCTAGATAGGGGGAGAAAACAAATTTATCCATTGTTTTAGAACAATAGCTAGTTATCTCCCTTAACTCCAGGTGGGCACTACAGTATTGGAGACCAAGATTTGAAGTCTTACATCTGAGCAGCACTTTCTGATTAGGAACAAAATAATCAATGAGAAATAACTGTCTAAATGACTTTTTATATAGACTTAAGTTTAATGTCTGGGAAGTGTAATCCCTTGAACTCTTAAAGAAATATACTGATGACTTTACTCTTTGATTATACTTTCCTTTTGGGTTTTTAAGACCATACAGTTGGCCCAAATAAATCAATTTATTTTTACACTTAAGGTCATTTGAGGATCTGTTTCTCAGGGGTCACATGGGCTTGCGAGGAGTTCCTGACTCCTTTCTTTTACCAGTTTCATCTATGTGCAGATAAGTCAAAGGTCCTGCTTGACCATGTCTAGCTTCACTTGGAAGCATGAATGAGATGCTTCCTCTGAGTTGACCCTCCTCTTTGTAGACTGGACACTGGTTCAAGTCCATATTTTGGGGTCTCCATGGCCTTCCTGAACAAGAGGACAGGTGATTCACCACAGTTGCAGGACATTTTGAGAGATGTTCCATGGTCCCCTGGAACTTAGTCGACCTTGGAGTGCAAGGGTCAAAAACTGTCCTTTAAGTCCCTCTGACTTAGGCCTCAAATTATGGCTGGCAAACATCCAGTAAGCTTAGGTTCACCAGTCTAGTACTTTTAATTATCATGTGCTATGTAGGTAAGACTTGGGTAGAAATATATATATATATATATATTCCTTAAACTAGTTGCTAAACTATGACCATAGAAAATTTAAGATTGTGTATATATTGGGGCTGGAGAGATGGCTCAGCAGTTAAGAATACTGACTGTTCTTACAGAAGACTCAGGTTCGAAACCCAGCATCCACAAAGCAGCTAACCACTATCCATAACTCCAGTACCAGGGGATCCGACAGCCTCTTCTGCCTTCTGTGGGCATTGTACAACATGGATGCACTTACCTACATGCAGGCATAACACTCATACACATAAAAATAAATGAAAAATAAAAATTTAAAAAGTTGTTCAAAAAAAGGTTACACATATATTATTTTTGTCTCATCCTTTATATATCATATCAAACCTACAAAGACCTTCATCACTTGCTTAGGCTTTCTCATTTTTTTCTGTCTGTTTTGGAAAATATCTCCTTTCAACATCTTTTACATTCTCATGTTCTTTTTTTTAAAATAATTATGTGATATAATAGCATTAACAAATAAATTTTTCATCTATTGTGAGAATTCTTTTCCTGGGGATATTAAGCAATGCTTATTCCCTTTTAAGTTTCTAGTCTCAAGTCAATATTTGCTTAAAGTTTTACTGGTGAACCAATGAATTTATTGTTCTCACTTACAGAGATAATTGAGGGGTTGCTGAGGTGTATGTATGACCTGAGGGTATGCACACTGGAAAGCCTTTACCCAGCATGGGTCATGCCTTCTCTTCCTAGCCTTTCCCAGATTGTATACTTTATCCTTCCCCAAATCCAGGAGGCCATGTGTGATTAGGGCCAAATTAGATACAGATGGCTGGGAAGAGAGGCTGGAAAATCTGGTCAGGGTCCAATGACCCTGCTTGGCCTCCTTTAATGTCAACAAGCCCAATTGTGATGATGTTTGGCAATCAGGCTCAGTTGAAATCATGATGATGGTAGTTATTTCATGCAGAAGGGACTGCTATATAGCACCATCTTATTAAAAGGACCTGGAACTTTAAAGGATTTGCTGCTAGGAGCCACATATGAAAGAGAACATATTTTGTTTTTCTGAGTCTGTGTTACTTCACTTAGTATAATAGTTTCTACATCCATCCATTTACATGCAATTTTTATTATTTCATCTTTCTTTACTGCTGAATAGAACTCCATTGTGTGAATATACCATATTTTTGTTAACCACTCATCAGTTGAGGGACACTTAGGTTGCTTCCATCTCTTAGCTATTGTGAAAAGAGCTGCAACAAACATAGTTGTACAAGTGTCTCTACAGTAGGATGAGTCCTTTGGGTATATGGCAAGGAGTCTTATAATCGGGTCATATGGTAGTTTCATTTTTAGTTTTTTAAGAGTTTTCCACACTGTTTTCCGTAGAGGTTGCACGAGTTTGTAATCCCACCAGCAGTGAATGAGCTTTCCCCTTTCTCTACATCCTCCCCAGCATTTGGTATCATTTGTTTTCTTGATCCTAGCCAGTCTGATTGGGGCATAAGGTGATACATTAAGGTGGTTTTAATTTACAGTTCCCTAATTACTAATGATGTTGAACACTTTTTAGATGTTTCTTAGCCATCTTTATGTCTTCCTTTGAGAACTGTTTAGATATTTAACCCATCTTTTAATTGGGTCACTTGGTTTCTCAATTCTTAGTTTTATGAGTTCTTTATATATTCTGGATGTTAAAATTCTGGCAGATGTGTCACTGGTGAAGATTTTTTTCCCATTCTGTGGGTTTTCTCTTCACTCTTTTGATTGTTTCTTTTTCTGTAAAGGTTTTTAGTTTAATGAGGTCCCACTTGTTGATTGCTGACCTTAATTCCTGAGCAACTGCTGATTTAGAAAATCCTTTCCTACACCTATATCTTGTAAGTTACTGCCAATATTTTCTTCTAATGGTTTCATGGTTTCCAGTTTCACATTGAAGTCTTTGATCCATTTGGAGTGACTTTTGTGCAAGATGAAAGATAAGAATCTAGTTTCATTCTTCTACAGGTGGAGATTCAGTTTTGCCAGCACCATTTGTTGAAGATGCTCTTTTCTCCATTGTGTGTCCTTGGCAACTTTATCAAACATCAGGTGACTGAAATTGTGTGTACTTGGGTTTGGTTCTTCAATGATGTTCCATTGATATATATGTCTATTTTTGTGCCAGTACCATGCTGTTTTTATGACTATAGTTCTGTAGTATACTTTGAGATCTGGTATAGTAATTCTCCCAGCATTGTTCTTTGTCCTCAGGGTTGCTTTGGCTATTTGGGGGATCTTTTGTGCTTCCATACAAATTTAAGGATGGTTTTTCTAATTCTGTGAAGTATGTCATGGGGATTTTGATTGGGATTGCATTGAATCTATATATTGCTTTTGGTAGAATGGTAATTTTCACAATACTACCTTTTCCAATCCATTGGCAAAGGAGTTCCTTCCATCTGCTGATGTCTTCCTCAGTCACTTTCTTTTATGATTTAAATTTTTCATTGAAGAGATCTTTAGTGTCTTTGGTCTGATTTATTCAAGACATTTTACTTTTATTCAGCTATTGTGAATGGGAACATTTCCCTGTATTCTTTCACCAATTGCTTGTTATTGGTATATAGAAATGCTAGTGATTTTTGAAGATTGATTTTATAAACTGCCACTATACTGAAAGTGTTGATCAGTTCTAGGAATATTCTGATGGAACTTTTGGGATCTCTTAGGTATAGTATCTTATTGTCTGCATAATGCTATAGGTTGACCTCTTCTTTTCCAGTATTGCTCTAGCTAGAGTTTCAAGCACTATGTTGAAAAGGAGTGGAGATAGTGAACATTCTTGTCTGGTTCCTGATTTTAGTGCGAATGCTTCCAGTTTTTCTCCATTTAGATTGATGTTGGCTGTGGGTTTGTTGTATATAGCTTTAATTATGTTGAAATATTTTCCTTCCAGTCCAATTCCATCTAGAACTTTGAACATAAATGCATGCTGAATTTTGTCAAAAATCTTTTCTGCATCTAGTGAGATGACAATGTGGTTTTTATCTTTGAGTCCATTTATATGATTAATGATGTTTATTGACTTGTGTATATTGAACCATCCCTGCATCTCTGG
>NW_008330735.1:4089976-4092015 GCF_000622305.1 Nannospalax galili
TTTGGGTATTAGAGTGATGCTGGCTTCATAGAAGGAATTTTGGAGTTCTCCCTCTGTTTCTACCATTTTGAATAATTTAACTAGTATTGGTTGGAAGTCTTCTTTAAATGTCTGGTAGAATTCTTCTGTAAATCCATCTGGGCCTGGGCTTTTTTTAGTGGGAGGCTTTGTATGTTTCAATTTTATTGTATGTTATGGGCCTATTTAAACTGTTGATCTCTTCTTGGTTTAACTTTGGTGGTTCCCATGATTTCAGATATACATCTGTTTCTTTTAGATTTTCAGATTTAGTGGCATATAGATTTTTAAAATATTCCCTTATAATGGTCTGGATCTTTTGGGTGTCTGTTATGATGCTTCCCCTTTCATCTCTGATTTTGTTGATTTGGATTTGCTCTTTCTTTCTTTTCCTTAACTGGGCTCAGGGTCTGTCTATCTTGTTTAGCTTTTCAAAGACACAGCTCTTAGATGCATTGATCCTTTGTATTGTTTCCTTTGTTTCTATTTCATTAACTTCTGCTCTGATTTTTGTTGTTTCCTCTCTTCTCCTGTGTTTGGATTTCATTTGTCCTTTCCTTTTCAGTGTCTTGAATTGTAGTGTTAAGTCATTTATTTGGCTCTTTCTAATTCTTTAATGT
This sequence comes from Nannospalax galili, assembly GCF_000622305.1. Taxonomy (NCBI): domain Eukaryota; kingdom Metazoa; phylum Chordata; class Mammalia; order Rodentia; family Spalacidae; genus Nannospalax; species Nannospalax galili. The sequence goes on from NW_008330735.1 coordinate 4,090,615, forward strand.
AGGCACTTAGAGCTATAAACTTCCCTCTTAGGATTACTCTTAAGGTGTCCCAGAGGTTGTATTGTGTTGTATTGTCCTTTTTGTTGAATTCAGGAATTCTTTCATTTCTTTCTTGATTTCTCCTCTGACCCACTCATTGTTTAGGAGTGTGTTGTTCAATTGCCAGGAGTTCATGTAGTGACTTGGGCTTTGTCCAGCGTTGATTTTGAGCTTTGTTTCATTGTGTTCTGATAGAATGCATGGAATTATTTCACTTTTTTTTTTGTTAAGGTTTGTTTTGTGGCCCAGAATGTGATCAGTTTTTGAAAAAGTTCCATGCGGTGCTGAGTAGAAAGTGTATTCTTTGGTGCTTGGGTGGTATATTCTAAAGATGTCTGTTAGGTCCATTTGATGTAGGGTATCATTTAATTCAGACATCTCTCTGTTTATTCTTTGTCCAGTTGACCTGTCTAATGGAGACAGTGGGTAATTAATTCCCCTACTATTACTGAGTTGGGGTTAATCTGCGTTTTAAAGTCCTGTAGCATTATATTTATGAATTTGGGTGCACCAGAGTTTGGTGCATATATGTTAAGGATTGTAACATCTTCTTCGTTAACTGTTCCTTTGATCAAAAGGAAGTGACCCTCTTTATCTCTTCTGATCAGTTTTATTTTGAAGTCTGTTTTGTCAGATATTAGAATTGCAACCCCTGCTTGTTTCTTAGTGCCATTTTCTTGGAATATTCTTTTCCATCCTTTTACCTTAAGGTAGTGCCTTTCCTTGAAGGTGAGAAGGGTTTCTTGCAGACCACAAAGAAATGGATTTTGTTTCTTAATCCATTCCCTTAGCCTGTGTCTTTTGACTGGGGAGTTCAGTCCATTGATATTTAAGGTTATTATTGAAAAATGTGCATTGGTTGCCATCATTTTGATTGCTGTTTGTTTTCTCTGTCTAATTTTCTGTTTCCTCAATTATATATATTTTTGTTTGTTTGTTAGAAGAAGCATTTCATTACAACAGCATTAACCTATTCAATAACATTTTTCTGAGCTAGGGTACATCTCTTTCAAAATTGGCTGTGTATTTTTAGGTTTACAGATGAATATATAGCTAAAAGTTACTTGACAAACAGCAAAGCCAGACAGGCGATACCTTCATTCGAGCCTGGATGGATAAAGGCTCTTCCAGATAGTAACCCAACACACTACTGGAAAAATGAACAGCAGACCCCAATTCTATCCAAAGGAATACTGACAATGGATTGTCGTAGATGAGGAACAGCTGATCCTCCTGGAACAGGGACCTCTGGCTGACTAGATTTACCAGAAGGGCAGATGGGGGGAATGGATGGGGGTGCTGACAGCACAGTGGACAGTGGCAGGGATGACAGAGTATGGAGGCTCTAGTGGGAGAGGAAGG
>NW_008330735.1:4092033-4095862 GCF_000622305.1 Nannospalax galili
ATATTCATACTCAGATGCCAAGTAACTCAGAAAGTAAGCGATTGTGACCAGTAATAGTCATATATATAGAGAGATTAGAAATGCATGTGAAAATGTCTCAATGTCAATTGCCTTAAAATGAATTTTTCTTTATGAAACTGTGTATTTTCACAATGAAGTGGAGATCTTTTTTAAACGTTAAAACCTCATTTAATTTTATGTCTTATAGAGTTTATAATGAGTAAAAGATTGTACAAGTGTAATAATTCATCAATTATACTTTTATTTATTTTCTTTCATTGCCCCTGGGGTATAGTTGTTTATCTCTATGCTCTTTATATTGCTTCAAGTATTCTTTGAAGGGCTGGTTTTGTAGACATGTGTTCTTTCAGGCTATTTGTGTCATGGAAGATTTTTCTTTCGCCCTCAAGTATAATAGACGTTTTTCCTGGGTATAGTATTCTGGGCTGGCATCTATTTTCATGTAGAACTGGAAATACCTTGGTCCAGGCTCTTCTGGCTTTCATAGTTTGCATTGATAAGTCAGCTGTAATTCTGATGGGCTTTCCTTTGTATGTGACTTGTTGTTTTTCTTTTGCTGCTTTCAGTATTTTCTCTTTGTTCTGTACATTTAGTGTTTTTACTATGATATCTCATGGGGAGTTTCTTTTCTGATCCTGTATATTTGGTGTTCTATGTGGTTCCTGTATTTGTATGGGGATGTTTTTCTTTAATTTCAGGAAATTCTCTTCTTGCACCCATTTAAATACTGGATATGTTTGCAAAATACTTACCAACTTGAAGAGACTTCTGGATAAGGTGGTAGACTACAGAATGCTTCTGTGAGAGCTGGTGACAGAAAGATTCAGAATAAGAAAAAATGGGCTTTATCCTAAATTGAGAAACAGAGGTAAAGCTTCAGAAATCCACAAAAAAGTAAAGGACACTGGGAAAGAGCAAGAGCAAATATTCTCCACCACTGACACAGTCCCAGTGGCACAGTCCCTTGACAGGGGAGAGGACTCAGTAGAATCTTCAAAGAGGTAAGGCAGATGAAACAGGCAGTCCTAGCCTCAAACCAATTCACACTCTTTATGAGTCTTACTAATTTCAGGATTTAGTGAAACAGTGATTCCTCTGATGGGCAGGTCAAGGTGAAGAAAAGTCCCATTTTGTTTCACTACATGACTCAGAGTACAGTGGGCACTGGCCTTGTGCCATTTTGAGAGAGAATCTATTGTTAAGAACTGTCTACCCTGGGGACCTGAGATCAGGGAATATTCAGATTGGAGAGCTTTCATTTGGCCTGCCACAACAACTGAATGAGGAAAGGCTCAGAAGGGTAGCTGTGTAGTTCCTGCGAAATTCAAAACAAGTCACATGCTTTCTTATTTCAAAAGGGAAGAACTGGGCACACCATGCAAAACCAAAGACCAGTAATGCAGCTGACATCTGGGACATACTCACAATCTTCTGGGCTCCAAATAGCTTGGGCAGCTCCACATCTATGACTCTGCCATCCAAAACACACACAGCTTATCTGGTAGGCTCAAGACAGCCCACTCCACATCTGCTGCATCCTTGGGGTTCATCCATGCTTTTGGCATCTCCAGTATGCTGGAGTCTCCACTACAACTGAAGCTGCACCTTCACCAATGGCCTCTTCTGGGCGCTCACAGTGCTATGCCTCTGCTCTTCTCCCTGATCCCTTAATGCCTTCAAAACCTTCAAGTACTACATGGGAGACTCTTACACATTGCCAAGTTCTGGTTTCCAGCATGGGCCCCCCTCTGGACCACAGCTTCTCTGTGCTGACCCTGTGAAATATTTCCCAGAATATTTCACCTCAGTGATGCTGATCTCTTGCTAATCACAGCTGATTCTTCAGCCCCAGTTGAGCAGCATCAATTGTCCCACTGAAGCATAGGTTTCATTTCCACAAATTCTTAACACAAAATATCACATGAACGGTCCTGATAGTCTTTTTTTCCCTCTGAAACTTCACAAGCCATGCCTCCATCGTCTCCACTTTTCTCATTATTATATCTTTCAGGTTCCCACAGAACAGCCCACTTAGCTCTGAGCACTCAAAAGCTTTTTCAGCCTCAAATTCTGAAACTTCCACAATCCTCCCCAGAGCAATATTATCAGATCTGTCACAGTAAGGCCTCACTCTTGGTACCTATTTCTCTTCTAGTTTGCTTTGATAAAACACTCTAACCAAAAACAACTGGGGAGGGAAGGGTTTATTGCATCTTACACTTCCAAGTGACACTTCATCATTGAGGTACAGAAACTCAAGGCAGGAACCTGGAGGCAGGAGTTGAAGCACAGACCAGAAAGGAATGCTGCTTGCTGGTACATTTCTTCTGGCTTGTTTAGCTTCATTTCTTATTCAGCCCAGGCCCACCTGCTCAGAGATGCCACCACCCACAGTACATCAATTATCAATCACGAAAATGCCCCACAGACATGCCTATAGGCCAGTCCAATGGAGGTGCTCAACAGAGGCTCTTTCTTTCCAGTTTCTGTCAAGGTGACAAAACCTAAGCAGCACATTGAGCAATGTTTTGCCTTTGCCTTTTTTTCAGCCTTTTTTCTTGTCACCCACATTTCCTCTCCCTCTCCTGTACATTTATTTAGTAGTGTTCTGACTTTACCTTATTGCCTTTTTAATCCTCACGTTTTTATTTGTGAGTCCTCTTCTTATATTTAGCTACTTTTGTTTTCAAATTTTTTACTACTGGGAAATCTTTTCTTTTTCCTTTTCACATTTTATCTTATCTCTCACCCTTTCACTCTTCTCTGCAGTATAGTCTTCTCTACCCTCCTCTCATTTTTCATCTCTTCAGTCTGGCTTCTCCTCATTTTCTCCCTTTTCCTTGCCTCCTTCATCTCATTCATTTACTGTTTCCACACTTACCCTAAATAATTTCTAATACCATAGTACGTTCTATATTGGATCGGCATATTCAGTTCTATGGTCTTTCTCTTAGTGGTCTGTACTGATTCTAAGCACATTTCAATATATTATGGTTTGATGTTGGTGTTGATGCAGTGGTTAATTTTTTCCTCCCTGAATGATACCGGGGTTTGAGCCATCAGGTGCATGTTGATCAATCAGAAGACTCCCCTGTCAATATAACCCAGATATAAATTGTATAAATTGAAATGCAGAAACGCAAGCAGCATGAAAAAGCAACAAACTTGAAGATACTGAAATAGGTAAAATGTCAGGTAAACACTTGAAAATTTTTTTTTAAATTTTTAAAAATGATTTATTTAATAAACAACATACTTAGAAGAAGCATATCATTACAACACAATTGACATATTCAATAACAGTTTCCTGAGGTAGGATGCATCTCTTTCAAAATTGGCTGTAAATTTTTAGGTTTACAGTTAATTATTACAGTTATACAATATTGTACTCAGTATAAACCCTATAAGACATAAATTAAATGATGTTTTAACCTTTAAAAAAGTTCTCCATTTCATTATTAAAATACACAGTTCATATAGGAAAATTCTTTTTCAATGCAATTGACATTGGATGTTTGCACATGCATTTCTAATCTCTAAATATCTGATTATTACTAGTCACAGTTGGTTACTTTCTGAGCTTCTAGGCATCTGAGCATGGATATAAAGTCATCAGGTAGATTTCAATGGTAATGTTTTTCACATCTACTAATTTTTTTTTTCATTACATCATTAACATATTCAATAACAATTTCCAGAGCAAAGATGCTTCTCTTTCAAAATTAGCTGTAAATTTTGAGGTTCACAGTTAAATTAATACAGTTATACAATATTGAACTCAGCATAACCCTTATAAGACCACTTGAAG
>NW_008330735.1:4101204-4123416 GCF_000622305.1 Nannospalax galili
GACTGAGTTGCTCTGGGTGAGAAGGGTCAGGAAGCAGTATTGGTTCCCCAGGTGTCTGGGGCCCCGAGACTAGGAATGGCGCAGGGCTCAAACTAGGAGTATAGAACGGCGAGGCGGGGGGATGGAAGGGTGAATGTGGCTTAGGGAGTCCCGGCTCGGAGAGCTGCGCTATCGACTTACCCCAAGAGGTCTGAGGATAGTAGTCAACAGTTGAAATTTTTTTCTGGTGAAAATAACTAATGATCTGAAGGAAAACACAAACAGAATTCAGTTCAGACCATAGAGAGGAAAGTAGGCTACACAGGAGGGAAAAGCCAACAAAGTGGATTAGAAGAATCACTAATATGGATGCAAAGATTAGTAACATGGTAAAAAAAAAAAGTTCCCCCAAAGGAATTGAGATGTTTGGAAAAATAAAGAAATGCTGGACTAGAAAAACTCAGTGAATCAAATGAAAAATACCAGGACGGAGGGCAGAATTGGGGCATTCAAATATCAATAGAGGAAAATGAGCATGATCCCAACATCCAGAAACTCTAGCATATGATTAGGAGAATAAACACTAAAGGCATAGAGAATCTACTCAAAGAAATTGTGGTAAGAAATTCCCCAAATCTAGAGAAAAAATAGACATTCAAATACAAGAAGCATTTAGAATTCCAAACAGACATAGCAGACATGACCAGAGAAGAACCTCTCTATGACATATTATAGTCAAAATGCCAAAAATTGGTAAGAGAGTCCAGAGACATGGCTCAGTAAGTAAAGTGTTTGCCACATAAACATGAAGACCTGTGTTTGAACCCTCAGCATTCACATAAAAGCTGTGGTGCCACAATGTGTGTAGGAATGACCTTTCTGGACAAATGGAACGTTCTCTAATCTTGAAACAAAAGTTAGTCATATATTTTGGGACCACCTAACATTATCTCATGTTTAAAATGTAAGAAAGCTTACCAGGCTTTGGGCTCCTTTTGAAACCTAAACATATAGGTTTAATCCCTCATGACCCCTTCCTTGCCCTGATCCAGAATTATGTGTGTATGTTCTTAAGTTGTGAAACTCTCAAGTGCTGAAAGCAGTGAGTAATCATTGAAAGAAACACAAATTATCCCATTTATTCTGTAAGCAGCAGGTGGGATTAGATTGATAACATCTGTTTATGATTGGGTATGTTGTTCTGGGTCAGTATGGGAGGGGCCAGAAGGGAAAATGATTTGATAAAATAGGTTCCTCATATGATACTGGATGTACTCGTTCAAAAAGAGAGAACAAGACCTTTGTTTAGAGATGGTTCTGAGAGAAATTTGAATGAATAAGTCCTCAGAATAGATCAGGCCCACCTTCAATTTTAATGGATGCTAGGAGTCAGTCTGTTTTTATTCAGGCATTACCAAAAGTAGCACTGCACTGCCAGAGGTGTGTGCTTGAAATCCTAGTTGTAGGGAGGTGAAGACAGGCATATATCTGGGGCTTGCTGGCCAGATCTCTTAGCTGAGCTCCAGGTTCAGTGAGAGAGTTACACATGTACACACACAACCACATACATCACATACACACAGGCACACACCCATAAAACAAAAGTAAACACGAAAAGAAAATAATTGATAAAGGAAAAATGTCAACTCACTACAAAGGCAGTAACATCAGCATAACTCCAAATATCTTGCCAGCCACCTCCAAATCCAAGAAGGTGTAGAATGATATTTTTCAGACCCTGAAATAAGAAACTGCCAGCTAAGAGTACTAAATTTGTCAAAATTATCTTTTAAAATTAGCGAAGAGAAAAGGATTTTTTTGTGTGTGTCTTTTTTTGAGACAGGGTCTCCTTGTAGCCCCAACTGTCCTGGAACTCACTATGTAGACCAGGCTGGCCTCGAACTCACAAAGATCCGCCTGCCTCTGCCTTCAAGTGCTGGGATTAAGAGTGTGCACCACCACGCCTGGTGAGATAAGGATATTTTAATGAACTCATGCAGTTCATGACTACCAGGCCAGCATTGCAGAAGATATTTAAAGGAGTGCTATGCACAGAGGAGGAAGAAAAAGTTCAATCATGAGAGTACAGGAAATAACTTTCAAGAGAGGAATGGCAGAGCAACAGAGGGCTCAGAAGGAATTTATGATTCAATACAGTAGAAAAGCAAACATGTGGTACTAATGTCGAGAAAGTAAAGAATAAACAGCAATCCAACCAACCATAAAGCAACCAGTAAAATTACAGTGATTAGTAAACATCTCTCTGTGATAACCTTAAACGTAAATGGCATCAGTTCACCAATAAGATGGTGACTGGATTTAAAAATTAGATCCAACCTTCTGTTGTCTCTAAGAAATATACCTTATGGGTAAAGAAGCCCACAGATTGAGAGTCAAAGGACAGTAACAATGTATCAAATGAATGGAAACCAAAAATAAGCTGGCACAGCTATTTTGATAACTAATAAAGGTGACTTCAAACCGAAATTAGTCAGAAGGGATAAATAAAACCACCACATATTAGTAAAGGGAGAAATTTATTAAGATGACATAACAATTTAAAATATATATGCATCAAGTGTTGAGGCTCCAAACTTCATAAAGACTAATAACCATAAAAACTCAGATAAGTCATCAGATTCTATAATAGTGGGTGATTCCAATAGACCACTGTTATCTCTAGGTAGGTCACTGAAATAAAAGATCAACAACAACAACAAACACTCAGCATTAAACTACACCACAGCTCAAATGGATCTTCTTAACAGGGATCTACAGAATATTATTCAACAAAAATAGAGTACACATTCTTCTTAGGAGTCATGGAACTTTCTCTAAAATACACACTATTCTAGGTCACAAAATAAGTCTTACCAAATACAAAGAATCAAAACAATATCTTAAATCTAATCATATCATAGTGCAACAAAACTAGAAATCAATAGTATAGAAACTACACAAATACCCAAAGATTGAACAACACAAGTTTGAATGATCAGTGAGTCATTGAAGAAATTGTGGGGAAATTTAAAAGTTCCTAGAGTCAAATAAAAATTAAAGTACAACCCACCAGAACCTTTGGCATGTAACTAAGGCAGTTCTAAGAGGAAAGTTTCTAGGTATGACTGTTTACATTTAAAAAATCAGAAATTTCTCAAATAAATAGCTTATTCTAAACTTCAAGGTCCTAGAAAAATAAGAACAATTCAAACTGAGAAGCAATAGAAGTCAGGAAATAATAAAGATCGGGGCAGAGACTAATGAAATGCACACTAAAAAAAAGATACACAGAAAGAAATACATACAAAGAAAGAATTGTGGGTTTGTTTGTTTTTTTTGAAAAACATAATTAAGATTGACAGACTCTTTGCCAAATTAATCAAAAGAGAAATAAGAACCAAACTAGTAAAGTTAGAGATGGGAAAGGGAAAGTTACTACAGAGAATCATTAGGAAGTTCTTTGAAAACCTACACTCCATAAAGCTGGAAACTCTGGAAGAAATGGATAAATCCCTGCATATTTATGACCAACCAAAATTAAACCAAGGAGACAAAACAACTTAAACATATCCATAACAATCAAATTAAATTGAAACAGTAATAAAAAGCCTTCCAAAAGAGAAAAATTCAGACCTAGATGAATTCACTGCTAAATTCTACCTAAGCGTCAAAGAAAATCTAACACGAATATTCCCCAAACTGTTACATCAAATAGAAATGGAAAGTGCACTTCACAACTCATTCTCCAAAGCTAACATTACTGTGGCACCAAAGCCAGCTAAGAACACAGCAAAGAAAAAAAAAGATAGACCAATTTTCTTGTTGAAAAGAGATGCAAAATTCTCACTATAATTCATTCTATCAAACTGAATTCAACAAAATGCTAAAAAGATCATACAGAGTAACTAAGCTGGTTTTATTCCAGGGATGCAATGTTGGGTCAACATAAGCAAATCAATAAATATCATATGCCATGTAAATAGCTTTAAAGACAGAAATCACATAATAGCTCAATCAATACAGAAAAGGCCTTCAACAAAGTTCAACGTGATAAAAAGCCCTCAGAAAACTAGAGCTAACAGGAACATATTTCAACATAATAAAGGCTGTGTGAGACAAACCTATAGACAACAGTATTACTAAATGGGGGAAAACTGAAAGCATTGCCTTTGTAATCTGAAGTGAGCCCAGGGTGTCATTCTTTCCATTCTTATTCAACATCATGTTCAAAGTCTTAGGCAGAGCAATGAAAGAGGAAGAAATAACAAGGGATGCAAATGGGAAAGAGAGAAGAGGAATTACCCTGCACTGAAGTTCACATACCCACACAGAGACACACACACATACATATAACCACATAAAATAAATTTGGGTGAAATGGGCTTGTGAATGTGACCAAAATACACTGTGTGAAATTCTCAAAGGATTAAAAATACTTTTTAAGAGAAAAAAAATGCAGACTTTTACTAAAATATCAATTTTTTCATGCAATAAAAAGTGGTAAGTTAATTCTAAAAAAATAAATCTTCAAAAATGAGTATATTATCAAAAGCTGTCTACAGATTCAATGTAATTCCCATCAAAAGTTCCAAGGACACTATTCATAGAACTAAGAAAAACAATTCTAAAATTCATATGGAAAACCAAAAGGCCCTGACCGTTCATTTCAAGCAATCCTTACCAGAGAGAGCAATTCTGGAGATATGACAAAAGTCCAGTCTCAAATTATAATATAAAGTCATAGTAACACAAATAATAGCACTAGCAATATCACAGAAACAGACATTCAGACCAATGGAAGGACCCAGAAATAAACCACACAGTTATAGCCACCTTATTTTTTTAACAAAGCCATCAAAAATATGTATTGGAGAACAGGGCATTTTTAACAAACAGTATTGGGAAAACTGGATTCCCACATGCAGAAGAATGAAACAAGACCCATATCTCCCACACTGCACAGAATTAAAAAATGATCAGAGATCTTAATGTATTCCTGAAACACTGAAATTGGTAGTGAGAAATAAGCATAGGCAACGATTTTCTGAACAGGCTCCAAAAGCACAGGAAATAATCACAAGAATTGACAAATAAGATTACACGAAATTGAGATGCTTCTACACCTCAAAGAAAACAGCACCATGAGGAAGAAATAGCCTACAGAATAGGAAGATATCTGCCAGCTATACACAAGACAGTTTTAAATCACACACACACACACACACACACACACACACACGTATATGTGTCTATGTATGTGTGTTTAGGACCTCAAACTATAGAGGGCATCGCTAGAGGAGGAAGAGATCTTAAGGAGGTAGGAAATAGAGAGGGTAATGGAGTTTTAAAGAGATCCAAAAATTGAACACCAGAAAACTAAATCATCCAATCGATAAGTGTGCCAATGAACTGAATAGTTACTAAAAGAAGAAATGCAAATGGCAAAAAATACTTAGACAAGTATTTTACATTCTTAGCCATCAGAGAGCTCAAGAAAACAAATCTACAATCCAGAAAACAAATAAACAACAAATGCTGGCAAAGATATGGGGAGAAGCTTTTATACATAGCTAGTGGAAATATAAAGTTGTATTAACACTCTGAAAACAATGTAGAAGGTCCTCAAAACTGAAATTAGAGCTATTGAATGACTCAGCTATACCAACCATAGTATACACCCAAAGGACATTAACTCAACATATCACAGAGATACTTACACATCTATATTTAGAGCCACATTATTCACAATAGTCAGGAAATGGAGTCAGCTTAGATGTCCATCAACAGATGAATGGATAAGAAAATGTAGTAATATACACATGGAATTTTATGAAGCCATAAAGAAAAACTAAATCCTAGCCTTCGCAGGACAATGGATGCAAGTGGAAACCACATTAAGTGAAATTAGTCAATCTCAGGAAGGCAAGTCCTGCATGTTTATTCTCAAATGTGGAACCTAATTTTAAAATTATATATACACATACATGCATGTATATATGTATGTGTATCTGTGTGTTTTTAGATCATGAAACCAGAAAGAGATCCTGTGATGGAGGGACCAGATCTGAAAGAAGATGAGAAATAGAGAGGATGATGGATTGTATGCAAAAGAGAAACAAAAGAAGAAAGTAACTAGTGGAAGACAGAGAACCAGTCTGATGGCAGGAGGGCAGGACGGGGCAGATAGTGGTACAGGAGAAAGACTGAGAACAAAGGATGACACAAACATGTAAAGATGCCATGATGAAACCCAATACTTTGATGTTAACCTAAAAACTAATTTTAAGAAGATAAAAAAAGAGCCAGGCGTGGTGGCACACGCCTTTAATCCCAGCAGAGGCAGGGGGATCTCTGTGAGTTCAAGGCCAGCCTGGTCTACATAGCGAGTTCCAGGACAGCTGGGGCTACAGGGAGACCCTGTCTCAAAAAGACTAAAAAAATAAATAAAAAAATAAAAAACCCCAACAAAGATGGATAGTATCTAAGGAACAGCATCCAGGGTTTACCTATGATTCCCACATGAAAATGCATACAAAATAAATAAATAAAAATAAAAAGGAAAGAGCAGTCTACAACTAGTAAAACCTATTAAATACAGTCAGTATTGCGATGCATAACATTAAAACACATATACTTGTCTAATGTAAGGAATTGTTTGTTTGTAATATAGAAATCTTCATTAAACAACTGGCCTATAAACCAAAGGGCCTTTTGTCAGCATGATTTAAGGAGATCCCACACCATATGTTTATTCCTCTTCTAGGAACTACTACTATTGACATCAACCTGTCAATTAGACAGTAAGTTTATTGAATTTATTCACACACATAAATTAGAATGATACTTTATAGCTGCTAGCATAGTGCCTTTCATACATAAAGTTCATAAAATTATATGGTCATGGAACAATAGTTACAGATTACCCTTTATATGTAATACTGTGAGTCAAAAAGCCATCCTCTGCCTAGGTAGAGCCATATGGAATCTTTGTAAAACGTATTGTTAAGTTTTTGTTTACTGCTTCTGATAGCTCATTTTTGTGGGAAGCGAGCACAGCCAAGCCAGCCAAAGATGGAGCCCTGGCTGGCTGCCTAACCTCGTGCTGTTTACTTCAACTCTTGGCTGATTGCCAAGGCTCGTGAATCCCGCTTGTTTACCCCAACTCTGAAGTATGGTGAGCCCCAAAACAGGTGCTGCCAGCCTGATGATCTTGCTACGTGCCTATGAGCTACACTCTGCCTGGCCACTGCACGTGTGTGAGCCCTGATTGGTACCGGCTGGGGGAGGACTGTTAGAAACGCTATATAAAGAACTGAGGTGTGTAATAGAAGGACCTACGAACAGCATCATAGTGAGAGAGAATGAAGTGAGAGAGAATGAAGTGAGAGAGAATGAAGTGAGAGATACAATAGAACAGAACAGAAGAGAACAGAATAGAACAGAACAGAACAGAACAGAAGCAGCATCATAGTGTATGAGATAATGAAAGAGAGAGAATAAAGGATGCAAGAGAAACAGAAGCTTGAACCTCACCTTGGTGTCTGTGTCGTCTTTCCTGGACTCTGCTGGACAGAGTCCCGGCTTACGACACATTTTATCCTATTGTTCCAGGTCTGTTCTTTATCTATTTATTAATCTTTGCATATTCTTTCACTATTTGACTGTTTTTAGTTGCAACAGCTAAGTGCTCTCCAAAAAAGCAGAATCAGCAACATAGAACTCTGTGACTTCTGAAGAAACAGCAAGAAAAAACATTTCAGCTGTGCTATACTGTCTTCTAAATAGCTCTCTTTTACTTTCTTTTGATTATTTCTTTTTATTTTATTCTTTGAGACAGGGTCTCCCTGTAGCCCCAGCTGAACTTGAACTCACTATGTAGACCTGGCTGACCTCGATCTCACCGAACTCTTCCTGCCTCTGTCTCTTGAGTTCTGGGACTGAAGGCATGTACCACCTTGCATTGGCTATTTTCTTTTTAAAGCAATCGCTTTCCAGTTTCCTCCTGGCGTATAAAACCTTTAGTCTTTATTGTTCATTTTGAGTATTTATTTTCTGTACTTTTGCCTCATTTCTCAAGTGCAGCATATTAGCCATTAACTTCTGAGACTCAGCTCTATTCATTGTCCTATCAAAGAAGAGTGGCTTCCTTCACTTTCAAACTAGACTGCTCTGCTGTTCCAGAGCCTTCCTCAGCTTGTGAATAACCCTAGGGCTTTCTATTGCACCCTCTTGCCTTCCCATCCCCATCCCCCAGCATCTCATTTTACACGACTTTATCTCTTTCTAGAAGAGTCTATACAAACACTTCCCAAAATAGAAAAAGATGAACCACTCTTTGAAGCATCACTGCAGCAGATAAGACTGTAAAAGACTACTAAATCCATTAGCTACATGCCAGAAATTTACAGTTGGAGGTGAAGAGAAAATGTCAAATTTTAGAACTGAATTACCGAAACTGCAAACAATAAATAATCTCTTTCTAAGTCAATGGTTTAACTTGGGAAAGTGGAGATGCTGTCAGTCTGGGAAGATGGGTGAAAAGAACCTGACAGGCCTTCTCTAAGAACTTCAGCTGTTCCCTATACAGGACACACCTGCAGAAGTAACTCTTTGGTGGCTAGATTTAAAATGGATAAGGAAAACTATTGTAAATAATTACTATAATTATTAAAAAACAGGCTCCCACCTAGCCCAGGTTGGTCTCAAATTCACTCTTGTAGCTGAAGATGACCTTGAACTCCTGATCCTCTTGCTTCCTGCTCTCAAGTTCTGGGATTAGAGGTATGTGACACCACACCTGGCTCTTAAATTTAATTTAAAAGCATAGACTGTATTTTTGATTGGAATGGGTGTAATTGGTGGTATTCTCTGTGGCCACATGTCATTTTCAAATTTATATGTCAGATTGCCTTAGATGTCATTTTAACACCTGTAAGATCATTTAATAATCTGAACAGCCCTGTCAGGAAAGTGATACTCTCATTTTACAGATAAGAAAATGAGGTTCAGAAAAGCAAACTAATTCACCTGATCTAACAAACAAGAGACATCAGAGTCGGGGTTTGAACCCAGGTCTCCTGAACATTGACACTAGATTTACCTCTAAAATACTTCCTGCCCAGGCATAAACACCATCTTCAGGCCTGCCTCCGTTCCGGTAAGCCCACACTTGTTTTGTACAAGGCAGTTGGTACAGGCTGTGCTGCTGGACCACTTTGAATTTAGCTGCTATTGGAGAATCTCATCTGGACTACAGTTCTTGGACTTCAGAAAGTTGTCCCTGTCAACGAAAGCCCAGAGAATGCTGCATTTAGAAAACTACTTGGTGTGTCTAAATAATTTGATGCAAGCCAGAAATGTCATATAATTATAAATTATACTGAAAAGATTCTAAGAAGTAAATGTGATGTGTACTGACCTCTCCTGCCATAGGCTAGTGGGAATTTCCTTGCTTCCACAAAGCACTAAAGGTCTTAACAAGTTATTAAGAGTTATGACAGAAAGGTGCTTGTTTTAACAAACGACTTAGCTTTCATTTACAGTTGAGAGACATGAAGAGAGACATTTCTGAACTTCTGTGTACTGTTTCCCCTACCAAGAGATTTCTCTGCAACTAACAGCTGATTCTTTTTTAGAACCGCAGCTTCCTTTCTTTTAACTAAGAAATGCTTAGGGGACTGCAGGTAAATATCAAGTCCTTACTTGCTGGTTTTAGAATACAACAGTCAGCTTCTGCTCTACCAGCTCCTCACCAGGCAGCCTCTCTTCCTACCTCAGGCTTGTCCTAGCTGATGTATTGCATTCATTCCCTGACCAGAGATCTATCCTTCTTGACCTGGCAAAAAGTCATGCCTCTAACAATGTCAATTACTTTGTTCTAATCCCCTTGATTAAGACACACACCTAGGATTTGGACTGAACACATTTCATGAATTTGAGAAGCTCTATTAAAATAGAAACATCATTTAATGAAAAACTTCACAAAGCAAAGAAGTTTTCCCCAGTCTCTGTCCATCATCCTGTCTCAAGAGCTGACCTTCTTTTCTCAACTTTTTAATGTCTGGAAATCTTGACTGATTAACCAAGTGGGCTGAAACCACTTTTTCAATCCCTCACTTCTGAATGTCTCCATTGCAATTAATATTTTGCTCCTTGCTCTTTTTACATATTGAGACATGCCCTCTGGAATGATGAGAAATGAAGCCATAAGGTTCAACTTGACTACACTTAGTATAATTACCTTTGTCCATATCCACTGGGCCCTTTTCTCTTCTTTACTAAGGTCATAATTTCTGGTCTCCATTCAAACAGAGCAGACTTTCACATCAGCAGACTGCCTCCTAGATAGCTACTCTCCAAATGCCAATTCAATACTTGGCATATGCTTATATGGTCATAACTGACTAGATGCTGAGACTATATTAATAGCAAAATTCTAAATTCAACATGGTACTTTTAAACATTAAGGCAGAGCACTTGATGTCTGGAATCTTAAAGAATGTACCTCTGTCTGTCTTATAAGTTCTACGAGCTTTATTTCCTCCTGAGTCTGCTCAGCCTAGCCCCCTTCAACCACAACGGGCTGCATAGGGTTTTTGGT
Source organism: Nannospalax galili (assembly GCF_000622305.1). Taxonomy (NCBI): domain Eukaryota; kingdom Metazoa; phylum Chordata; class Mammalia; order Rodentia; family Spalacidae; genus Nannospalax; species Nannospalax galili. The sequence goes on from NW_008330735.1 coordinate 4,111,784, forward strand.
GGGATCCATAGTGGCCGATGCTACTCGCCGCCCTGGAAAGAAATCCTGGGAGGTGTTTCTGATGACAGGCTTTCAGATTTTTTAAATTTATTATTTTTGTTTTATGTGTATGAGTGTATTGCCTACATGTGTGTCAGTGCAAGTGCACCCAGGCTATGCAATGCTCGCAGAGGTCAGAAGGGAGGTTGGATCCCCTGGAACTGGAGTTATGGCCAGTTATCAGCCACCATGTGGGTGCTGGGATTTGAACCCAGGTCCTCTGCAAGAACTGTCAGTGCTCTTTACAGCTGAGCCATCTCTCCAGCCTGGCTTTCAGATTTTAAAGAAATTAGTTTGACTTTCTATGCATAGATTATTCCACCCAGGAGCAGAAGCATAGGCCAAAATTCTAAAAATATCATAAAAGCAAGCCTAAGGTGATGATATTTAACAATATCTCTCAATATGGGAGCTTGGGCTTCCAGATCTCTACAGAGAGAAAAGAAAGAAATCATGCTGACTTCTACCCTGGCTGCTGCCTAGCATCTATGATATGGTTCAGCAGTAATTTAATCAAATAGGATTCATGACCTTATTTAGTCCCCATCATTTCTTCCACTCTTGGAACATATGTTTTGTTCTCTTCACTAATAACAAGCCTTTCCCCCACAATTAGCTTAGCAGCCTGGGGATTAAGTATTTCTAAAATATTATTAACCCAAGAGACAAGAGCCTTTTTTTCCTTCTACCTAATAATACCCCATGAGCACAATTAGTTTCTGACACCTCTCCTGTGCCCTTTATGTTGTTAAGAAGCTATGGTAAGAAAAAAATATTTATTGGAATACTGTATTCTGAAGAGCTGTAAGCATAATTTAGTATGTGTGGTGATTCACTTTTATGCATTCTTTCAAGTAGACCACTTCAGATCATTATAAAAGATTTTAAAAGTCACATTTATGAAATTGTTTTCACTTTATGTTCAAAATATATTCAGCACTGACTCTCCTACTGATCTCTAAACTTAAGTAAAATTCATGCTTTATTTCATATATCCCTTCCAGATGCCTACCCTGAGCCCAGCTGTGGGTCAGGCACCTCGACTGATGTTTTAGTGAGTCTTGGCCTCAAGTTCAGTAGGGAAGGCAAACGTTGAGAAAATGATTAAACCTATCAAGTACAAATGTGCTGACCTGGGAGAGAACAGTTCCTGAAACAGTATGTAACAGAGCCTGGCACAGTGGCATACACCTGTAGCCCAAACTACTAGAGAATATGGGACAGGAAAATAGAAAGCATGAAGCCTGCCTGGGTGAATCCAAGGCCAGCCTGAGCAATTTTAACAAGACTCTTTCTCCAATTTTAAAAAATTAAATTAAATTCAGAAAGATTGAGGAGGGGCTGAATCACCAGTGGTTAAAAGTACTGGCCTGCTCTTGGAAAGGACCAGAGTACAGTTCCCAGCACAACACGGCAGCAAACAACTAGCTGTAACTCCAGTTCCAGGGGGGAACTGATGCCCTCTTCTGGCTCCTGCGGGCAGTGCATGCATCTGGTGCATGTACATATATGCCAGTAAAACACTCATACACATAAATTTTATTTTACTCTAATTTTTTATGTGTATGAGTGTGTCGCCGGCATGTGGGTAAGTGCACCTGTGTCATGCAATGCCTGTGGAGGTCAGAAGAGGGCATCAGATTCCCCTGGAACTGGAGTTACAGACAGTTGTTAGCTGCTCTGTGGGTGCTGGGAATGGAACCTGGGACTTCTGCAAGAGCAGTCAGTGCTCTTAACTGCTGAGCCATCTCTCCAGCCATATAAAATAAATTTTAAAAAACTAAAAAAGACTGAGGCTATGATGTAATACTAATATTAATACTAATATAATGCTAATAATACTTTGCATAACCAAGGCTTGAGTTCAATCCCCAAGACTTAGAAAATGAGAAGAGGGAAGAAAACTGCAACAGAAGCCACTGACCTAGTCTGAAGTGCCACAGAAGGCTTTGAGAAAACAAGATTGATAAACAATAGATCTATTGGCAATTTTGTTGCCAAGATGCTTTAATGTACAGATTTTCAGATTATGGCTACAAACAAAACTCTAGAAATAATTCAGTACTTAGACAGGATAAAGAATTCGTGTCTCATAGTTAAAGTTTATGAAAATAGATACAGCAATAAAAATAAGTGGCAGCAATGCCTTTTCAGGAAACTAGAACTGTATATGCCTAATAGCCTTCATGTGCAATTTATGAATGTGGAAAAAGCATAATTGAATCAATCAGCCAGTAGTTACAGTGACAGGCACTAGGTAATGTGCATTGGAAAAGGCCACAGCGGTTGCTCAATACAACCCCCCCCAAAATACAGTTTTTATCCACCTTCAGTCATAAAATGCAGATAACATTAATTTATGACACATACATTTTATGGATAATAGTTCAACAAACATTATATTTATAATGCATTTCGAACATTAAAATTTTGTTCAGCTAAACAGAGTTCAGTAATAACTTATCATTTACTTTGTTGAGAGCAAAATTGAATACAGGAACCAGGAAAATACACTATGTATTATTTATTTTTGTCAACTTGCTTCTCAAGATTTTAAGCAAATGAATGCATCTGCACTATAATTTTCATGAAGATGTACAATGTCATCACAAAAGATTTTAGTCAGTGGAAAGGTTTTCATAATAAACTATAATTTATGTGTGCAAGAATAAGATAAAGTAAAACCAAGCAAAAGTGTTGTGTATAAATTATTTTTTATTTTCTTATTATATTTTCCATATATTCTATTTTATTTTACATGGGACTGAATGGGGGATAGTGAGGAACTAGCTATTAGGGATGTGCCTCTTCCCTGTTCTGAATGTTTCACTTCAAGGAAATAGAGTCCTACTGATGGCTTCTCTGATCAGAAGTTGGGAGAAATAAGCTAAGGATTGTTGTTGTATTATCTTTTCTCTTAGAAGCTACAGAACACGGGTGCTCTGCTGTTCTTTAATATCAGCATCCTGTTCAAATGGGACACCCAACCTGTTCAAATCTTCTGTTTCTGGAAAAGGATCCTGCTTAGAAGACTCATATAGCTCTCAAACTAAAAGAAGTGTTCCAACATTGCCTTTATATGTAACACAGATGATACTTTTGTCTGATGCTGGGTTTGGGATTTTATTAGTTTTAAGATACCAAGTTAGAAAATACAGTGCCTTCTCAGGAACCCAGGTACCAATATCTATTATGAATTATATATTAACCATGTAGCAAATATTTGTCATTAGCAACTTAATCATATCACTATTATGAAATATTACTAGTATTGTTTTTAAGAGTAGTAATGATCATGCTTACAGAGGAATTATACTTAATACCATGTCTTGTACATATTTTGCTGCAATGACCAATGGTTATAATAATAGGAAATAGTCACTTCAGCAACTTTCACACCTCCCATACATCCTTTTTTGTGCAAATCTCAAGAAGTACAATTAAGCTGAGTGCAGTGGTCCATGTACAATTCCAGCATTTGGGAGGCTACACACACACACACACACACACACACACACACACACACACAGAGAGACAGAGACAGAGACAGAGACAGAGAGACAGACAGAGAGACAGAGAGAGACAGAGAAAGAAAGACAGAGAGAGACACAGAGAGAGAGACAAAGAGAGAGACAGAGAGAGACAGAGAGACAGAGACAGAGAGAGAATGAGTCTGATCTGATAGAGACTGGAGTTATCTAGGTTAAGACTTCATTTTTATTTTTCTTCATATTCCCTACAGCTAGAAAAGGGCTTTCATCAGAGTAAGAATGTTATAATTGTGTATTGAATTCATGTGTAATAGAAGAACACAGCAGTCTTTAGTGAAGAAAAGAATTATCTTCACATTACATTTGAAGAGAAACCACGTCCATGGAGAACTCCATAATGAACACCAAGTAACCAAACACGGACTGTTTCAGTGGTGCTGCGGATGACAGCAGATTGTTTTTGGTAATTATAATAAAAGTTGAAGATATAACATAAAATCAGAATTCAGTAAAGGCAGTTCTGCCGGATGCTATTTTCAGTATGTTGCTTTCTACTGATTTAAGTTAATAAAAAATGAAGCTTGGAAAATTCCCTGAAGTGAATGGATTGAAATTCCACTCAGTTTTTATTTCAATCATTCTACAGCTAGTCCAGGAACATGTTAGAATGGTACAGCATTTCTAATGTAAGGGAGATAGTCACATGAACAGGTAATTTAGATAACATCAGAGGCTATCAGAGGGGAAATTCAGGAATTGATTCAGTAAACCACATTACTCCACACTATCCCAGACTTGAAATGTTGAAGTAGGGGGAAAGCTTTGGGGAATAAGTAGTAATAAACACACACACACACACACACACACACACACACACACACACACACACACATTGAATGACTAGATGAATTCAAGAGCATAAAAGAGAGAACACTTTGAGACAGAAGAAACTGAATAATCCCCAAAGTCCATAGTTGAGAAGTACATGTTATATTTGGGGTGCTAAAAATTCAAATGGGTGGAGTATGGAGAGCAAGAAGATGGGATCTTAGAGAAAATGAGATCATGAATTGCCACAATGAAAAATCCCAACTCTGTACTAAAGATAATAGGGAGCCTTAAAAAGTCTAAAGCCTGGGACAGCATAGCACCTTTGCATTTTTGCATGGCCATTTCAACTCTAGAGTATCACCATTGCTTACTGATGCCTGGGTACATAGCAAGGGGCCTGTCTGAGTGTGCACTCACTCTAATCTTGGTTATCTTTGAGGAAGGATGGTTGAGTGGGCTACCAGTTCTTTTTCATTAGGACTTACTGAAACTGATGGCTACCAGAGCATCCTCCACCCAACCCCTAACTTTCTAATCCCATGTTCATGCTAAAGGGTGCCCTTCTAGAGCCAAGGCAGGTGATAATTGCCATAGTGACAACTAGAGTGAACCACAGAAAGAAGGGAACGAGATGGCCTGTGAATTCTAGGAAAATCTCTGCTCATTTCCAGAAAAGACATGAGCTTTTCTCCCTATTAGTAGTTATTCTCCCCTATCCAGCCTCTTTGCTCTGTGTCTGTAACTTCCCAACTTTCAAGGATTACAAATTTTATTTGTGGTTATTCCCTCTTCTCATATTCTTGGCCAGGAAGGAACATCTTCTTCACCAATGAACTGGTGCTCAGTCTTGTAACAGATTCCACCATTCTGACACAGAAAAAAAAGACCCAGTTGGGTGGAAAACAAAATCAAAAGCAAAAACTGACAACCACAAAATGGATTCAGGAAAACTAGAAGCAGGGAGGGCAGTTAGGAAACTCTCCTAGTAATTCAATGACTAGCTGATGTGCTTGAATTTGGGTAATGATAGTGGAGACTAAGGGGGTTAAAATTCATTTGAGATCAACTTAAATTCAAGGTAACAGGACTTTTTAAATAATTGCTTGGGGAAGGTAAGAGAGGGGGATATATCAAGAATGGTTTCTGTGAGAAAATCCCTCGGTGGATGGTGATAGAACCCACTACTAGTTGAAATGAAGAGGGACTGGCATTAGCATGATGGACAGCTCCAGTTTAGACTTGTCCCTGGAACAGTCAACCAATAACGTCAATATTCATCCATGATTTTCACTTAAAACCAATCATCATTCCTTAGATAGGGAACAGATAATGGCTGCTTCAAAACCAGGCTTTTATTTTACATTTAGAACTACTTGTGTTGTTGTTGAAGCAAAATTCATAGGCTTCTGACACAAGACTATATATACTCAGGAGGTGAAATTCTATTATGCCAATTATAAAGATTGAAATATAATCCTTCCTAGACTAAAGCCCATAGAACGCTGTTGCTCTCCTAAGAATCACATGTATCTCAAGCGCCTGAAAAGCATAAAGTCAGGAACCTAAGATTCTGTGATGAGCATGAAGGAAGAGGACACGTGACACCGAGTGATCACCTTGGCTATGGAAAGCTGTGTGAAAGGAATCCTCAGGACACTGATCCTGACTTTTGAAGATTTTGGTACATCCCTGCTCTAAATGCTACAATGAAAAACATTCCCTAAATAAACCTTTTCCCCCCCAGCAATAAAATAGCAAGGAATAACAGTAAAATTTTGTTTAAGCATACAGGCTTCGTTTTTATTAATTCTAATGTTAGTTCAGGGAGTATTTCAAAAGCAGTAAGAGACACTCTGGCTTTGGTGTATGTACAAGTCATATGGTATTCTTTATAGTATAAAATTATAAATATAAAATCAGCACTAAATAGCTATGCAATCACATTTTATACTTTGCCCAGACTTGTACAATATAACATTTATATAGCATTTACTGGCTAAGCATTTATCAAACAGTAAAAAATAATTATCAATAATTTCTGTTATATTTAGAATTAAACATACTGACCTTTCAACTGTCTCATTTTGTGTTTCATAGTGTCTAAATCAGCCAAATTTTTTTCCTTTTGTAGCCAGTTTTGTTTCTCTAATTTTTTGGCTTTCTGTAAAGCTGAAAAAATGATATTGTGTTGCATTCTTTTATAAACATTAATTTACTATAAACACGTAATTAAAAGGTAAAGGTCATTAAAAGAAATCTCATTTGAAAGATGACAGAGCTTAAGGCATTTCTTTGTGGAACAGAGGGTGTAGAGAAGAACAGCACTCGTTTATTGTATAGATTTACCATATGCAACACCCATATTTCATTTTACGCTTCCATAAACTGTTTAGAGGTGATGAAATCCTGGCTTGGGACCATTCATTTTTAAAACATCCACCTACTGCCTAAAGGGTGCAATTCTTAAAACTGAAAATGTCCAGACAGGTCGTCCTCAGTGTAAATTAATCTCATTTGTTATTTTCTAATGTATACCATTATTCTCCATCTTATATACCAAGGATCTCTTTATCAACTAAATTGGACATTTCTCCATGCAGAATACTCCATTGCAGTAAGAAAAGACAGGCAATTGTGCAAGTACGTGCACATAGCTATACTTGCGCACATATTAATTGACTGACTTGCTTTTTGCATAAATGCAATGATATTATGTTAACACTATACACACTTAATTCCTGTTCTCATGAAAACTTAAAACTTATTTCTCTCTTTACATATTGACTTGAAAGAAACAAAAATAAGAAACTTGCCATTTGGTGGTAGAAATGGTTCACCACAAGATACCCAGAGAGCAATGGGATTTCCAAGGATCTGAGCAAGCAAAGATTTATCGATATCATCCAAACAGTCTGAGTTCAAAGATTTTGGAAACAGTTTGCTTTCCATGTTCATTCTTGAGTTTTCTGGGAAACAGATGATACATTTACCTTGTTCACTTAGAATGCACATGTTTTCTGAATTTATTTGTTCATCCAAAGTATTTTCTTCTGTATTAATGACTTTTATTCATAAACAATTAACACTCAATCTGGAGGCCAATACATAAATTTGCTCAGAAACTTCACAATCAAAGTACTTTAATTAATTATCACAAGTATGTATTTAAATACCTTTCTTATATATCTCTTGGTTCTGAAGGAAATTTGAAGTGCCACATCAATATCTACTCCATAGTAGGAATAATAAAGAAATAAACTCAAAGTGAAGGGGGAATAGAGGAGAATAGACTAAGCACACAGTATAGCAGTGCCCTCATGGTTTAAATGGATTATAAAAGCTCTCTCATTCTGCTGTAGGAAAGAGTAAAGAAAAACAAAAGAAACATTGCCCCATTCACTACTTTGTCAAGTATCCATACATGCTAAATATTATTTTTGTTATTAAATATAATTAAGTTCCATTTTGTTTTTATTTACTAGAAATAAAGCACAATTTAGGCTCTGTGTTTCCTAGTCATCAAAGCAAACAGAACAACACAGTTTCCAGATTTATAGATAAATTATATATAAATTCCTTAGAAGATGAGCTTTCCCTGGTCCTGGGATTTAAGGGTCTTCATAAAGACCTAGTTTGTGATATAGCTAACAGTCTCAGTAACCTGCAGTAGAAATTAACATTCATTGAGAAACTGGGTATTTTACTAACACCCTTATATTCATTTTCTTATGTGGTTTTCATAATGACACTCAAAGGTGGGTCCTCTTACCACTCTTCTGTTTTAAATAAAGCATCTGAGATTCAGTGACAGCTAGACAGAGGCAGAGCTAGGTGACTTTAACGTCCATGTTTTTTCATGCCTAGGTGTGTGCGCCTGCAAATGTGTGTGTACGTATATGAATGCATATGGGGTGCGCAGGGATCTCAGGGCGCCAGCTGCTAGCGTGACGCCAGTCCCCTGTGCGCACCGGGAAGGCGGCGGGTCCCGCAGTGCATTGCTGGCGGGCCCCTGCTTCTCCGCTGCTTCTCCGCTGTGAGTCCCTCTGCTACCGGGGCTGGCCCAGCCGAGTTCCGCCCTAATTTCACCCATGCACTTCCTCGAGATGCGAAATCCACCGGCCGCTGGATCACCTAGGAAGGTGCAAGGCGGCTAAAGCTAGGGTTCCGTGAGTCGATGACGGAAGGAAAGCGCCCCCAGGGGAGGCTGGATCATAGGCAATAAGACACGGGACTCAGCTTAGTCCATGTTACAGCTCTTTATTCTCCTGACTCTGCTCGGCTCCAAGTCTTAGTAATCCAGCTCCAGCTCCAATTATTGAGGAAAAACCAGGACACTTATACCATGGGGGGGTAGTAAAAACCTTAGCTGATAGCTACTTTTAGGATGCCCCATTTACATGTGGAGGTAAGCTCTTGCCAGGCTGCCAGACTGCCTGAAAAATCACACAGGAAAGCCTGGCATTTCCAGAGCCGGAGGCTATGTTTTTGTGGTGGCTACTTCAAAAGACAAGTCAGGAAGATGCCAGGAAAGCACCCTGCTGAAAAAGGAGTCTCTGCATTTGAGCCGAGCCCATGGGCTATCTGGACATGGAGAAACTGCTACTTTACACAGCAAGAGTCCCCAACAAAGACATTCACAGATACCATGGCATGCACACTCAGAGGAATATGCAGGAAAACAAGGAAGCTTAATGCAATGCAGGATTCCTTAAACCCACCTCCTCCCAGGCTGGCAAATACTAACTAGTCATTCCTAGGTGAGGAGGAAGAGGCCCAAAGATGATTTTCAGGTTGCATTGAAAATCTGGAAGTTAATTAATTCCAATTGCGTAGTAAATTTACCTATAATTTTACCCATATGATTCATATTAGATAGCAATGCGTTCCTTGTATTATCTTAATTTTGGTTCAAAAATCACATTTAGATATTTCCTGCTTCAGAAATATCTGAATCTGTGGCATCCACTCACCCTCCTTCACGATACTGCCCACAGTGCCTACTCATGTCCGCTTCTTCTTCAGACATTCGGGCTTGGCTACAGATGGACATGAAGTGATAGGAACAACAGAAAGGAGACACTTATTCTTCATTGGTAGTGCTGTTATCAAAATTGTGACGCTGAGGTTTTAAGAGACTGCTCACAGGTGACTGTGCAGTAGGAGGGGGGAATGACTGGCACTTGAATCTAGCACGCAGTTCCTTTCCAAGAGGAGTTTCTCGCAGTAAAATCTTCTGTGTTGTGCTCCGGTGTCCAGGTGGACCCACTGTCCCTGCACTGATTTCCAATTTGGAGACAGGTACCTGTGAGCAGCTTTCTTAGTCTTTGGTGGATATGGGGAATGGAAATAAGAGGTAGTAAGACTACAGCACCATGTCTGAGGTAGCCCCTTTATACTCTAGTCAGTTTCTGAGCCTTTGCTAATACAGTCCTCTCTGCTTGGAAGACTTTCAATCCTTCCAATCTTCCACCCAAGGCTATCCCGTTTTATCGTTAGTATTCAACTCAGACATCTTGAAAGAGTCATTGACTCCTAGTAGAGTAGGCTGCCTTTCCTGTGCTATGATGCTAGCACTCACCTGCCTGTAGTTGTTCTGTGGTTTATGTTTTTAAGTGCATATTTCTTGGACCCAGACAATAGGATAATATGTCTTATTTATGTTGGTGTGGTATAAAACTGATTTGTAGATTTTTTCCACGTGATCTGGTGTGGCTCTGGATGTTGTCTCCGCCTCTTTCTCTTTTTCGTCTCTGACAGGGTCATGTGAGCCATCTTCTTCATGGGCAGGGAGGTGTCGGACATTTCTAGCTGGAACCCAGATAGGCTTTGGTTGATCCTGTGGGAAAAAACAAGCAAAACCTCTCCCTGGTCAACAATGGATCTTGTCCTTTCCAGAGTCCATCAAAGGGGTCCCTCCATCTAACCATGATGGGTGGTACTGGGTGTGTCTGGGACAAGTGTCAGGTGATGGGGGGAGCATCAGTCCCTCTATATACATTAAGTACATTAAGGGTAAACAAAGCTAATGTTAATTGAATATTGGGAGAATATGTTGTTTGAGCCTGTCTTTTTAGTTGGTCTTTTAAGGTTTTATGTGACCTTTCCACAATGGCTTGTCCTTGTGGGTTGTATGGGATGCCAGTGTGATGGGTGATTTTCCAGGCTTCACAAAATTTTTAAAACGGGGAGCTGGTAAATGCTGGGCCATTATCTGTCTTTAGTTGTGCAGGGAGGCCCATGATGGCAAAGGATGAGAGCATGTGATTTATTAATTTTTTTGAACTTTCACCAGTTTGGGCAGTAGCCCAAAGGAAGTGGGAGTAAGTGTCTACAGTTACAAATATGAATTTTTGTCTGCCGAATTGGGGGACATGGGTTACATCAATTTGCCAGAGGGCATTGGATTTTAGTCCTCTAGGATTGGTGCCCATTTTTTGCATAGCAGGGGTATCTATTATTGATGCACAAGAAGAGCAGGTTCTAACAATGCGTTTAAGTTGCTTGAGGGGAATGTGGGGGAATCTGTGATGGAGCCCTTGCAAATTAATATGGGTGGCATGGTGGAGGTTTTGGGCATCTGTTACACTGGCAGGGAAAGTTCCAGCGGTGGCTATTTTATCTGCTATGGCATTTCCTTCAGTAAGAGGTCCTGGGAGAGAGTCTTTTTTGCATCTGGGTTTAGATACCATCTGGAGGCTGGATTTTTGTCTCCCTTTAAGAGATCAAAGAGTGGCTGTAATTGACTTGTGGGGATGGAAAGCCAGGGCCTTAGCCAATTAATATTGCCTAGAAAACTCTGAAGTGAATTAAGGGTGAGTTGATGGGGGACATCCAGGTCAGGTTTGAGGGGCCTAACAGTAGTGGGCGCTATTTCAGTCCCCAGGAAGGTAATGGGGGGGACTGATTGTATTTTATTTGTTGCTATTACAAAACCTTTTGTCTCTAAGGTGTTTATCATAGCATCTTTTAGGTCTTCTAGAGAGGAATCCTCATCTTGCCAGACCAAGAGGTCATCCATGTAATGATAAACATGTAGCCCCTTTTTTAAGAGGGGTGCTAGTGCATTTGCAACAGCCTCCTGGCATATTGTAGGACTATTTGCCATACCCTGTGGCAGAACTTGCCATTCATATTGATCAGCTGGACCAGAATTGTTAATTTTTGGAACTGAGAAGGCAAAATGTCGGCAATCATTACTGTGTAAATGGATGGAAAGAAAGCAGTCTTTTATATCTAGGACTAACAGGGGAGTATTAAGGGGGATGACAGAGA